>NC_136505.1:83665148-83760148 GCF_053919585.1 Euprymna scolopes | reverse complement strand
AAAGTCATTTCTTTTCTTTTTTTTACCTATTAAAAAAAGCCGGAACTTATCAATTGTCTAAAAAATCTTCATCTCTTTGTGTATTATCGATTTGTCTATTATCGATTACATGGTCTGTGCTGTTCTTAAAGTCTAACATATAATATTTGTTTTTAGGATAGTTTTTTTCTTTTTTTTGCCGAATCCCAAAATAATACTCATTTTATCTAAACAGGTCAAGTTTGTTGAAATATAAAACTATACCAGAAATTCCTTTTTGTGTATAAATGAAACATTATAGCACACTTTGGATAGATTTATTTCCAGAAATTTTACAGAACATATCTAATTGAAAGAATGGTATAAACGTGTCTAATTGAAAGAATGGTACAAACATGTCTAATTGAAAGAATTGTACAAACATGTCTAATTTAAAGAGTGGTACAAACATGTCTAATTGAAAGAATGGTACAAACGTGTCTAATTGAAAGAATGGTGCAAACGTGCTTAATTGAAAGAATTGTACAAACATGTCTAATTGAAAGAATGGTACAAACATGTCTAATTGAAAGAATGGTCCGAACGTGTCTAATTGAAAGAATGGTACAAACATGTCTAATTGAAAGAATGGTACGAACGTGTCTAATTGAAAGAATGGTACAAACATGTCTAATTGAAAGAATTGTTCAAACATGTCTAATTGAAAGAATGGTACAAACATGTCTAATTGAAAGAATGGTACGAACATGTCTTATTGAAAGAATGGTACAAACGTGTCTAATTGAAAGAATGGTACAACATGTCTAATTGAAAGAATGGTACAAACATGTCTAATTGAAAGAATGGTACAAATGTGTCTAATTGAAAGAATGGTACAAACATGTCTAATTGAAAGAATTGTACAAACATGTCTAATTGAAAGAATGGTACGAACTTATCTAATTGAAAGAATGGTACAAACATGTCTAATTGAAAGAATGGTACAAACATGTCTAATTGAAAGAATGGTACGAACGTGTCTAATTGAAAGAATTGTACAAACATATCTAATTGAAAGAATGGTACAAAAATGTCTAATTGAAAGAATGGTACAAACATGTCTAATTGAAAGAATGGTACGAACGTGTCTAATTGAAAGAATGGTACGAACATGTCTAATTGAAAGAATGTTACAAACGTGTCTAATTGAAAGAATGGTACAAACATGTCTAATTGAAAGAATTGTACAAACATGTCTAATTGAAAGAATGGTACAAACATTTCTAATTGAAAGAGTGGTACAAACATGTCTAATTGAAAGAATGGTACAAATGTGTCTAATTGAAAGAATGGTACAAACATGTCTAATTGAAAGAATGGTACAAACGTGAAAAAATATCTAATTTCAAAATAGGTATATGTCTCCTTCGCGCATTTTTGAACAACCACATGTCCACAAGTAAAAGGGTGTTTATAAAGTCTTTAGACCATTTTAAAAGATATATTAATATTAAAACTGGTGGCTGTGAACGTTCGACGAACTACTGGCTGAACAGATCGCTGCAGAAGATGTGTCCAGTCAACTCGGTAAGCCTACTGTCTACATCAAGTATAAATGTTTATTAACTGACCGTTTTTGGTTCTGTCTGACACAATTACGTAAATTCTTAGTCACTCTACTAGAGGTTGGGAATTAATTATTTTAGTTTTCGGATTCAATTCTAAAATATGAATGTAAAATTATTTTTTTAAATCTTTAATAACAACTGAGTAATATGCAAAAAGAAATATTTTGATTGCACTTCTTAAAATATTTTAATGAATTCATAAAATTGTCTAAAGACGTTGTGGACACTTTGTATATAAGAACGCTTCTTACTATTCCGATCCATTGAAATATCATTGTAATTATACGCGAAAGAAAGATAATTTCATAAAATCTTTAGATATAGCAACTTTTTTAAATAAATCTGCTGCAATAAAACATAAATAAAGGCTTAAAAACCTGATTAATAAAATGAGTGATATTTTTTAATTTAGCATAAAAAATTATCC
Source organism: Euprymna scolopes (assembly GCF_053919585.1). Classification (NCBI taxonomy): domain Eukaryota; kingdom Metazoa; phylum Mollusca; class Cephalopoda; order Sepiida; family Sepiolidae; genus Euprymna; species Euprymna scolopes. The sequence goes on along the minus strand of NC_136505.1, from coordinate 83,758,135 downwards.
TAAATCTCCTTGAAAACTCTTGGCCATTAAAGAATAGTGTTGAAACGCAGGCCGGTGCTGCATGGGTAAAAAAACGCATGCATACTAATGTAAGAAATACGGTAAGTATAATGAAATATGCTTTTATAAACGCGCAGATAAACTCTAACGAGTTTCACCGATTTATGCTTATCTTGGATATAAAAAGAAAATAAGCCTCACGCCCCAAAACTTCTTAGTTTGTATCATTTGAATTAATTGGATTATTCGGACTATGTGTTTATATTCAAAATGTTTTGACCAATGCAACCTCCGATAGGCCACAAGCGTTATGAAAATAATAACTAAGATGGGAATGTTAGTGAATTTAATCCAAATAATAAAAATGATCTGCACCTAAAAGATATTGCGAAATGTTCATAGTTTTTTAAAAGATCAATTATGAGAATGTTAAAGCAACATTCGATTAAAATCAGGGTTTTTTTTTTCGTTTGTTTTTGTTTGTTTTCTGTGCTCATTTTTTTTTTTTGTAAAGCTAATTGTTTTTTAAGGAAAATATTTTTTTTATATCGACAGATTTTTTTACAGCAAATTTTTGTGTAATATTAAACCAATTTGTAAACTAAGTTGCAGTATTTTTCCGTTATTAGTAGATGATTGTTTTAATTAAATTCGATTTTAGAATATTGTTTATCGATAACCGTGTATAGTGATAACTAGGGCTGTGACAACAGAATATTCTCTTCATTCTTGTGACTCTCGAGTATATATCCAACACAGACACAGTTAATCAACCGAAAACCACATCACTCTATATAAAAGCATATGAGACATCAACGGATACACACTAAATATATTGATAACAACGTATATCGAAAACTTTGTGTGTCATTAAATACGTATATGCATAACTAAGTATGTCGATAACTAGATATATTGATAACGACATATATTGATAATTACGTGTCATTATAAATATGATGATAAACACGTGTATTGATTAATCTGTTTATCAATAACCACGTAAGTTCATAGCTAAATGTATCAATAAGTACAATATAGTAGTTATGAATATACTACGTATATTCTCATAAGTATATATATATATATATATATATACGTATATATATATGTATATATATATACGTATATATATGTATATATACGTATAGAGAAAATAAAAAGGAACAAACCGTATTATGTGTTCATCAACGTTTCGTCTTTATTTCGAGACTTCCTCTGGATGAATATCGATAACTGTGTATAGTGAAATAAAGCCGAAACGTTGATGAACACAAAGTACGGTTTGTTCCTTTTTATTTTCTCTATTTTGTCGGAATACTATTTCCATTATTTTCATCATATATACGTATATATACATATATATATGTATATATGTGTGTGTGTGTGTGTGTGTGTGTGTGTGTGTGTGTGTGTGTGTGTGTGTGTGTGTGTGTGTGTGTGAAAATGCAATGTTTTGTTGTGACTTTTATTTCTCAAGAGTAGAATTTGGATTTTTCCACAAGACAGCTATTGGATATTTCCTCCGGGATAAAGATGGCCTTCTATCTAGATGATTTTTCTTATCCGAGCCGAATCACAAACTGAAATCTATTTTTTTTCAAATCGGTATAAAACTAATCAAGAATAGTCTGAACTGTTAATTCTAAATACTTTTACTTACATTAAGCAAAACCTATCACATTTCATTTTTAGTTATTCTTAAATAATTGAAAATATACTCCGTTCAATAACTTATCGTTTCTCTAATTCTACCTAGATTAATTGTTTTTAACCTCATCTTGTAAGATGAAATATATAACGAGTGTTATTCTGTGATCGGTTATTACATTTCTTCTCCATGACTACCTCCTCTTATTTTCTTAAATTCACTTCATTGTATCAAAGACTGCCTTAATTACTTCCCCTTCTTTAATATAAGAATAAAAACATACGTTTTTAGTAAAAGTATAAACCATTTATTTAAAAGTTATTATATGGAGTGTTCGATCTTATAATTAAAATATATATATATATAAAAATGCGAATAACCTTATTTAAGTTACAATTTATACAATAACACACTCCACGTTCCAACATTACACAAAGAGACAGTGGCAAGATGTTAACTCTGCTGTTGTGTAAAATATAAACAAAACATCAGCAATATAAACATATTTTGATTATTTCTTAGAGGCATAGAAATCCCGGGTAATGTTAAAATATATGGTGAGTTGATATTAATATAATATATATATATATATATATATATATATATATATATATATATATATATATAGTAATTTATAAAATATATATGGCGATTAAGCTAAACTGAATATTCTGCGTTTCATCCACTATAGGATTCGTCAGGCTTATGCATAAGCCTGACGAATCCTATAGTGGCTGAAACGCAGAATATTCAGTGTAGCTTAATCGCCATATATATTTTATAAATTACTATATTTTGCGTTTCATCCACTATAGGATTCGTCAGGCTTATGCATAAGCCTGACGAATCCTATAGTGGATGAAACGCAGAATATTCAGTGTAACTTAATCGCCATATATATTTTATAAATTACTATATTCTGTGTTTCATCCACTATAGGATTCGTCAGGCTTATGCATAAGCCTGACGAATCCTATAGTGGATGAAACGCAGAATATTCAGTGTAGCTTAATCGCCATATATATTTTATAAATTACTAACTAGCTCTATCTACGTATTGAGCACTTTTGAAGTAAATACGTAAAGTTTACGCATAAATCTATACTTTCGTATATTAAATTTATGTGAGTAAATGAAGTAGTTAAACACACAGAAAAAGAGTATAAAAATCAACAGACTAATTATCTGTGTATTATTTCCTTCGGGAACGTGATGTAAAAGTTTCTGTCTAGTTTGATTATCATACGCATATTTTATATATTGTTCCTTAAACTTAAAACTAAAGCTAAAAATTATACGTAATATTTTATAACATTAGTGTGTGTGTATATATATATATATACATACATACACATACATACACACACACACACACATATATATATATATATATATATATATATATATATATATATATATATATATATATATATATGAAATAGTAACGTGTGTGTAAGGTACGACAGTTTTCAGAGACGATAGACAGATATTTTGGGTGATACAGAGACTCCTCAGCGATTGTTAGGCGTCTATATATTATAGTGGGAAGTGTATTCACGGGAGGTAATAAAGGCAACCATATTCTCGTGTGTTATTTTGATTACGTAAAATGCTTTCATTCTTAAATATCAAAATTGTCTAATGTTGTTATAAAAAAATGTCTGTTTTAAACTCGCATTTTGTTTATTTTCTGCTCTTGTTTCAATTCGTTTGTTTTTCTGTCTTTCATTTCTATCCGTTTATACGAGAAAGAGGTTTTTGTTTTTGCCTTTTGTACTCGATTCTATTTTTCTAAGTGTTTAACAGATCTATTTTTTTTTTCCACAGAAAATGATCGACAGAAAAAAAATGTGAAAGAAAAGTGAATGACAAATGAAACGAATTTCCCAGAGTTCTCCCCTCCTTCCCCTCTTCTTCCTCATCCTTCCCTTTATTTTTTTCTCCTTCAAACCTAAATGACTTCCGGTCTTAACTCCATTTCAGCCGTTTTTTTTATCTTTCTGGAAGCTTCGGCCAAATTTATCCGTCCCTTATTTTTAACCAATTAGTCCAAACAAAATTGCCCGCCCTTAACATATATTAATTTTTTTTGCTAAAAGGGTGACCCCTTTTCCGGTTCATTACCTATTTTACTATTAATCCCGTTTGCTCTATTTTTTCTTGGATAAATTGCAATCATCTGAAAGTTGCATTCACATCTGAACAGTCACATGCGATTAGTTAAAGACTTTATCCAATGTATGTTCTTCACGTATAGAATAGACTGATTTAACTATTCCAAGGAGTCAAGTGGCACCATTCTCTAAATATCGGGAATTATAAAAACTTTTTTTGCTACGAGTAGCAACAAGCAAACTTCACCTTCATCATTAACACAAATATTGGCGATTTCACTTAAAAATCTTATGTTTGGAATGATGCGAATTGATAAATAATTAATGGAACCAATTACTTTCACGTTGGTTAGATAAGTTGAAGAACTGAAGAATCATATCATGTTCTTATAATTGCAACATATCTGAACGATTGTTTGCAGATAGAAATGGTCAGTCGCCATTGTAAGTTTACTTATTTCGACCAACCAACGACCCTCCATCCATTTCTTGTTTGCCATTTGTTTTATTGTTTATGGTTCCGTCGTACACGGACCATTCCACTAAGGAAATCATTAGTTTACTTACCTCCTTTCTAGAGTATTAGACACAGGGTCAGGTGTCGGTTTGATGAAAGTATTTCTGTGGAACGAACTTGGCACACACACACCCAGGTTTTTAATCAGTGTCGTTAAACACTTAGTCACCATCATTCCCACTCTTGTACAAACTCTGCTTTATGTTGACTTAACAATCTTATAGACTCTATCCTATTTTAAAATAAAAGTTCAGCTTCTTTGGAGTCAAAAGTATTTACACTTGATATGCACATCTATTCTTTTGGCTAGGATCAATGTATAGTATATGTTCTGGCATTACACGTCATGTGTTCGTCGATAAAGAAGAAATCCTACTACATTAAGACAATTTTTCTCAATCCAGATTAACCCTTTTGTGAGCTTGATTTACCATCACATTAAGAATCGACATTGTATTTGACTTTAACCTCGTGGGGAGGCAAGTAAATAGTGGCATCACTAGATGTAACTATGCTGCAATGTTGCCGATATGCACATGCACACAAACGCGGAAAGGTGCGTAAGTAGTCTAAATTATACCGTCGCAAACATCATCCACTATGCGTGAAATGGTAAATTAGATTCAATTTTTGTATACAATAAATTGTTTCCACTGGATATTGTTTCCGTATTAACTAAAAAGATTGATATGCCGTAAAACAGAGCAACTACTCCTCTCTCTCTCACGCACATACATACACACACAAACACACACACACGTACGTATGTATGTACAAATGCAAGCTGTTCGTTATATGATTTGAGAAAATTATACAAAGAATTCATTTTGAAGCTACTAAATTATACGACAGAATCAGCGCGCGGGAAGACATTAATAAATGGCACCTCTTCATATACAGCGCCATTCTATTTCATTCTTATGCCAAATGAAACAAAACAATACAGATAGATAGATAGATAGATAGATAGATAGATAGATAGATAGATAGATATGTTTTTAACTCAGCTAGTCTCCTTCCACGCAGATTGTACTATTTCTTATATTCTTACAAATATCCTCCACACAGTTGCCAAAAACAAAAACTGAAACAATGTCAGTCACACAAATTTGGTCATCGTTTTTCTTCTAACAATTCATCACTGTCTCGCCTTTTGTCTCAAAATGAATTGTATCTCCTGCCATAAGGATCTATCGGTTTAATTGCCAACTCTATGTTAAACAAAGGTTCATTTTTTGTCGTCCGATATAAAAGTCTTCCTCGCTAAAATGATGTAACTTTTTTTTGTGTCTTAAACATACATTTCTTTCTTTGTCATCCTGAAATAAAACCATCACTAGTGCCAGTTTTAATTTCATTTAAAACAATAAATAAGAAAAATTCCGCCATATTCCGTACATGAGTCAAACACGCAACCACTAACACAAGATAAAGGACAAATAAAATAAACTCTGATTAAAGCTGTTTTCGTTTGATTAATGAAATCGTTTGGACCTTCAATCTTTTTTTACGGACTTTACATTGAAAAGTAAAATGAAATAGAAGAGAAAAAATGGTTTGCTGAGAAGTTGGAAAAAGAACAATCTACCAAGAGCAGGAACAATATTGAAAACCTATAACCGACGATAATCGCAATGTGTGCTGAACAAAATTCTTAGACCGATTTACATATGTTGTCATGTCGGCTTAATGGCCGCCGTTATCATAACAATAGCAATTAAAAGAGAAAGTTCACAATGACAACGTCATACGTTTGTATGTGTGTCTTTTTTTGTTTGGGAAATACTGTTTCATAACATGAATATAACGTGTCGGCAATGGTTCATGTCAACTGTATAAATCTAATTGGGAATACTTTTTTAGAATTTATTTTCGGGTCTTTTCTTTGGTGTTTAATATATATATACAAACTGTCCACGCAAATTCCTTCTATTTGTTAGTTCTTTGTTGTTGTTTAATTGCATAATTTAATGGCATATTTTGTTTAATCGCATAGTTTGTTTAATCATATATTTTGTTAAATCGCATATTCTATTAGCATATTTTGTTTTAATGACATATTTTAACGGCATATAATACTGAGTGACATATTTTGATGGCATATTTTGTTTAATCGCATTTTTGACTGTTGAAGATTACTCTTCTCTTCATATTGATATTGCTGTTATTAGAACTTATAATAATATATTTTTAACCGACTGATTTCTACCGTGGACATTATTTCCTAGCATCGTTGGGATTCATGTTCCAAATGTACCGTTAAAAAAATAAAATTCGGATTGAAATGAAGAAAACTATTTCTTGCTCAATACTATCGAATCTATCCATGTAATGGAGTATTCGCGCAACAAGAACGTTTCTCTTACATTTTTCTCCACATAAACTCAAACAGATGTCCTCCATTCCGCGATGCGTTCCACTTTGGCGTTTATACCGCATTTTGTACTGTATAAAATGAGTGAATCATCGATCTCAACGTGAGGACCTGTACCCTAATCCTAATCCGATGTAAAATTCACAAAATAGGTCAATGATGTGTGTGCGGACTACACGAGGCTTTTTTACAAGACGTTTCTCTCTTTTCAAATTAAACAGGAGGTCATTTGATTATATGCGTATACATTAAAAGGGTTAACTTGACAATTCGAATTATATTTAAAACAAAAAATATTAAAACAAAATCTTGAGCTAATTTGTCTATGACCTCCCTCTCCTTCATGTAATATAAATCGAATTCTCGGTTCAAATCAACGTAAATTGTCTGGTTTTGGAGAATGTTATACATGTATATGTTTGTATGGAAGCACATACGTGGCATATTTCTCCAAATGAAATCAATGCAATCGCCTAAAATCTCCTTCGCCCCTCTCTCGATCACATCGGCGAAATAATTTACCGTCTATTGCTTGCAAATTCCGGCTTCCTTACCAAATGACTTACTGGTATTACAAATAAAAATAAAATCTTTAAGATTTCAAGAAGAAATTTCTAGCGTGATTAATTGAATGTTTTAAACTTGCGAAATTAGACTTTATAAAGACGAATATTTTAGAATTAAAATTCGATCAAAAAATCTTATTTTATTTTAAAAAGCAGATTAGGCAGATATAAGATTACTTTGACAAAATGAGTTGAAGCTTATTAAGGTGACGAAATGTTATATTTTATAGCGATTTTAATTTGATAATTTTCAAAATGGTGTTTATTGCGTTTTGCATTCGATCTCTTTAAACATTTTTGCCTATACGTTATAATTGAATAAAAAAATGTATTTTAAGTAAAAACACTATCATGACTTAATTGTTATGTTGAAATTAATAAAAATTACAAATATTACAAAAATGGTTGAGTAGAAGAATAAGATTTATCAAATAATGCAGTTTATTCGTTGCGACCGATTTCGTGCGACAAACTGAGTTATTTCCCTTGTTTTCAGTTAACTTTCATTATTTTATATTAGAAAATGGTGCATCAAGAATATTCAATAGTAACGATGCTTTCTTTTTTTGTAAAAAAAAATAGTTCTAGCAGATATACTTGTCATTTTCCGTAATTTTTTGGAATTTTTACTAATTTCGACATGAGACGTAATAGTGTTTTTATGCCCAATTATAATACACAAAAGCACCTGTTTGTTTTTTGTTTTTGTTTTTGTTTTTTTTTTTGTTTTTTGTTTTTCATTCAAAATTCAGCGGGAATTTCTTGGTAATATTAGAAAATCTAACATAATAATTGCCATCTTTAAAGCAATAAGTATGTATTAATATAATTGTATGACAACTTTTCGAGTGTCTACGTGTTTATCGCAACTGCGTTATTTGCACATTATTATTTTTTTTCGTATACGAATAATTCATTATTCATTAAAAAAAAAATGCAAAAGTGCTAAAAATACTAAAAGGTAACAGTTTGAAAAATTCTATTTAAAAATTAGACCGAAATGGGATGAGGTAAAGAAATCATCACTATATAACTAAGAACGAGAAAAGATGGCTACTTAATTATTATTCACTATTCTTTCCCCTTTTTAGCACGCAAAGTCAGTTTCCTTCTCTCTGCATTCATCACGTAACAAGCGCTCCTCGCATTTTTCTCTCTATCACCCTATTGCTGATTCGGAACATATAGCTTCTCATAGTTTATAACTTTATTAACGTTATTAGAAATTCAAAAGTATTTCTTTTAAGAAAAAAAAGCGAAACAAAACTAAAGTAGAAATGAGCGTTTAAGGTTGAATTAAGACTGATATCTTTTGAAGAAAACGAACAACCATGTGTATTATTTAAACAATTTTACCATGGCAAGTTGTAAAGAATAATTTGCGAAACAGTAAAAGGTATATATAAAGGAATGATCGTTTTGTGAACACGTGCTTTCGTGTGAAATTATATTATGCGAATGGTGTTATGTCAACACATGATTTGAGCACAACAGTTTTGGGTGTTTCCCCTCGTCGAAGGAAGACTTTGTATGCCAAAAGTCCTTGGTGACTTCTGTTATCTCGGCATCAAAGCCAACAGAGTTGAAAAGGACACGTTTGAGATAAGTTGTTTCCTGTTGGCAAAGATATGTTGCTTTTATAATTATAGGCGGTCCACACTCTCAAGCTTTACCTCCTCCTTTCAGAAGGATTAGTTTATTGCTAATTGCCTATGGCGCCCCTACTGGGGAATGCCGAGAGGGCTGCCCAACTGTTTTTGCAGGCTAGAGTGCTCTTTCGCTAGGACGCTAACTCTTCAAATCCCGTTTCCCAACCCTTGTGTCACATCATCCCGAGGTGGGAGGAAGATATGTTGTAATGTAATCAATCGTAAATCGACATCAACTACAGCAGTGAAGATTGAAATAGAGGCGGACGCCGTAAACATTTGAGTTTATTTATTTATTTATTTTGGAACAAAATCACTTTAAGCAAGACATGAAACCATTTGATGTAAGGAATTAAAAATAAACACTTCAGGATAAAAAGCTAGCTAACAATAAGTGTTGTTCGGATTGATTCCGACACAGAAAACAGCAATAATTTCCTCTTTGTCAGAAATATCATTCATGGTTTATATGACTTCTAAGGGAACGACGTCTTCCCTTTTAGCCAATAAACACGACCTTTAAAGGGACAGTCAATCGCAATGACTAACCTGTGTGTCTTATAAATTCCAATAGTCATCCAAATTGTTAAGAAAACTTATGATCCGTCATAAAATATCTAGAAACTATGTTAAAAATATAAAACAGCATGTACACACATGCAAAATTATATAAAAATATACAATAACAGGTATATACATAGAAACTACATATCAATATACGAGAGCATATATATTCATAGAAACTATATAAAAATATGTATATACATAGGAACTATATAAAAATATACAACATATTTATATATACATAGAAACTATATAAAATATACAACATATATATACTTAAAAACTATATAAAAATATGTCTTATAGATAGAAACTATATAAAAATATCCAAAAATATTAAATACATAAAAACGATATAAAAAATATACAATACCATGTATATACATACAACGCGTATACATATATATATATATATATATATATATATATATAATATGTGTGTGTGTGTGTGTGTGTGTGTGTGTGTGTGTGTGTGTGTGTGGAAACATATGGAAACTAAATAAAACCATACAACAACGTGTATATGATTGTTTAACTGGTTTTAAAAATGATTCCACATTCATTATTTAGAAATATATTCGCAGTAACATAGTCTAATAAAAAAGATTAAAACAATCTTTATTTCTTTTTTTAAATAATTTCCAATAAAATACTTCACATTCATATTTTTAATAGTATTTATTTTTTATACAACAAAAAGTATAATAAGCAACAATAAAAAAGGAAATTCCATTGAGTAAATTAATATCTTGAACGAAAAAAAAAAAACACGCAACTTACAAGTTTTCATATTCCGATTTGAATTTTTACGTAATTTTTTAAATGCCAATTGTGTGTGTGTGTGTGTGTGTGTGTGTGTGTGTGTGTGTGTGTGTGTGTGTGTGTGTGTGTGTGTGTGTGTGTGTGTGTAAATATGTGAACGGACGAAATCACAAAAGTGACCAACACCAATTGAGAGGAAGAAGGAGAAACAAGAGTGGTAAATAAGAAAAAAAGAGAAAGACAGACACAGACACGAATTGAAACAAATTAAGATGAACGTCATCATTTCTATGAATATAAAACACATATATTGTGGCGTTCGTTAGTATGTAGCGATGTAGGTGACCGTCCAAGCTGTCTGTTATTAGAGGCAGTTTGTGTAAAGGTCAGTTTCTAAACAGTATTTTCAAGGTGATATTTCCCTTTATCCTGCAAGATAAAACACACTCACATTGAAGTACACACACACACAAACACACACACACACACACACACACACACACATATATATATATATATATATATATATATATATATAAGTGTGTATACATGATTATATACATTTGTATATTTATGGCTATATACATACATAATCATACACGCATGATAAATATATGCATACGTATGTATGCACATGCAGACATATATATGTAAATCTATACATATATATTTAGTCACATATTAAAACAGACAACGGGTGTGCTTTGCTTTATAATACTTTTTTTTTTTTTTCGATTTTCCGTTTAATAGTTTTTATAGCAAAATCGAAAATATTAATGACAGTTCCATAGTTATCACGGGCGCTTTCGATTCGATTGCGAATCATCTTCAGGTGAAATTCACGGAGTTGATGAAGTGAACGTGAACAGGAGTAAAAATGAATTTCACTTGAAGATGACTCGCAGTCGAATCGAAAAATTGAAAAGGATCATAAAATAATATACATCCGTTGTATAGTATCTTTACATAATAGTATCTTTTTTGAATGAAAAAAAATGCTGCCTAACTATACCAATATACACATATGTACACATATTATATGCACGAATGTATGTGTATATATACATATAAATACATATGTATATACATATATACACATATGTATATACATATATATACATAATTATGTACATATATATGCATATGAATATACATATATACATATATATATATACATAGGTATATATACATACAGACATATGTATGCATATATATATATATGTATTTATATGCATACGCATGCATATATATGTATACATATATATACATATATATGCATATATAGAGAGAGATATAGATATATGTGTACATATATATATATATATATATATATATATATATATATATATATATATATATATATATATAGATATATATATATATATAGGCAGCATTTTCTCATTTAGACAAAAATTATTTAATAGCACGGAATTATTCTGTTTTCCAATTTTCCTTTTTATCTTCTCCAATCTCCAAATATTCGGAGATTGGACAAGATAAAAAGGAAAATTGGAAAACAGAATAATTCCGTGCTATTCAATAATATTTGTCTAAGTATATATATATATATATATATATATATATATATATATATATACACGAAATGATACTGAATGAAAGTAATTGCTTTAATGTTGGTAAGAAAAAATTACTAGTGAAAGAACGTATATATGTGCATGTGTGTTTGTGTGTGTTCGTGCGTGTTCTGCTTAATTTTTCCGGGTTTTTTTTTTTTTTCGTGTTTTTTTTTTATACACACACACCCGTGTAATTTTCCGTCGATGGTTTGTGCAGATTTCAAAGACAATATTCTGGTACTTTTTGTGTGATGATTTTTTAATGTAATAGTAGATGTTTGTTTAATGTTTTAAATCTTTCGTTTTGACAATCTGTGAATATGAATGTGATGCAGTGCAGCTGATATTCGAACTCAACGCTGTTTATCAGTCAATAATAATAATAATAATAATAATAATAAACCGAAGCCGTTATAAGATTTGGGGTTCGACTCCAACTGAAGGATGTTGTTTTATTTCTAAATAAAGTGCATATATATATATATATATATATATATATATATATATATATATATATATATATATATATATATATATAAATTTTTATATATGTATATTAACTCGCAAAATATTATCTTGAAGGAACTTTGAACAAAATCTATTGACAAAGAAAAATGTCTAGAACGACGCATTTACAAAAGGAAATAAAAAAAGACCATAAAAAAGTTTGGAAGAAATAGAAGAAAAGCGAACTATCTTTCGTGTAAATTTAGGGGAACAGGGAAATAATATCATGACAAAAAAGGCCCAATCGATGATATGAGCGATTTTGTTGTTTTATAAAAAAAAAATGTCTTGGTGTCATTTTCAAGAGGTCATAACGAACATCGTTGTTTTACCTCTTGCTGTTTTGTTTGTATTTTAAATATGGGTACGTTTTAGGAATACGTAGCCATAGATTTGCAATTGTGACGTAATCGTGACATAAGCAGTTCGATTCCGAACGGAAAAAGCCGAATAATGTTCCGATTTTTTCCGAATATACAAATGAAAGGGCATTATTATATTTACTTTGAATTTTGAATTTTGAATTTTTTTTTTCTTGCCAGGTGATTATTTTTTTTTTTTTTTTTTTTTGCCAGGTGACTATTTTTTTTTTTTTTTTTTTTTTGCCAGGTGACTATTTTTTTGTTCTAATTAGAACCGAACTAAACCTAAAACTTAGGTTAGGACAGTTCGGTTCGTATTGTGTAGAAGTATCGAAACACTATAAAAAAATACACTCTTTTAAATACAAGATAAAAATTAACGATTTCTTTCGTGAAATACTAAATAATATTTTGCAAAAAAAAAAAATGTCAATAATATATTCATTATTCGGTAAAGTCCGTAAACGTTCGCCAGTCTCGGAATTATTCGGTGAAACTCGAAATTGATGATGTAAATACCGAAATTTTCTTGGATACGTATTCCATAAAGTACCAAATATTGTTTTGTTTTATTAAAAAAAAAAAAAAAAAAAAAAAAAAAACATCATTTGTTTTTGATGTCATCACTTTTATTTCTATTGATGAATCAACCCGGTCTAGAACTGAACCTTTCTTCGTTTGGAACCCGGTCTAGAATTGAACATTTCTTCCTTTCAATTTATAGCAGCGTATTCTTAGGAGGCCAGTTTTAATGCTTATCCGATTTTCGGGGTAGCGAGGGAGGCTTGAACGAAAGGAAACAAAAAAAGGTGTTGCAATCGAAGAGCTTCTCTCTAGAACTAACGCTAGAATCGTACAACAGGTGTGTGTGTGTGCAGCACGTTTCTTTTATTGTCATTATTATTCAGCAGATGTTGCAGCAAATGTCACCTGAAGATCGGAAATGCACGGGTTTACGATTTTAGAAAACGACAACTAAACGAAAAGAATGGACAGACAAACAAAAACCTTCGAATAACATATGAAATGAACGTAACGAATAACGAAACGATTCGTACAGTAAACCGTAAGTTATTCTGATGGAAGCCTTCCAAGTTTCAGTCGGCGTCAGCAATAGGCCAAAGCAGAATAACATTTCTGATATCGCTATATCGGATTCGAGATCTTATGTACATTCGTCTCTGTCAACGGTGAAAATACAGCTTTTCTTTTACAATGGAGTCACCTCATATATATATATATATATATATATATATATATATATATATATATATATATATATATATAGAGAGAGAGAGAGAGAGAGAGAGAGAGAGAGAGAGGGGGGGGTGTATGTGTGTCTGTGTATGCGTGAAAGGTTGTTTAAAGAAAGAAATATATAACACACTGTTGGTCTGGATAGCAACCTGAGAATAATCAAATAGCAAACTAAATATAACAGGGGGAAAACTTAATCATGCTTTTTTTGATTCGATATTTCGGTTCAATTTAAGTTCCTGACAAAGTTTTATAACTGAAATGAAATATCGAAGCATGACTGGTTTCAGATTTTTAAAAGTTAGCTATTTCTTTTTTTTAACTTATTCCTATGCACACGCACACACACACACACACACACACACACACACACACATATATATATATACATGATGTGCGTGTATGTAATGTACAACGCGTGATATCACATGCACACAAATATACATATATATATACACACATATACATATATATTATTATATATATTATGTATATTATATATAATATATATAATATATGTGCATAGTATTAAATGAAAGATGAGGAATAAAACTTATATATAATTTTATTATATCATCAGAACAATAAGGAAAAGTAAAGGGGAAAATTAAGGAAAAACTTCTTTAGATCATGGCATTTCATATCATACAGAATGCAAATATAGACAAAAAAAACTGACTTAATGACATTTCGATATGAAATGAGAATAAGGGAATAGAATAGTCATTAAAAGTAGATACAACATATAAGTCTAAATCGGAAGGGTGGTATATATGTAGGTATTAGGGTTGCTTCCGCTTGCTTAAGTTGTAATTCAAAAAAGAATAAAGATTCCCCGGCCGGAACTCACGAAACCTCATCAACTTCCGTTTTGAGGTTACCTCCAACCTTTAGGGTGTACACTATGGAACATTTTTTCTGGACCACGAAAGAGAGCGTTCGTTTTGAGAGTATGCATATTGTAAACTAGAGAAAAAATAGAATACCCGAAAACAATTGTTAAATTCTAAATGGTTTTATTCTGTCATTTTAATATTAATTTTTGCAACTGTTTGCGAAAAGAGAGACATCACTATCCACTGAGCAACAACTTACAACGTGTCAATAAAACGAGACTTCAGCTGTGTACTACAAGATGCCGGTTAGAGATGTGTATTCACAGCATTGCACACAAGAATTGTTCAAAATACTTCAGATACTTTATAAACTTTAAAAGGAATTTAAATTATTAAAATGAACACGCTATACATTCATAAAACAGCATTAATTTTATTTTCAAATAAAATTATTTTAAATTTGTAAAAAGCATATATTAACGACCTACTACTTATCAGGGCTCAAAAGCCACTCGAAGATATAGTTAATTTTTTTGTCAGGTGAGGATTGTAAATTGATTATGGCTAGTATTTGTCCTGTTAGCAAAGGATTGCTCAACCCAAATTTGTTAACATTAAACTTGAAAATGACCATGTCAACTAGGAAGCAGCCGGTAGTATTGTGTTCTACAGACGGGTAGTTTTCCGAAAGAAACTTTTCCCTTTGCAAGTTTCGTTTAGTCTTTGGTACACAAAAGAGGACATGAAGATTATTTATAGTGGTTGTAGATAGACAAGTTTTTCTTATGAATTTTTTACCATAGATTGGAGTTCAGTTTAGCTCCGATAATGAAAATAGCGATAGAGTAGAGAAAAACTGGCAACATCTCTTCTATGAGAAAGACGGAAGAGAAAACGACATCTTCCACTAGATTTCGAAGTCGGATTTGTATTCTGTCAAGGCAGGAAAGCGAACTCTGAAAGGCTTGATGTGGCATTATTGTTAATACATAAAAAAAAAACAGAAGAGACCATTTCGAGTTTTTGTTTTAACTCACATTTTTGTTTTATATCAGTCAGTATTTCAATGGTCACTCTGTATATGTTGCTAATTGCAAGTACTCCATGTAAAATTGTAGTGCATATAAACACACCTAACCATTCCATTGCCTTGTTGCTAGTAAGAAAATCGTTGGTTGAAACGGACATTTCAAATTCTATATTTTCAGATCTCAATTCAAACGGGGAAGGTTTTTCACTGAAGTAAGTCACCATTTTGTGACTGAACAATTAACTTGGCACTTTCTAAAAAAAGTTTTTGGTGCTTATTTAGAATGTAACCTACTTTTAAAAACTAAAGTGCAGAAAAATCTTTGTCATATTCCAAAAATCACGTAAATTGATCAAGTATCTTTTTATATGCAAAATCATTTTTTTACGATTTTTAGCGATTTAAATATGAAAATATTGCCATTACAAGACTGATTTTGATTTCGATAGTTCGAATTGAGTTGTCTTATCCTTATTTATAAAACATGGCGGCTCAAAACATAACGTCTCATTTCGTCATAAAATTGATTTTCTTAATTAAAAGGAGCTAATTGATTAATTTAATTATTTTTGTTATATAACATCTGCGTTCCGTGAAGAGTATGTACATAATTTTGTAAAAGATTTTTCTGCACTTTTATTTTGAAAATAGGGTTAGTTCTGAATACGCACCAAGTTTGGTTTTTGTTTGTACTTAGCAAATGATAATAAAATGTAAAAGAATTTTTCAAAATTTAGAAGACCAAATGACATTAAAAATTTTTTTTTTCAGACAAGCAATGTTATCTGTTCAACCAAAATTCAACCCTTAAATTTCTCCACATTATAACCGAAACGCATGAGTTGCGACTCTTTTTCCAGCTGATCTTTATATATATATATATATATATATATATATATATATATATATATATATATATATAAGAGGGGGTTACAAGCCTCAAGAGTACAATATAACATTTCATTTAGTTTATAAACATATCCAGTATTTAACATCGCTGATTTGTTTTTCCTTTTACTATTGTAACAGTTTTCCTTTTGTGACGATTTGCTCGATGAAATAACGACTATTTGTAACACAATAATTGCCACAATAATGAATACAAAAAAAGACAGAAGAGCCCATTTCAAGTCTTTGTTTTAACTCATCATATTCGGCACTCCTGTTTCAAGTATGTGTACTTTTTTGTAATTAAAACAAACGAAAGAATGAAAAAATTCCTGTTTCTCATTTGGTGACGTCTGCTGCCGACATCTGCATTGATCTACATAAGCTTTTTCTTAGCAATAAAAATAGATTGAAAAGGAAAGTATAAATAAAATTTTAAAATAAAACAGAAAAAACGTACGTCACGTGTTAAATATTTTGGTCTGTTATTATTTTTGTTATTTTGTTATTTATGTTGCAGTGAAAATAATCGTTGTTTTAATGTCTGCACTTTGATCAACTGGTACTTGGAACTGATACATACATGAAATGTGATTTGTGTGTGTGTGTGGGGGGGTGCGCGCGCATGTGTGTGTGTGTGTGCGCGTGTGTGTGCGCGTGTGTGTGCGCGTGTGTGTGTGTGTGTGTGTGTGTGTGTGTGTGTGATATTTGTTCATTAAGTATTATTAATTAGTACCATGACCATGATAACGCCGCAACAATTACTATTTACTATTATTACAATTATCATTAATCAATTGCTTTAATTTTAATTTTATGAATTTTAACTGAAAATAATAGATAGATAGATAGATAGATAGATAGATAGATACCTTTATGATATACCACTTCAGCAGAAACAGACACACATTTTATGCTCATTTCAAAAAAGGTTTTATCTTTACATTCATACAATTGTTTCGTCCTATCACTGATATTATTTTATATATAGCAGTCCTATACATATGCGTTTTTATTCATATGCTTATTTCAATAGAGGCACTGCTAACGTATGCAGAGAACTACTATATATAAAAACACGAGTCGAAACAATTGTACACATATATTGTTAATAATATTGAAACCTACATTATTCAATTAGAATTCATTATTGAGATGAGTATTATTTATTAATTTATTGCAGACTATTATTCTCATCTGTTTAGTAATTGCTTCACAACGTTTCGGCCAACTATTCCTTTCGCCTTCGCAACAGAATAGGAACTTCAAATCTCTTAACTGCATACTCAACAATTACTGCCTTCCATAGTTGTTGCCATCTCATCACGTTTTGGCCAAGTATGCCTCTGGCCAACTTTTGGTAGGATTGAAACCGCTATCTTCAGACAATTCTCACCTGGAACCGTAAACATTCAATGTCTCTATCCACTGCACCACAATTGAGATGAATGTTATTTATCAAGGAAGGCAGTAATTGCTGTGGATGCAGTTAGGAGATTCAGAGTTCCTATCCAGTCGCAGTTACCACCTGACAAAGGCGAGAGGAATAGTTGGCCGAAACGTCATGAAACAACTACTAAACAGATTAGGATAATAGTTCGCAATAAATAAATTAATAAATAATAACCATCTCAATAATGAATTCCAATTGAATAATATATATACCATTAGGTATGGACTTGACCATGAAGATCAGATAATAAATAAACGTGGATTTATAAGACCAAAAATCCAATCTTGATCGCCCTTCGGGGCCCGTGGTGCAGTGGATAGAGACGTTGAATGTCTATAGTTCCAGGTGAGCATTGTCTGAAGATAGCGGTTTCAATCCTACCCAAAGTCGGTCAGAGGCTTACTTGACCAAAATGTGGTGAGACAAAAACAACTATGGAAGGCAGTAATTGCTGAGAATGCAGTTAGGAGATTCAGAGTTCCTATCCCGTCGCGGTTATCACCTGACAAAAGCCAGAGGAATGGTTGGCCAAAACGTCGTGAAGCAACAACTAAACAGATAAGGATAATAGCCCGCAATAAATAAAATTAATAAATATGGAAACCTTTTTTGAAATGAGCATCCTGAGTGGGAGGAAGATATATATATGTTGTAATCAATCGTTAACTGACGTCAACTACAGCAGTGAAAATTGAAATAAAGGCACAGTTTATTTTTATTTTTATTTTTATTTTTGAATAAAAAGATTCTAATCAAGGCATGAAACCATTTGATGTAAGGAATTAAAAATAACACTTCAGAATCAAAAACTAGTCAACAATAAATGTTGTGTGGATAGATTCAAACTCAGGAAACAGCAATAATTTCCTCTTTGTCAGAAATATCATTCATGGTTTATATGGGATGGCTTATGTCTCTAAGGGAGCGACGTCTTCCCTTTTAGCCAATAAACACGACCTTTAAAGGGACAGGCAACCGCAATGACTAACCTGTGCGTGTCTTATAAATTCAAATAGTTATCCAAATTGTTAAGAAAACTTATGATCCGTCATAAAATATCTAGAAACTGAAATATTTAAATGTTAAAAATATACAACATATATAACATAATAACTATATAAAAATATACAATAACAGGCATACACATAGAAACTATATAACAATATATGACATCATATACATTACATTAACGACACCATATATATACATTAAATAATATATATAAAATATATATTATTATAATCATTAAGCAATTATTTTTATTTTAATTTTATGAATTTTCACTGAAAATTAGAGATCAGATAGATAGATAAAAAGATAGATAGATAGATAGATAGATAGATACCTTTATGATATACCACTTCAGCAGAAACAGACACATTTTATGCTCGTTTCAAAAAAGGTTTTATCTTTACATTCATACAATTGTTTCGTCCTATCACTGATATTATTTTATATATAGCAGTCCTATACATATGCTTTTTTATGCTTATTCCAATAGGTACGCTGCTTACATATGTAAAGAATTACTATATACAGGTCAAAACAATTGTACACATGTATGGTTAATAATATTGAAACCTTTTTGGAAATGAGAACTAAAATGTGTGCCTGTTCCTGCTGAAAAAGTATATTATAAAAAGTGTTTATACATATATCTAGTATTGCACTATCAAGCTATTTTAAAAAACTTTGTATTATTAATACCTATATTTCTGTACAAAATTACAAAACTTGGATCTTAATGGTAAATATATAAAAACTCATCTTCTGGTTTGGAAGTGATAACTTACATATAATCACAGAATGCAATATTGGGAATCTTCGCATAAAGGAATCATTACTAATATCCAAATTACGGCCAGAACTCAACAACAGAATGGAGCTCGGATCTTCATTCATTATATAACTTTACATACGGCTCCCACCAAAGACTTACCATTACAACCCTTACCCATTAGAACAGGTACTACACACCGCTCATACTCACAGTCCAGACAGGGACTTACTACTCGCCCCTTCCCATAGAAATTATATATATAAAAAAAATAAAAATAAAAATAAAAGAAATTTAATAATAAGTAAAAAAAACAGCAATATATATAAAAAAAAAACAATAATAATAAAAATATTTAACTGAAGTAACATAAACCAATTAAAAAAAAAAATGATTTAAGCTAACCCACCTATTCAAACCGAAATAACACTAACAACAGACACAAATAAATTAATAAACAATAACAATAAAGAATTAAAGGAAAAGAAATGTCCCATCTATTACCACTTATAGTTTTATGGAAATAAATAAATTAACAACTCCCAAGGAAGGTCAACCCAGTGCCCCCCTTCCCACCTATCTTCCTATTCCTGACAACCACAACACTAACCTAAACACCCCAACAGCCGACTGGGAGTGCACCATCCCGCACCCCCTCCTCTCTCACATCCCACTCCTACTTCTATCCTTCCTAAGCTAACCGGCTCCAGCCTACTAGCGACTTTATGACCTAGATACACCAAGTCATCCCACCTAATACATATCAGCAAGAAAATAATAATAATAATAATAATAATAATAATAATAATAATAATAATAATAAAGACAGCTAAATAGACAGAGAATATACAAAATTAAAAAGAGCTCATGCTAAAGCAACAAGTTATAAAAAAAATAGATAAATAAAAATAAATAAAATATATATATATATATACAAAAAAAATTTTTTTATAAAAAAAGGAACAAAAAAACATGTTAATTACCTAATCAGACCATACATAAATCCCTTTCTTACATTTGCTCCGAGGCTCTACGCAGCTATCCACCTTCCGCTCCATCATCTAGCATGCTTTGAATTGATCTGTCACATCTCCCATTTGAAAAGGAAAGTTTTTCCGAAATTAATAATAGATATTGTCGCAGACATAACAAATAAGACTAAGTATCTAATACAACTGAATAAATAAATGTATATATAGAAATATATGTATGTACTTATTGATTTGTAAATCGCCAGTTGTTTTCGTCTCCTTTCACCAACAACGACTATATTTCATTCCTCGCATTGTGATAGCCTTCTAAATCTCTACTACATATATATATATATATATATATATATATATATATATATATATATATATATATATATATAAATTATCACTTCAAAACCAGACGAGGTATTCAATCACACTCATAAATTTTTATTCTATTTTATGAAGTATGTCTTACATGTGTTTCGTGGAATAACAAATGATCACTTAACCACTCCTCTGAAACAAATATATGTTCTTAAAAAACTCATTCAGCCGGGAAGCATGCCAGCGAAACAGTGTTTCAAAGGCAGGCAGTTTTGGAAAAGAAGCTCTGTTCATGGAATCTGTGTCTACATTTAGGCACAGATAAAGATTGAAGAAAATCATATATAATGGTATTAGTTAGTGGAGTGTTTTTTTGTGAAAGTTTGGCAAGCAGGGACCATACATTGGAGTTCAAACGAGCACTTACGTTGAAAATAGCGATAGAGTGGAGACACGCTGACAACGTCTCTTCTTCCGGAAAGAGATTGCAGGGAAGAAAAAAGGGCATCACCTATTAGGTTTTGAAGCCAGTTTTAATACAATCAAGGCAGGATAGGTGTGGCAACCAGCACCTGCCCAGATGTGGCAACAGTACTCCATTGTAGGACGAACCTGGTTCTTATACAGATAGAGGATCGCATTGGGACTGAGATACTTACCGAAGTGGTAGAGTGATCCAAGCATCTTTCCAACGATCTTGGCAACCGATTTGATGTATTCGGATCAGGATTCAATATCAGTCCCAGAAGCTTGTCAAGACATAGAGTTCCCTCAAGACTATATCCATTCATTTCAATTAGGGCATGGTGGGGATCAGAGCGATTATGATGAAACGAGAGAAGCTTGGTTTTCGATGCATTAAAATTAACCAACCACCTTTTTCCCCATTGCACCGTGTTCTCAAGATCAGAAGAGAGAGAATCAGAAAGATCTTTGTCATTGCTAGCCTTTGAAGTATCGCCATAGATTGTCGTGTCGTCTGCATAAGTGTTTCCAAATAACCTAAGAATGTGATTTGGGAGATTATTGATTAAATTCAGGAACAGGGTTGAACCCAGGATGGAACTCTGAGGGACGCCAGCGTAAATAAGGTGAGTTTCTGATTTCTGCCCATCAATAACTCTTCTTATAAGAGAGAAAGGATTTTATAACTGAGAGGATATTCCTAGCTATTTCATAGCTGGTGATCTTGTGAAGTAGGCCTTTATGTCACACTCTATCAAAAGCTTTTGATATGTCAAGAGCAATTGCCCTAGAGACAAAGCCTCCACCAACGATTAACTAACCCTGTGTGATATAACAGTTAATACATCAGCTGTAGATCTCGCAGAACAGAAACCATACTGCATGTCACTGAGCAGATCATTTTTTCTGAAGTGGTTGACCACCTCTGTTTATCACAGATTCTAGCAACTTACTCATAATATACAGGAAAATGATTGGCCTGTACTGAGAAGGAAATAATCAATCACTGGAATTTTTAAATACAGGGCAGACTGATGAAGTTTTCCAAGGTGCTGGGAAGCATTTCTCTTTAAGACAATGTTTAAACAGCTTTGTAAGTATGGAGTCTAGTTCTGATTGAAGCTTTTGAGCACTATGACTGGAATACCACTGGGGCCAGTTGCTTTACTAGAATAAAGGGTTTTGATAAGCTTGACAACATTACGTACAGAAATTTGTATATCGCTTAGTGTGTTTTGAGTCATGAGGCAATATGGGGAGGGGTAGGTGACCCTAATCGCAAAGGGTAGAATTTGCTGCAAAGTTCTTGGCAAAGAGTTTTAAACAGAAAATGTGCTTCTGCCATATCAAAGTACCTATTTAATATGTTGAGCTTTTGGCTTGTTGAGGTAACTTCTCAAATGTACTTGTGATGTTAGGTTGTGTAATAAGGTGTTAACTTTTGTCAAAATTGTCAGTTCCATCTTTCATCGGATTATTTCAATTACCGACTATCAGTACTTATTGAAGACATTCTGATACCAACCCTATCTAAGAACACTGCCAGACACATAAAGTATCTTTGTGTGAAATGTCATAAGAATCGACACAGACGTTTTTGAGTTCATAGGAAATGAACTCACACATACTCATACACAGACACACTTTTATATATATATATATATATATATATATATATATATATATATATATATATATATATATATATACGCACACAGAAAAAGAGAGACAGAAATGGGGCATGGCATAACATAAGTAAATGACACTCTTATTACTAGGGCATTCAAAAAGTAATACCTTCAAGTTTTTTATTCTGCCCGAGTTGATCAGAGGGGATTGCAACTTGCATTGTTATGATGACTGAACTTATGCATTGATTACCTGAAAGTTTCATCTCTCTGTTACAGATATTGGCAATGTGAGAAACCCTTGTCATGGACGTATCAGAAGCAGAGATGTGTAATAGAATTCCCGACAAAGTACACTGAGCATGGTGGTGACCATGTAGAAAAATAAACTTTGGTCACTCATTTTAATGGTACCACTCCCATCTTCGTAGCTCTTCAACTTTTTAGCTAAACAAATAGAAAGATTTACTTTTGGAACGACACTCGTATCATTAATAGCGAAGAGTGTTTTCAGAAGACCCTGATCGAGGAAAAATTATTCTGCTTTATCCCCCTTCCCGTTTAATGAATTAAACAATCACTCGATTAATAGTAAAATGTGACATCCCGATCTTTTCGATGATTTTACGTCGATGAAGTCTACCTTCAGATTGGCCTGTAATATCGTTCAGCGGTAACATGCTATGTTATAACACTTACAAATGTAATGGTTGGCTTCTTTAATGATGTATGATATTGATATATTAATATCTGAAACGCAAAATAGTTCATATAAAACGAGTCTTTTACTTTTACTGTTGCTCTGTGCGTATCTTGACACAAAGATGGCGCATTAGACTTCCGGTTCAGTCAGACAAAATGAGGAAAAACTCGTCTTACCTGGTAGGATAATAAATATACAAAAATGGTGATGCTAAACGAGTTATTTCAATTTTCTTCTTTTTTTTTCTAGATGGAAATGCGACAACTTACTAGATGCCAGATATTCACCTGCTACCTCTTACATTCCAATCGAGAGATCTTTTATAGATTCAACCGCCCATTTTTAACTGCAATTGTTTGAATTTCTCTTGTATCTGGTTCACTGGGTATACTTGCCAGGTAGTTTTTGAAATTCGTTTTTATGGGATCGGTTGCTCCTATAACTACTGGAATGATTCCTTCATAAGATTTCAGTTTCTTCATGTTGTAATTAATACCTTAGTATTCCGTCAATTTTCCCCTCTCAGCTCTGTTTCATCATTGGGGACACTAATTTCTACTGAGGTTGCCACTTTTTTCTTCTTGCCTATTATATATATAATTATATAATTATATATATAATTATATAATTATATATATAATTATATAATTATATATATAATTATATAATTATGTCAGGTTTAATAGCTTTGTTTTCTAGCTATGTAGCTGTATGAATCACATCGTCATGATGGATGGTGTGTGACTTATTTCCAACTGTTCTGTCTGGTATGCATGTTCTCAAGATTTACTGCTACATTCGATATTCAACTTTTTACGAGTGGATATATTTGTGTGGGGAAAATAGAGAAGGCTTACTGCAAAAACGTACTCGTGTCTGTATGTACTATGGACGGTCTGTTTCTTGATCATATTGAAGCGATCTTTTTTAGCCAGTCTATAGAGCCTTCCTTATTTATATAGTATTGGGTGAATTCATCAAGAAAATACTTAGCACACTGTTCTCTTAGGGTTTTTTGGTGTATTTTTGGCAAATCTTTTGGAATATTTCTGTAACAGATTTGTTTTCTGATTCTGCTTTATTTGTAAGGCATTCTTGTCCACCATGCTTAGCCAGTTTTGTGATGGAGGTTGTTCTGCTGGTTTTTGATTCATAATGTTGATACACAATCTTGAGATTTAGATTTTCGGAGCTCATCCGATATTGCCTGCTGCTCAGAACAGTAGCATGATATTAGTGATTAATTTCTGAGAGACCCATACCTCCTGCTCATCTAGGTAGTGTGAACATTTTGCTCGTTTTAGTGTCTAGTTTTTTTGTGTCCCTTTGTGGCCGGTCAACAATGTCAATGCTGCATATTATCACCTGTAGATCATAAAATGTGTAAGCTCTGTTTTACAAATTAGATTTACACAGCGTATATATATTCACTGCTATTTTTTATCTAGACACTTGTCTCCATATTATTTCTTCTTTCTTGATAGTAAGGTAGTCGTTTTCTGCCTCCTTTAGAGCTGCATCTTTTATGAGACTGATCTCGTTTTGTATCCCATCATGCAACAGGTGCATTCATTTTCTTTTCAGGGAGGTCTTTCCTTTATTTTCTCAGACAGAATTTGGTTTGCTATTTTGATCCGGTTTACAAACTTTGAGTAGTGGTAGGAAAACAATAACACCTTCTTGGCATGCTGAACTGAATTCTCTTCTATGCGAAGGTATCTATATTTTTTCTGCTCTTCTAGGTCCTTGATGTCAGTATATATATATATTTTTTTTTTACATGGAGGTCACCACTTGGCCCAGAAGCCACTCGGGGATAAGGGTTATTGCGTGTACAGTAATCAATGGGATAGTATCGTAGTAATCATTAGTATTGGAGATTTGATAAAGTGTCTTACTTAAAGGGGCGGTTTGTCAGAAATTTGTTTATGTTGGACTTGAAGACATCCAAGTTGTAGTCAGTTGGGAAACAGGCAATCGGAATAGAGTTCCACAGTCGTGTAATTCTAGGAAAGAAGCTTTGCTCATGGAATCTATGTTTTGATTTAGGCACAGATAAAGAATGTGGAAAATTAATGACAGTGGTTTCAGCTACACAGGGTTTTTCATGAAAGATTGGCAAGGGGGGACCAGACATTGAAGCTCAGACGAGCACTTGCCATGAAAATACCGAAAAAACAAAGACAGGATCGCAACGTCTCTTCTGTGGGAAAGAGGCTGCAGGGAAGAGAAAAGGGCATCCCCCCACTAAGCCACAAAGTCTATTTTGTACTCTGTCAATATTTTGTTGATAGGCTGTTTTTAGCAGCTTCTGCCCAGATGTGGCAGCAGTACTCCATCCTTGGACGTACTTGGCTTTTATACAGATAGAGAATTGCATTAGTGGTGAGATATCTTCTGGAGCGGTAGAAGGATCCCACCATCCTCCCAGTGACATTAGCAACAGACTTGATGTACATGTTCCATTTCAGACGAGGAGTAATGGTCAACCCCAGATGCCTGTCAAAACATGAAGCCTTCCCAAGACGGGAGCCATCCATTTCAATTGATGCCAGATGGGGATCAGAGCGTTTATGGTGTAAAGATAGGAGCTTGGTTTTAGATGCATTAAAAGTAAGCAGCCACCTCTTCCCCCACTGTACCGCATGCTGAAGATCAGAGGAGAGAGAATCAGAGAGAACGTTGTCATTTACGTCTTTTGATGTGTTGCCATAGATGGTCATGTCATCAGCATAGATGTCAACGAATGATTTAAGTATGTGTTTTGGGAGATCATTGATGTAGATCAGGAAGAGAGTTGGGCCCAGGATGGACCCTTGATGGACTCCAGCATTAATACTGTGGGGCCTCTGATTTCTGCCCATCAACCACTACTCTAATGAGCCTATCATACCGTAGCTGGATATCTTGTGAAGATGCCATACCTTATCGAAGGCCTTTCATATGTCAAGAGCAATTGCACTAGAAAGGAAGCCTTTATCGAGAGATTCACTAATCCTATGAGATATAACCGTTAGCACATGTGCTGTAGATCTAACAGAACGGAAACCATATTGCATGTCACTTAGAAGGTTATTTCTGCTGAGGTGGTTGACTACTTCTCTATTTAATATGGATTCCAGCAGCTTACTCATGAAACACAGGAGACTTATTGGTTCGTACTGAGACTTATCACCTGAATTCTTAAATACAGGGAATACTGATAAGTTTTTCCAGGGTGTTGGAAAGCACTTCTCCTTAAGGCAACGCTTAAACAGTTTTGTAAGTATGGGGGCAAGTTCTGGTTGTAGCTTTTCTAACACTATAATTGGAATGCCATCAGGACCAGTTGCTTTACTGGAATCAAGGTTCTTGATTAGCTTGGCGACCTCACGCACAGATATTTGGATGTTGCATAGCGTGTTGTCTGTTATAGGATGAAATATGGGGAGTTGATGGCCTTCGTCGCATAGAGTAGAATTAGCTGCAAAGTTCTTGGAAAATAGTTTGGCCTTGTCTGATGCTGACGAGATGAACTCAGGTCTGTTGATAATGGTTGGGATAGAACGCACGCTTCTGTTCAGGATTCTGTTTACTATTTGCCAAAACTACTGGGAACCAAGCCGCTGCTCAGCTACTTTGGATTTGACATTAACTGTATTTTTTCTGTTTAAAACTTTTTCTTTTTTTTTTTCTGACACATTTCTAGGCACATTTGTCCAGATGAAACTTCATACCAATATCTTTGGAGAAGGTTATATGACTTTCTAGAGTTGACTTAAGTCAGCATCAGAGCTGGCATACAGATTAAAATGACAACATACAACATGCCAAGATGAGGGAGAAGATAGGCAAAGAGTATGTACGCCGTGTGAGGAAGATCTGCAAAACTTACAAATAAAAATACAATTACTGCCGTCAACCAGCTTGCCATGCCAATAATAACATATAGTTTTGTTATCATTGACTGGCCACAAAAATACATCAACCGTCAAGACACGGAGGCTACTAACGCTTCATGAAATCATATATAGAAATCAGTGTCTACCAAGACTGTATTTGCCCAGGGAAGAAGGAGGACTAGGGCTCTCAGAGATCAACCACCAACATAGGACAACAATAACGAGCACACCCTCTCGATAGTATATCAACATCAAGTAACAAGAGCCAGCAGAACAATATCAGTCACCCAGCTGACCAAGCATTTTGGTCAGGGCTGTCTCACAGATGAGGCTGAAACATTAAATAAGCCTGCCACAGAAATAACAAGAAAGAGTCGGCAGAAATATACCGAGACCTTCTACAAAAGGAACCTTAAAGAGTGGGACCAACATCAGCGTGCAAAGTATGTTCTGGGGGAACTCTCCCAGGAATACATAGACAAAGACGGTTCTTTGAACTGGCTCAAAAGGGGATCCCTCCACCACGATCAGGAAAGGGTTATAATGGCTGCTCAAGACCAGGGATTGATGACCAATGCATTCAAGAAGATGGCAGGTCTCACTAATGACAACAAATGTAGATTCTGCCACACGGAATAGGAAAGTGTGAGTTATCTAGTATCAAGTTGCAATGTTCTTTTAAGGAATGGCTACTACACAGCGAGATATGATGGAGTATGTAAGTACCTCCATTGGACCATCTGTAAAAAAATTAAACATCCAATGTAGCAGTAAATCCTGGGAACATCGACCTGAAAGAACAGCTGGAAATGACTTATATACCATACATTATGACCATGTAATGCTGCTGTGAAACCTGACATAGTTATATGGAATAAGTCAGAGAGAGTTGCAACTTTGGTTGAAGTGAGTGTCTCTAATGATGGAGGTCTGAACAGAGATGAGGGGGGGGGGAGAAATAGACCAAATACCAAGGTCTCATGTATGATATGAAAAGAAACTGGAATCTTAGAGAGATATCAATCATACCAGTTATTATAGGTACCACAGGGTTTATGAAGAAGAACCTGAAGTCCTACCTAACTAATATTCCTGGTGAACCAAGTGCAAAAGAGATCCATACAATTGCATTTAAGGGAACAACGAGGATATTTAAAAGAGCACTCGGTTGGTTTCACTAGAAAGCAGGGCAATGTTGGCAGCTGGTTTGGTTGCCCCATACCCAGCGTTACAATCTTCAAAGGAAGAAAATTAAAAAAAAAAATTTTAAATCATCCATGAAGACCAGGTAGTTGACTCTGTTGTTCGACTCTTGTTGGTGGCTCTGGCTTAGATTGTAGGTACTCTGGCATTTATTGAATAATTTGCTTAATGGATCGTCAGACAAAAGAGTAAAAGAGATTGGAAGATTTCTCTTTGGATCTTGATGTCAGGGATTATTACAGTTCCACTAATGTTAACATACTGAATGTCATGGTTATTTGTCGCATTTTTATATGTACAACCGTGGCCTCTTTGATTACTGGATGGATCTTATATAAATGAATGCACCGCAGTAGCCACATGTCATGCATACTATTATATGCCTTTTGGTAATCAATCCAAGCCATACTTAGGTTTCTCTGCCTCTTTCTATAATTCTCAAGGATCAACAACTGGTTCTTGGTGCCGCCTGCACCCTGCTTGTTCATTTTCCAGGTATGCTTCGAAGAAGAGGTGTTGATAGACACTGCCTGCAACCAGATCAGTGAAGAGCTTGTAGGTCATAGTGAGATAGCAGATGGATCTGTACTTATTAAGCGTGTTTCACTCATTCTGGGTGTGAGCTTTTACAGCTATACTGGTGTGGCCTCTTCACCTCTCAATAGTCTGGTAAAGAAAATGCTATAATGACTAGAAAGTGCTGTTTCTTTAGCCATTTTTTTGGAATTATGGAATCCATTCAGCTTTTGTTTTCTCAATCGAACTGTTATCCCTTTCTCTGGTATTTCTGAATTTTTTCGTTCCCTTTATCAATGTCTTGAATCCATTTGGCATGTTGGTTGTAGGTATTCACAAATAGAGTCTTCCAATAAGCTCTTACTTTTCTGGTAGCTTTTCTACTATAATTGTGTATCCCTTATAAAAATTCTGTAGAACAGTCGTGCATTTTGTTTAACCTGTTTATTTTCAGTGTTCACTCTATTTTTGTTCTTTTTTATTCTTTTGGCAAGTGCTGGAACCATGTCCTCAAGTTCCCTTACTAAGTTCTTTAACGCCTTTATTTTTGTCCCATAATTTACACTTAATAATTTATGTTTGGTTGCCCCTTCCAGAGACAGGAAGGTTTACACCACTGTTTGTCTCCTCCTGCTTAGTGTATAAATAAATTGAGGAGTTCTTTTTATGCTGAGTGCCTGCATGTCCGTATTTGTTTTTATAGTTCTTCATATTTTTATATATGATTTCTTCCTGCTTTATGGCTTTTTATTAAAAGCTGCTCTCCATTAATAAAGGGGTCCGCAACCTGGGGAGGTGTTGGATGACTTGAGGACACAGCATGCCATATTTTTATATATATTTGGTCGGGTTTACCTCTAATGAGAAGTGTCTTCATGCCAGGGTGTCTAAAAAAACTCCTATACAGAGATACTGAAGACACGAGAGGATGATGTTTGTGATCAACTTCTCTCCAATGAGATTCAGAATGTAGGTTCATGTGGGTAACCAAATTAAAATAAGTGGATATCCAACAAATCAAAATAGAAGGATAAACCAAGAATAATATCTCAAGACGGCCGGACTTTATTCTTACTAAACCTTTAATTGTTTATGATGGAAGGAGAAATCTAGTATTGACTCCGCTACCCGGGATAAACACAGACAAATATTATGATCAATGTTTTAAACTTTATCCATGTATTATTTAGGTACGTCAAATTAAGTCACGACATTCGCATATCCTGGTGTTACATATAAGGGACTCTACGTCAGTAGCAATTAAATTAGCTAGTGTGAATTTAGACAAGGGTCACACTGAGTGCATGATGATAACCTAAATTTGTAGGAGTCAATCGTTCCTAGAGACGTAAAGTTGAAGCAGAGAGCAGATTTTTCAGATTAGTTTCTCTGTGGAAGCTGTGCGAATGAGACACGATCAATAATGTATAATAATCTAAGACGAATGTTACTTCGATGTCTGTCCGTGTGTGTCATTCATTTCACTAAGTTAGGAAGTTAATAATTACGAGCACTAAAAATAATGGAAAATAATTATTTTAAAAAGATTTAAATTGGTGCAACTTTCAATATAAAGAATATTT
The DNA here is from genome assembly GCF_053919585.1 of Euprymna scolopes. NCBI lineage: Eukaryota > Metazoa > Mollusca > Cephalopoda > Sepiida > Sepiolidae > Euprymna > Euprymna scolopes. Next base: position 83,726,974 of record NC_136505.1, on the reverse strand, counting down.
AGTTGTCAACGACAATTATTTGTACAGATAAAGAAAGAATCGTTTTTTCTTAACATTATTAAACTGCACACACATTTACTATTTCAAAAGAAATATTATTATTAAGACAAAATTCTACGGATCGACGAAGAAACCAATCGTGAAATTTAGCAAAAACGTACAATTGCTTGAATTAAAAACCATCTGTTAACATTCTGAAATAGCTTTACAGATAACCAATAGCCACAATACTAATAAATAAATGTAATTTAAAATCGTTTAGACAAACATATGTGATTTATTGTGGGGAAACCGTTGAAGCAGAGTTGATAAAATGTTTTACGTTCAACAAAAAATAAACATAATAAACAATATGTGGCTAAAACATCAATAAATGGCGCTTTTCTATTGGATGTGACGGGTAAATAACAAATTTACGGATAAATTATGTATTGTGTAACGTGACTATAAATATGTATAACCATATGTGTAACGTGACTATAACGTTACTATTAGAGATTTTAAAAAATGAAAATTTGACAGTTGAACGAAAACCCGTGTTTAGAAGTGAAGAGTTCAAGTGCAAAACCCGATGAACGTTTTCAAACTGGCGAATTATCGTGTTTCAACACTTTAACATTCTCCAAAATCATGTTTTGCATAATGTTTCAGTGAAATTTTCGTCGTGTGCAACCTTGTAAAATTGTAGGGGACTAGGATATATAAATACCCCAATCCCGTTACAAAATAATAATGAAACGAATGGGAATTGAAGGAAACAAAGACACAATTAATGGATAAGATAAATGTCGTTTATTTGCTGTTGAAAGAAATGAACATTTTAGTTATAACATGTCCGCGCGTGGGAAGAGAAATAAATGTTGTAGGAAAATTGAGAATGGTAGTCCAGCGTGTAGACAAAGGAGAGGATATCAGAGTTGTCATCAGTTAGTAGTCAGCGACGCGAAGGTGTTCTTAGTGGCCAGTAGTTGGTGGAAACAGAAAGGGTGAGAATGTATACATACAGCCTTTAGCTCGTGCCCCATACATAGTAGGAAGTGGGCGTGAGGTGCGCGTGCGCGCGCGCCGAAACGGCGCGCGGCTTGTTCGCCCAACCTCTCTAGTTGAGAGTTGGTTCCAAAGAGAGTTAGAAACAGCTTATCGCCTTGTTTTTATACTCGTTTCCAGAGTGTATTTTGCGCATGTGTATTTACTTAGAAAGCGGAAGTGACGTCGTCCATGTGTGTGTACATGTGTATACGTAAGCGTGTGTGTATATATACGTGAATGTAAGTAAGTGTACATGTGTGGACGTGGGCGCGTATGTTTGTGTGCGCGTATGTATATGACAGCTTGAAATATGAATGTGTGTTTTGTGTGAGACTTGAAAAAGGCTCGTACAAAATACTTAACTGATAGTCGAAAACGTAGCACGGAATAAACAACGAAATCTCTTTTAAAACAAAAGAACGAAAGATTTGTGTATTTCTTTTTTTTCTTTTTTCTTTTTGATTGTTATCCTCGTCTTCATAGTTGCTGTTGTTTCACTACGTTTCGGCCAACTTATCCTCAGGCCTTCTTCAGTTGGTTAACCGCGACGGGATAATAATAGCCGTGGCGCAATGGATAGAGGTGTTGACTTTCTATAGTTCCTGGTGAGCATTGTCTGATGATAGCTACCCAAATCAGGCCAGAGGATTAGTTGGTCAAAATGTGGTGAGACAAGAACAACTATGGAAGACAGTATTTAATGGGGATACAGTTGCAAGACTCAGCATTCTTATCTCGTAGCAGTAAACCATCTGAAGAAGATCATTGGCTGAAACGCAGTGAAAAAACAACTATGAAGATGAGGATAACAGTTCACAAAAAAAAATGGATACAAAAATTATGAAGCCTCATCTCAAAAGATTAAATAAAATAATATTAACGAAAAGTTTATTTGAACGGCAAAAAGTTGGACTTTGAGTGCAAAAAAAAAATGAAAAGTAGAAAGTTTTTTGGGTGTCGCAGGTCAGGCAGCCGCTATATTAACTGAAAATCGTTTATACTGGATTCTTGTTTCCAAAATAGCTAAAGAAGTTCCTTAGGGGACAGGTTAGGGTTAGGGGACAGATGAATCAATGCGTTCTTTCGGCTGATTGGTCAGTGAGTGACTGAATAATCGCTCAGCGAGAGGGGTGGAAGCATTGATTTGTGAGACAAATGGCTCTTTATTTTATTAATGACATCGTTATATCTATATATTTTTCTTTCCTTTTAATTAAAATAAGCTTTTAGTCAAAGCCTAGAATTGACAATTTATTACTTGTGTGATTAAAAAATATTTTTGTTATTGTTTTGGTTTTTTGGTGTTTTGCCCGTAGCTGGACATTACATGCTTTTAGAAACAGATTTTTTTATTTAATAATTTTTGCGGTTAAAGTAATCACACTGCGACTTAAATTCACGACTCCAAATTCTCTTTTTCTAAGAACAGTTTTTTTTTTATTCTAGCCGGCACCATTTCATTTGCATATTAGTAACGAGATTTAACGTTACTAGCATCAGCATATAATCAAATGCGACGGTCATTGTTTTTTCTTTTTGTTTATTATTGCTTGTTTATTATTTTATTGTTTTTCTTTCTTTTTTTGCGGGGGGGGGGTATTTTTTCTCGTAACCGGACCTTACACGTTGCATAAAATCAGAGGTTTGTACGAATTTTTAACTATTATTATTTGCTAGCTATGAGCGGCGACTGGGCATTTTACTATAAATTGGTTTGGAAGAATGTCAGGATGAATAAACCTGTATTGCGGACCAGGATATATAAATACCCTAACTCGCCACAAGAAAAAATAATGAAACGAATTGAATGAAGGAAACAAAGAACTCAAATGTTGGAATAAAGCAAACATGTCGTTTATTTTCTGTTGAGAAATGAAAGTCTTGGGTGTACACGTGTTCATTCAGCCGTTGACGACTACGCGCGTGGAAGGAAAGGGGAATGCAATAGAGAAAAGCAAAGTGGCAAAGCCGGCCTGTAGAAAGAGAGGGTTAAGCTCAGTAGAGAGTCGTGCACCTGTCTGTTTTGATGGACCAAGATGAAGGGGGAGATAGAGTGAGAAAGTCAATCCAGGTTATGGAGATAGAAAGCATATAAAGTGTACGTACTGTTTGTAGGCTCGAGCCCCATATATAGTCACAGGGGGGCGCGACGCGCGCGGGCGCCCCGAAAAAGAGAGAGCTGAGTCGAAAAAGGGTTAGAACCGCTTGTCTCTTCCTTTTATAGGTGTTTCCGGTGTCTTTTGCGCATGTGTGGATGTCCTTTGAAAGGGGAAGTGACGTTGTCCATGCGTGCTTACGTGTGCGCGTGTGTGAGTACATGTGTGTACGTGGCGTGTGTGTATATACACGTGAATGTGAGTGTATGTACGCGAACGTAAATATATGTACGTGTGTGGACGTGCGCACGTATGTTTATGTGCGCGTATGTATGTGACAAGTAATATAGCTTGAAATGTGAACGCGTGTTTTTGTGTGAAACTAGAAAAGGCTCGCGCACCTGCTTGGTAGAGTCTGGCCACCTTTGACTGATGTCGAATAAGAAAGAGGACATCATTTTGCTATATGCATTACGCTCCGAGATTTACGGAAACACTGGAGCAAAAGGAGCGTTGTTTGGTAGGTTGTTGTCTATAACAGATTTGTTGCTTATATCCTGGGGTTTCATCTCGACAGGCCGCTTCTGCCGAAACGACGAGAACTGGATAACATGAGGCAATCAACTCAAAAACTGGATTATATTTTGGCTCTAAACTTTGCTATCACGCATTGATCCGTTGCGTCTACGCAGTCGTGTCCCAGCGTCCATGCAGTAATATAAGTCGCGACTCAGCTGTGTATGTATCAAGTCTAACCACAACTCAACATAATATAAAATAAACAAAATAGATATGGCCTGCAACTACAATATTTTCGACTTTTCATTGTTTACTTTCTTCATTTAAAGACATTGGTGTTATTGCGTTTTGCACTCGAACTTTTTAAATTGTAATTTGTTGCTTGTAGCAGTTACATGAGAAATGTATCTGTACGCGCAATATATCTCGTTATGTCCAGTTGTATTTAGGTCAGCATATTAATACACAGGTGATTAGCACATCACTAGCTTATAACTGGATGCGCGCAAAACGCAAGAGTTTGAATTTCTAATAATTAAATCAACTTTCCGTTATCATGTAAATAACAAAGAAATGGAAGAGGATAGTCGTCATTAAAAAATGGAGTGATTAATTAGACTCGCTTTAAACCTTAATTTTTTTTCAATAAAATGAGCAAAGACCAAACTTTAAAATAATAAAAGGTTTTATCGAAAAATATACAAATTTTTTTAAAATCGGTTTTCTTTACGAAATTCAACGAATTTTAACTTAATCTAAATATAATAAATATATATAAATTTAAAAAAAATCACTTATCTATAAAAAATACTAATCAATGGATGATTTCATTCTTCATTTATGAGAAATTGTCTACATTTATATTTTATATGCCATGTATTTTTTAAATAAAAGAATTTTTTAAGCAACCATTTGAAAAGACCGCCATTACGTAAGCATAAAACTGTGTTAGCAAGCCGGTGTTTCTTGTCTTTCTTGCTGTTTTGAAATACGGATGGATAAAAGGGCTATAAAACGTTAAAACAACACATAAGCGTGAGCCGTGAAGCCTTGTGGTTGAAATATGGGTCACCGTACTTGAAAAATGATCATATTTTACTTATCAGTTTTTGCCTTTTAAAACAAAAACAAACAAAAAACACTTAACGAATTTTCGACTTTTTTTCTTTCCTCAAAGAAATACATGAGTTTTTGATTTAATATATTTTATTTCTTTATGGAGTGAATTTTTTTAAATATCTAAAAAAAAACATTGACTGAAATAGAAAAAAATGTCGTAATTGTATGAAATTTTCTGGACAATATAACAAGATTATAAGGTTTCACTTAAAAAAAATTCAACGTGGTTTAAAAAAAAGTTTTAAACTTCGGACTTTACAGATAAATTTGCAAATAACTATTATTTTCTTTTCGTTTTACGTTCGCTTATTTTATGTGTTGACCTTTTATCTTCAATTTGTGATATATAAATTTGAGTTGAAAAAATTAATTATTTTCATGTTAATAGACATTTCAAAATGGGAGGAGGTGAATTTAAAAAAAACGCTTGTCAAGAATATTATATTCGGTTTATTGAAAAGAGCATAAAATTTCATATTGAACCTGAAAATATCGTAAAAATTGATTTACTAGAAAAATTTGGATAGATTTTTAAAGTGAAAAAATTGAAAAAAAATTAACTCGTAAAATTCAATTCATTTCATTACGTAAAAAAATGGCTGCATGAACGCGCGCAAGTACTTTATAAAACACTGTTTTTTTAATTAAAAAAATGATATTTCTATTATTTTTTTAAACAATTTTAATAGTTTATTTTGGAAGTATATTCCATAAAGAAAATAAACAACCCACTTTAAAAAGAGAAATTACGAGTTTTTTTTTAATATTTTATTCGCAGTTTTGTGTTGGGGTGTCAAAAATTCCCAAAATTTCTGACACACCTAGAAGAGCGATAGTACTGTAATAATCCTCTATGAATGAAAACAAAATGTTACAAAGAAATAACCCGTTAGGATGGAAGAGAAAATAGTTCATGTGCCGAGCAAGCACGAAAGCGCACATGTGTATGAGTCGGGCCTACCTGCGACGAAAAGCGAACCCGAGACCTTTCGATTACAAATAAAGTCCACTAATCTTACCCCAAAGTTTCGCCCAACGGCTATGAAATGAACAAGCGATAAGTGATTTGCATGTTTTGAAATACACTTCTTTAATAACGTGTTTCGCGTTATTGCATTTTCGTATCGTGGCGTGTCGATTCGGCGAAATTCCTTGGTTCTGCTTGGGAACGTGCGTGTTGTTCGTGGCGTGGCATGTCGATTCGGCGATGGTATTCAGAATTGCGTGGACGAATTTGTTAAGGACCGTGCCGTCACATATAAACACACACACACACACACACACACACACACACACACACACATATATATATATATATATATATATATATATATATATATATAGAGAGAGAGAGAGAGAGAGAGAGAGATATTACATTATTTTCAAACGCTCTGTGTAGCGACAAGCTATCTTAACTATCATGGCCTTCGACCCGAAGCTCATGCCTGTATCTGATGGCAATGAACCCGGACAGTCAGTAGTGAAGTGGTTGGAAAAAACTGAACTAATATGTCGGCTGAGTCGGGTGAAGCGCATCGAGTGCGTCATTCCGATGCGCTTGTCAGGCAACGCATATGCTGTATACCAGCAATTAAGTGACGAAAAGCGGGCTGGTTTTGAATGTATAAAGAAAACACTGTACACTGTGTTTACTTTGGATCCTTTCGCTGCATGGAAGCAGTTTGCAGCACGCCGCCCCCCATCCAGGCGAAACAGTCGACGTATTTTTAGTAGAACTACGCAGGCTTACGATCCTGTTTGGCGTTCATTGCTGGATTGCCGGAGCATGCGGAAGAATTATTACGAGCATCCTCCCAGATGGAAAACCTAGATCTATCACACGTGCTGGCGCGCGCTCGGGCCATTTTAAAGAACTGCACGAGAGTTCCACAGTAAGCTGCATTAGCCGCACGGTCAACACAAATTGCACTTAAGAAGACGGACACTTCGTGGTGGTGTTACAAATGTAATGGACTCAATCATAGAGCAAGTGATTGTCTACTAGATAGTGCGACTGGCAGAGATGTTAGTGTCAAGCATCAACAAACTATCACATGTTACCGATGTAAGCGGCGAGTGCACATTGCCAGATTTTGTTCGGGAAACGAGCAAGGGGACGAGAATTCAGTGCCAATCTCATCCCCCAAACTGATATAAATAGCGCCTTGCCGATTATCACTGTTCACATCAATGGACTACTGCGTACAGCTCTAGTGGATACTGGATGCACACAGTCACTGGCTGCAAGTCGTGTTGCAAGGAACGAAGGAATGGATGAGGAAAGTGATCCCAGTGCTCACAGCAGATGGAAGCACACTTAGCTGCTGTGGAATAGGAATGGTGTAAATGAACCTTGGTGTAACGCGGAGCATTAGCTTAGAAGTCTTAGTTGTGGATGGATACTTGCTGGGATTTGATTTATTGCTTGGGCTGGACGCAATCAAGCGACTGGGAGGAATAGCTGTTTCTAGTGAAGGTGAGGTGACCTTCCCACATTTCAGCAAGACCAATTTTGCTGCTATCACCATCACCGAGCCTGAATTCTCCGCAGAGTATGAACAGAACACTCAGAAGTGAACCGCATCGTGGAAATGGGCTGGTGACCACCCTCCACTTATGTTTGGAAAATACACTCGCAGAGTATCCAGCCCAAACACCAGTTCGTGAGGAATATGATCACGAACTGCAGATGTGGATTGACAATGGTTGCCTACTGCCATATCCTGAGGATGAACCCGGACCCCCAAAAGGTCTCATTTCCTTCATGGCAGGAGAACAAACAGAAAGTGCGGCCCGTTATGGATTACTGGGAGCTAAATAAGTATGCGGACGTTTATACGGCCAACGCGGATGTTTGCTTACAAAAATTGAGGGAATGGCGACAACAGGGACCAAACGTTGCAGTGTTGGATCTACGCCGAGCCTATTTGCAAGTACGTGTTGACAAATCTCTGTGGCCGTTCCAAACAGTAGAGCTCAAGTGACAGCAATATTTTCTCGCCCTCGAGTGTGGGTTTAACGTTGCCCCTTTAATAATGTGGGCCATTGTTCATAACCTCCTCAACCAGGATAAGACTATAAACGAGGCTACGTCTTCGTATATTGACGAAACTTTTGTGAATGAAAGTATGTGTTCTGCGACCCGTGTCAATGAACATTTGGAGAAGTTTGGTCTGGAAAGCAAGACCCCAGAACAGCTGAAATTGGGTTCACATGTCTTGGGATTACATGTCCAGGAGAAGCACAGAAAATTGTTATGGCGACATGGAAGTGACCTTCCAACAGTGCCTGATAAACTTACTCTCTGAATTGTATTTTCAGTGTGTGGGGAAACTGACTGGTCATTTCCCGGTGTGTGGCTGGTTACGCATCGCCACAGCGTTTGTAAAACGAAGAGCAAATATGATGACGACTCGATAGGATGATGAAGTGAGAGACCCTATTCTAACACGGATGATCGACGACATTTATTTGAGAGCAGCTCAGGACGATCCAGTAAAAGGTGACTGGTGTGTCTGTGGAGAAGATGTTAGTGTGGGTGAAGTTCCATTGCTACATGCAATATATATATATATATATATATATATATATATATATATATATATATATATATATATATTCTTCAAATGCTCTCTCCCTCGTGTAGCGACAGTTAACATATGAGATATAATATACAATGCACAGGTGTTTGAAGTCAGGGGCATATTCATATACAAGGTGTGCGAGTGTGTATATGTGTGAGTGCGAGTGTAATATTGTCTGTTGCATGAGGAACTAACCAGGGTTTTCACCGTTTGGAGTTAAGCCCCTTGGGACGACTTATGTTTACAGTGGAGAATAAAGAGACACACATGTGGAAACATATTGGTTGTTGTGTTGTGTTTAATCCGTGGGCATCCTAAGAAATGACATATAGTGATAGCGGTGGGATAAAACGGTGTCCAATAAAGAGACAAAAGGAAAAAACAGATAAGTAACGTTTAATTTCTTGTTTAAATTTGTACGTACGCCGCGCGAAGGAAAAAAAGAAAAAAGAGAGAAAAATGTCGGAAGTCGCATGGATGAAATAAACAGACCAGTAGCTGGCATAAGACCACAACCACTCTTATGCATGGAGGAGAATTTGTCAGCGAACTGGAAATTATTCAAACTAAAATGACATAATTATGAAATTATTACGTATTTGACGAGGCAGTCAGTACAATATCAAACGGCACTTTTGCTTCACACGTTGAGAGACGAAGCTTTGAAAGTGTACTATGAGTTTCACTTTTCAACGCCCGAAGATGAAAGAACGCCCATCAAAATTATTCAGTTTGATAAATATGCTATAGGGGAAACAAATGAAGCCTACGAGCCTACGTTTTTCACACGAGAAAGCAAGCTGAATCAGAGACCGTGGAATCCTTTATAACGGCGCTTCGGGCGTTGCTAAAAACGTGCAATTTTGTGAGAATTGCGTTCCCTCAGTACTCAGATCAAGTAGCGCTGGGAATACACAATCCCCAAGTACAAGCTCAGTTATTAAAGATAAGACAGTTAGATTTGTAAAGATGCATTGACATTTGTAAGCTGTCTGAAAATGCTAAATTACAATATAGAATCCTAAGACCCGGGGTGAACAGAGTGGATTGCAAACCTAAGAAAACGTGTTGCATGAGGGACTAATAAGAGTTTTCGCCGTCTCGAGTTGCGTCCCTTACCGGTGTACGTTTTGCTTTGTTTACAATGATAATAAAGACGCCATTATGTAAAAGTTGATCGATCGTTCTGTCGTTTCTAATCCATTGACATCCTCAATAAGATAATGACACATGGCGACAGCGGTGGGATGGAAACAGTCCAAGTAAGATGTAGAAAAGAGTAAGAAGCGGAAAGTTATTTGCATAAACAGATAAATAACTTTATAGTTCTTGTTTCAAATTGTAATTTATACGTACGTCGCGTGGACGGGAAAAAAAGGTCGGAAGCGGATATGGAAGAAACAAACAGACCAGTGGCTGGCATAAGGCCTCCGGCGCCCCTATATGTGGAAGACAATTGAGCGGCGAATTGGAAGTTGTTTAAACTGAAATAGTATAACTACGCCATTATTACGTGTTTGACGAAACAGTCATTACAATATCAGAGCGTCACTGCTTAGTGACCATTCAGCGTAGGAATATGTATCCTGTTGAGATGCTCTCCGGTTACATATTTCTACGCCGAATGGTCACTAAGCAGTGACGGAATCCTTTTTTCTCCATTTTCTCCCCCCCCCCCAAGTTGTTTGGGTACGATTCCTGAATAGAACTTAATCAGCATTACTATACATACTAGTTCTCTTCTAAAAATCTTGGACGTCTTCGGATTCGTGAAGACCGACGCAGATCACTAATTTCATCAGGAACTATACTCTGGGGGCTTTTTTTTTATCGGGTCCATACAGTTTGTACTGTCATCTTGCATGCTTTGTGTGTCTCTGTGTTTAGAGTCCGATTGTTCATTGAATGATGAATCGGGTTCGATATATCTAGGGATATTTATTTCATTTTCATTTCTGTTTTGATCGGTGGTGGAATGATTAGGGTGTTGTTTAACTTTGATAATATCACATTTTTTCACTTTGTATCTAAACTGTATATCCGTAAACTTCTGCACAATACAATAATGATCTCCTATCACCATATCTACTGCGGGCGTTAGTTTTCACCCTATCTTGGTATAGACAATCTCCCCAACTTTGACGTCGATCTTTATCTCAGTAGTTTTGCCTCGGCCTTTATATTTAGCTGATGCCTCGTGACTTTTCAACCTATTTTGGTATTTTTCTTTAATCACCGCCGGATGATTTTAATTTGTAAAAATGTTTGGAAATAAAATCCCATATACTTTGTTTTTATGTTTAGAATTTAATTTTAATTCGGCGTTTTAATCTAAGATATTTTATGTTTAGAATTTAATTTTAATTCGGCGTTTTAATCTAAGATATTTCGGTAATGTAATCTTTTGGTATACATTATCAGATATTGCCATGGATGAAATATACTTTACTTTTATTCATTGAAAGTAAAGAAATTATCCCGACTGCCCTATTTATTCTATATTACGACTTATGACGATTTGTTTGGTATTATCATGATTTGAGAACCGAAATAATTTATTTTGATGTTCAGTCTAACTTGGACTTAATGAAACAAATATTTTATGTAATAAATGTTGATTTCAATAAACTAATTGTCAACATCAATTTCATTTTGAGATATCGATTTCACTATTTCACTCATGTCCCCAATCTTTTTAATGTTAAATATCAACCCCCGCTCCCGCAACAGTATAAGTTTATTTGCTTTAATTTAATAACTAGCGTATAATTTTATTTACTGCTGTTCAGCGTGTTTCATATTCGAAGCTTACATACTGCTTGCATCTTGCTTATCAGCGTGCGCACTTCCTCTGCACGAATGTTTTACATGGCGCGTTGAAGAACAAATAAAAGGCGAATGAAAATAGAAGTGGTGAGAGCAATGGAATGATGTAAATGATTGAGGGAAGTAGTTTATGACAGTGCATTTTGACTTTGATTAAGGTTTTTACAATCGTTACAATGTCAACATTTAGCTAATATGATATAACCGTTAATACTGACCCATCGGGTCATTGAGCGTCCAAACCTAAATTCATTAACAAAATTATTATGACTGCCTACATACAGCGCGCCTTTGTTTTTCGTTTAGTTCGATTTTACGTAAGGAGTTTTTGTAAAGATAAATTCCTTATTTTACTTTCGACATACTTTTCAAATTCCAATTTATTGTATTTTAGCGTAATCTGTTCATATTTCTTTTTAAATGTTACATAATATTAGACTTATTCAACTGTATACTTAACACGTTTGCAACGCGTTTATTTTATTTTTTACATATATTCTTTCAACTTTCCTCTCTTCATCATTATTACTTTTATAACCTTGACATTGTCCTAAAATAAACCCTAAACCTGGCGTACCTTTTTTTCGCACAGATTATTAAATAACTTATAAATTCCTAAAGCTTAATGATTCGACGTAACATTTAGTTATCAATGTCTCTCAAAATTTCTTTAATTCAGTTGGCAAAAATATAGAAAATATTCAAATTGTTATGTACGCTTGTCACATGAAAAGCGTCTTTTTTTTTTTTCTTCCGTGTTCTTAGACGCATGTCATTTAAATGTTCTTGTGCAATTAGTTTATCAGAATTGTTTCTTGTTTTTAAACCTTGTTAAAAGGAAATTTATTTAAATTTCATTTAATATTGACTTATCACGTAAATACAGTTCCATTGTTCCTTTAATATTTGTTTTCCTTCGTGTGACTATGATTAACCCATCTGCCGGGATGATGAAAGTTTACAATGTTGTAAATACCTTTTAATAGTGGTTAAACCTTTCTTCTTCTTAGATGGAGTTCTGCCATCGCGTAATAGTCTATATACTTGTTGTAAGTCCGAACAATCTTGTTGAGTCTTGTCTTACGTTGTAAGTCCGAACAGTCTTGTTGAGTCTTGTCTTACGAGTCATGTATGGGATCCGACAATGACCAACTAATATATCTTTTACAGTGATTTCTCTAATTACTAATGTCTCCATGGCGTTGATAAATTTACAAATTTGGCATTTTTCTTTACAATGAATAGAGTTCCGGCTAGAATAATCTGATATATTATTTCTCCCTGGTATATGGGATAATTTAACAGAATATCGAGAGATAACACTCAGGAACGTTGTGACTCTAGAGCTCAGAATACACCACGTTGGAGTTTCTCATATGCTTGTACACAGGGGCGGCTATTTGTGAGCACTTCGGTAACGTGTTCCGATTGAATTATATATGGACTGAAGTGCTTGATAGCTGAAGCAATTCCCAAAGCTTCCAACTCACAAAGCTAGCCAACCTGCTTGGTTAGATATTTTATGAGCGTTGAATAAACCTGCGAGATGAGCTTTGTCTCCTCTCAAGACGAAAAGGGATGCTGCTAAGCTAGCAGAAGTCGTGGATGCGTCTGTAATTATTTGTAGTTGGTCCTCTCTTCTAGGTAAGGTCAGGATTTTTGCTTGCTTAAGATGTTCTTTTGCTTTGAAGAATGCCTCCTCCAGGTCTGACATGTTTGTTTAAATAGATTAATTTCTTTGGAGGAAAAACTTATAGGATATATGTTTTCACTTACTGCATGGTTCCCATAAGTAAGTATTTTTTTTTTTTACTTCAGTAAAGGTTTATTTGATTCGGTTCAGATTCTGTAGCAGCACGTTGATTTCAATAATAGATTAAAACAAACTAATGTGTGCCACGTAGATACGAGAATACACATAAATGTACTAATATCAAATTATGTCATGCGATTGCCGTGTTCTTGTATGGCAGTAAAACGACTTCAGAAAACTGGAAAAGCAATCTTTCAAAAAGAAGTGTTGGTTTAAATCTGCATACTGTTTCTTACTTCGAAATTAGCAAGAAAAGCAACAAAGGATTGTCTTTTTAAGTGGAATAAAAGTACATTTACATTTTATTCTGGGGATATTGATGGCTATAATTCGAATATTTCATATCGTTTGTTCCTTCGTTACGACAATCCACCACGTTCATGTTGTTTTCTGATTTGAATATAATGTTTATTTGCAACTTACTGCGTGACACTCGGGAGCAAGTGATTTTTTTTTTTTTTTTTACTGTGTGACGGAGGGCACTTTTACTTCATACGTTAGGAGACGACGCGCTGAAAGTTTACTACGGGTTTCAATTTTCAACACTCGAGGACGAAAGAACACCCACCGAAATTATTCAGGCATTTGATAAATATGCTATAGGGAAAAAGAATGAAACCTACGAGCGTTGCGTATTTCATTCTAGAAAGCAAGGAGAATCAGAGACTGTGGAATCTTTCATTATGGCACTTCGGACGTTGATAAAAACGTGCAATTTTTGCGACAATTGCGTTTCATCAGTACTGAGATCAGGTAGTAATGGGAATACACAATCCCCAGACACAAGCTGATTTATTGAAAATAAGACAGACTTACAAAAATGTATTGACATCTGTCTGAAAATACTACAGTCCAGTCCAGAATCCTAAGGCCAGGAGAAAGACATCGGCACAATCTGACAGAGACTGCTGGGAGTGTGCATTGCGGCATGGAATGAGCAAAGAGTTATGTCCTGCATTTGGTAAAACCTGTTATAAATGTAAGGGAAAAAAACACTTTGCCGTGAAATGCAAAGTATCAAGGAAAAAGAAGGGGCAAACGGTCAAAACCCATTATGAGCAGGAAAACGACAGTAGTAGTTGTTCAGACTATGGACATGTACACAGCATAACAATTAAGGAAAAGGTGAATGCTGTAAGTCAAGAGGTGATAAATCCGGAAATGATGGTGAAAGGAAAACCAATTGCCTTTCAGCTCGATAGTGGAGCGTCCGTGAACATATTGAATGAGAAACACGTGATTGGAAAAACACTGGAACATTCAAATAAGACTCTTGTCATGTGGAATGGAGCAGAAGTGAAGCCATTGGTAGAGTGTCGATTCAAAATGATAAAGCCCAAAACTGGACAGAAATATGCAGTTAAGTTTGTCATTGTGAAAGAGGATTTCCATCCCTTACTTGAAGCAAATGCAATCCAGAAAATGGAACTTGTCACAATCAATAACGACAAATTCAAAATGGTCGCCAAAGTTTCCCAAATGAATGAATCCAGCAGCCAATACTCAGACATCTTCAGAGATGTGTTAATGGAAGAATTGGGTCGATTACCAGGAGAGGTACATCTGCAGGTGGATCCAGGAGTAACACTAAATTTGTAGCAACACGCAGAATACCAGTGACACTTAAGGACAAGCTAAAAGTCGAGTTAGAAAAACTGGTTAAGAAGACTGTTATTGAGCCAGTGAGTGAGCTAACACCATGGGTAAGTGCTTTAGCACTGATAGTTAAGAAAAATTGAAGCCTACGGATATGCATAGACTCAAGACCACTGAATAAAGCTTTGAAGAGGAAATATTTTCAGTTACCTACACTGGACGATTTACTACCAGAACTGGTTGACAGCAAAGTATTTTCTACCCTGGATCTACGAGATGGATTTTGCCATGTAAAATTAGACGAAGCCAGCAGTCGCTTAACAACATTTTCTACACCATATTTTTTTTTTACACAGTGATCACCACTTATCAAGGCCCGGAAGCCACTCATGGATAAGGGTTATTGCAAGTAAATTACGTTAGTGTGGAGATTTGATGAAGTGTTTGCTTAAGGGGGCGGTTCATTAGAAATTTGTTAACATTGGACTTGAAGACATCTAAGTTGTAGTCCGGAGGGAAGCAGGCAGACGGAACAGAGTTCCACAGGCGTGCAGTTCTAAGAAAGAAGCTTTATTCATGGAATCCGCGTTTTGATTTAGGCACAGATATAGAGTGGGGGAAATTTTTCACAGTGAATTCAGCTAGACGGGTGTTTTTCGTGAAAGATTGGCGAGAGGGGACCAGAGATTGGAGCTCAGACGAGCACCTGCCATGAAAATAACGATAAAACAAGGATAGGCTCGCAACGTCTCTTCTGTGGGAGAGGGGTTGCAGGGTAGAGAAAAGGGCATCCCCCACTAAACCACGAAGTCTATTTTGTACTCTGTCAAGGCATGATAGGCTGTTTTTGGCAGCTCCTGCCCAGATATGGCAACAGTATTCCATCCTTGGACGTACTTAGCTTTTATATAGATAGAGAATTGCATCAGTAGTGAGATATCTTCTGGAGCAGTAGAAGGATCCCACCATCTTTCCAGCGACCTTGGCAACAGACTTGATGTACGTGTTCCATTTCAGATCAGGAGTAAAGGTCAAACCCAGAAGCTTGTCAAAACACGGGGCCTCACCCAGACAAGAGCCATCCATCACAATTGATGCCAGCTGGGGATCAGAGCGTTGATGATGTAAGGATAGGAGTTTGGTTTTGGATGCATTAAAGGTAACCAGCCACATCTTCCCCCACTGAACCACGCGCTCGAGATCAGAGGAGAGAGAATCCGAGAGAACTTTGTCATTTACAGCCTTTGATGTGTTGCCGTAGATGGTCGTGTCATCAGCATAGATGTCAACGAATGATTTAAGTATGTGTTTAGGGAGGTCATTGATGTAGATCAGGAAGAGAGTTGGGCCCAGGATTGACCCCTGAGGGACTCCAGCATTTATATTGCAAGCCTCCGATTTTTGTCCATCTACCACTACTCTTATGAGCCTATCAGAGAGAAATGATTTAATGATTGAGAAAACATGTCCAGTTATACCGTAGCTGGAAATCTTGTGAAGTAGACCCTTATGCCATACCTTGTCGAAGGCCTTTGATATGTCAAGAGCAATTGCCCTAGAAAGGAAGCCTTTGTCAAGGTTCCGGTGTAGGTTCCGGTGGAAAGTTTTACCTTTCGGGATTCCTCCAGCACTGGAGATATTTCAAAAGACCCTTTTTGACAATGTGTCCGATTTAGAGGGGGTTGTTAACAAAGCTGATGATCTTCTGGTGATTGGGAAGGGTAAAACAATGGAAGGAGCAGCAATTGATCTGTTGCAGAGATGTGATCGTGGGATGAGATTGAATGCTGAAAAATTGAACCTACAACAAACATCTATATCTTTCCTGGGACACATGCTTACCAGTGATGGTTTACGCCCTGATCCTGGGAAGGTAAGAGCCATAAAAGAGATGCCGTGCCCAACAGATGTGAAGGGAGTGCAACGATTGGTTGGATTCGTAAATTACCTGGCAAAATTTCTACCACAAATATCTGACGTGATGGTCCCAATTAGAAATTTAATGAAGGCAGATGTGCCATGGACATGGTCCCAAATTCATGAAGAGGCTTTTGGGAAAATTAAAAACTTAGTGAGTCAGGCACCAGTATTGAGATACTATGACCCCAACAAAACTTTGGCCATTCAATGCGATGCAATTGAGAAGGACATGGGGGCTGCACTACTGCAAGAAGGTCAACCCCTAGCCTATATCAGCCGTGCACTGACTGACACAGAAACTCGGTATGCACAGATTGAGAAGGAACTACTAGCAGTAGTCTACGCATGTGAACGGTTTTACCAATATATGTTTGGTCTACAGATAGCAGTACTAACTGATCCTAGGCCACTGGAAGCAATCATGAAAAAAGAATTGGTGAAATGCCCAAAACGACTGCAAAACATGCTGATGCGACTACATGCTTACGATGCTACAGTTCTGTACCATTCAGGTCAGAAAATGTTCCTTGCAGACACGCTCTCAAGAGCATATATCTATGTATTGGGCGGTGAATATATGGACGATGAAGATGATGTCAAGGAAGCAGAATATATTCCTGTAACAGAGAGAAGGCTGCTTGAACTGCGCTCAGTCAGAAAGGAAGACAGAAGCATGCAGCAGTTGCAGCAAGTAATTCTGGAAGGATGGCGAGAAGACAAAATACATCTTGACCCAGAGATGAGATCATATTTTAATATGCGGAGTGAAATGATGGTTCAAGACGGGTTAATTTTCAGAGGAACCCAGATAGTGGTCCAACTGACGCAGCAAGGAGTGTTGAAAGACAAACTGCATTCCACACTCCTCGGAGTAGAGGGATGTTGCAGAAGAGCAAGAGAACGCTTGTATTGGCCAAATATGAACAGTGACATAAGGGACTACGTTTCAAAATGCCCCATGTGTAGAAAATATGAAGAAGCCAATCCGGCAGAACCATTCAGGGTCCATAAAGTTCCTGACAGACCCTGGGCGAAAGTGGAAATAGATCTCTTTAAGTTTGCAGATAGAGACTATCTCTGCACAGTTGATTACATGAACAACTTTTGGGGGGTCGATCATACACAATACACAAGCAAAGACAGTGATAACTAAACGGCATAGAATTACCAGATCATGTGGTAACTGATAAGGGGCCTCAGTTTAGTAGCCAGGAATTTTCTACCTTTGCAAAAAAAGTGGTGTTTTACACATACACCGGTCAGTCCATACATTAAAATGGTAAGGTGGAATCTGCAATAAAGATGGCAAAAAACCTTTTCCGGACAACGATGGAAGATAAGGCTGACCCATACCTAGCAATGTTGGATCATCAGAATATGCCAGGAAGGGGTCTCTTATTACCAACTCAGAAGCTGATGTCAAGGAGAACAAAAACACCAGAAAGGATTTACTCAAGCCAGAATTGCCCAACAATCTAAGAAAAATGGAGACACAAGACTGCAGGAGGCAAGAACATTCTTTCAACCACAAAGTAAAACCACTGAAACCATTGTATCATTGTATCGGATGAAACCACACATAAATGGTCAAAAAGAGTGGAGGAAAGTAGTGATATGGCAGAGACTGGATGAGCGATCATACCATATAAAAGAGGATGGAGAATTATATCGACGGAATAGAGTAGATTTGAAGAAAACTGCAGAGACACCCCCACTCACATCAGTAATATAGCAGCCATATGAAGTGCAGATCGAGTTACCCAAGAATGCAAGGCAAGGTACAGAAGAGATTTGCACCACAGAATCACCTCTATATGAAGGTGAAATAAGAGAAAGCCCAAACCCAATCCATCCCCAACAAAACCAAGCCCGGAAATCTATCTATATTCTTTTTTCATTTTAATATACTTTCATAGAAATGTTTCTGTTATGTCACAAAAAACTATTTTCTTTACGTCACAAGTATCACGCTCATACATTAATTCCATAGCTAATACAACATACTGACCCAACGGGTCACGGGTAGTAGGCTAATATTAAAATTCTAAAAATTGTAAATTTTTATTTTCTTATATATTTTTATTTTATTTTATTTATACAAACTACTTAATGATTTTACGTAATATTTGGAATATGACGTACATCATAAAAAATATATGTGTATTTTTTAATTAAATCGAATTCTGAGTAAGAATCTAAAAATGTTATCTACCATACTTATTTAGATAGCGAAACTTATTACCGCGCATACATATATACACGCAATTTCTTTCACCACAATAACTGAATTCACGTGTCTTGAATTTGACATGTTCTTGATATACATGTGTGTATGCGCTTCCAAAATGACGAACACGATAAACATAATACTACGCCAATGAGTTAGCGTTGATATTCATATATGCTTCTCTATGGTTACACTCATATGAAATATTGTTGTTAAAACATAAAGAACAATAAAACTTTACAAATTACTTACTTGTGATGGAAAATACTATTCACCAAAATTTACGGAAATTATTAGGTAATTTTGTTTTTATTTGCGAACAATGGAATTTGGTCGCCATTATCATGATTTTCAATGTCATCACTGCTTAACTTCCTGAATATACCTCTTCATAAATAGAGATTTACATTTGATGTGGTGTCAATTGATGTTGCCACATTTGGGGGGATTAGCCTACAATTATACAGTTTCAGTTTTCTTGATTCCATGTGGTATGTCTTTGTGCTTAACTTCTGCACCAGTTTCTATATTCTGGATACCGTATGTAGCTCATGTGTATTAGTTTTCGCATTCAAGGGTTTTCCTTAATATTTCAACCTTCTTCATTATTTTTATCCATTATATCTTCTCAGTCATCCCTTTGATTCCAATCTCTCCCATTCGTTTTAAAAAAAAATCAAGATTGTTCCTAGTGCTTCTACTATTATTGGTGTTATCTCGACTTTCTCTATCTTCCATATTCTCTCTTGTCAGCTCTGTAGAGTACAACCCCGGAATCCATTCCGGGGTTGGAATCGTGAGGTGAAATCGTCGTATGGCGTTGCCAAAGCAAAATTCTATACAGTAAATATTAAAAATTAGGAACAAAAGTACAGTATATAATACACATGTATATAATCAAATAACATTATAAATAACACGTGTAAAGCGGGAAAAATACCGTAACCAGAGGCCGGAAAACATTGTATTCCATATTGTATCCTGAAAAAGTATCATAGCGTCACTGTATCCTGGGGTTCTATTGTATTTTTTTCGCTTCTCAGTTTCTTTCATATTCACTCTGTGGTCTGCTGAAACGATGAAAACTCAATCTGTCAGGATTTTCTCTTCTTGTTAATTATTATGACATCCGATCTTCTTGTTTGAATGGCTTTATCTGTATATCCATGTGCTACAGGATTTTATGGGTTTCGTTTTCAAGTACTGCTGTCGGATTGTGCTTGTAAATTGTTCAATATGCAATTGTCTGCATAATTCCCAGTGCCTTCCTCATTTGATTGTGTCTATTCTTATATTGAAGGGGGGGGGGTAATTTACTGCATTCGCTTATTACGTGGTTTATTGTTTCGTCTCTTTTTTTTGTTCTTTTTTTTTACATGGAGGTCACCACTTACCAAGGCCCGGAAGCCACTCAGAGATAAGGGTTATTGCATGTACAGTAATCAATGGGATAGTATCATAGTAATTGTTAGTATTGGAGATTTTATAAAGGGTTTTACTTAAGGGGCGGTTTGTAAGGAATTTGTTTATGTTGGACTTGAAGACATCCAAGTTGTAGTCAGGTGGGAAACAGGCAATCGGAAGAGAGTTCTACAGTCGTACACTTCTAAGAAAGAAGCTTTGCTCGTGGAATTTACGCTTGGATTTAGGCACAGATAAAGAGTGGGGAAAATTAATGACAGTGGTTTCAGCCAGACGGGTGTTTTTCGTGAAAGATTGGCGAGGGGGGACCAGAGATTGGAGCTCAGACGAGCACTTGCCATGAAAATAACGATAAAACAAAGTCAGGCTCGCAACGTCTCTTCTGTGGGAGAGAGGCTGCATGGAAGAGAAAAGGGCATCCCCCACTAAACCACGATGTCTATTTTGTTAATAGGCTGTTTTTAGTAGCTCCTGCCCAGATGTGGCAGCAGTACTCCATCCTTGGACGTACTTGGCTTGTATATAGATAGAGAATTGCATCAGTGGTGAGATATCTTCTGGAGCAGTAGAAGGATCCCACCATCATCCCAGCGACCTTGGCAACAGACCTGATGTACGTGTACCATTTCAGATCAGGAGTAAAGGTCAAACTCAGAAGCTTGTCAAAACATGGAGCCTCCTCAAGACGAGAGCCATCCATTTCAACTGATGCCAGATGGGGATCAGAGCGTTTATGGTATAAAGGCAGGCTTGGTTTTAGATGCCCTTAAAGTAACCAGGCACCTCTTCCCCCACTGTACCACATGCTCAAGGAGAAAGAATCGGAGAGAACTTTATCATTTATGGCCTTTGATGTGTAGCCATAGATGGTCATGTCATCAGCATAGATGTCAACGAATGATTTAAGTATGTGCTTTGGGAGATCATTGATGTAGATCAGGAAGAGAGTTGGGCCCAGGATGGACCCCTGAGAGACTCCTGCATTAATACTGTGGGCTTCTGATTTCTGCCCATCAACCACTACTCTAATGAGTATCAGAGAGAAATGATTTAATAATTGAGAAAACATTTCTAATTATACCGTAGCTGGATATCTTGTGAAGTAGGCCCTTATGCCATATCTTATCGAAGGCCTTTGATATGTCAAGAGTAATTGCCCTAGAAAGGAAGCCTTTGTTGAGAGATTCACTAATCCTATGAGATATAACCGTTAGCACATCTGCTGTAGATTTAGCAGAACGAAACCATATTGCATGTCACTAAGAAGGTTATTTCTGCTGAGGTGGTTGACTACTTCTTTATTTAATATGGATTCCAACAACTTACTCATGACACACAGGAGACTTATTGGTCTATACTGAGAGGGAGATGACTTATCCCCTGAATTCTTAAATACAGGGCACACTGATGAGGTTTTCCAGGGTGTTGCAAAGCACTTTGTCACTTTGTCCATTTTGGTGTCTTGCCGATCTTGTCTTTGATATAGTTGGTTTAAAATGCGTTAACTTGTGCGGAGGTTAATGGACGTTCAGTTTCAGTGTTTAGGTTTTCCCCAAGTGTTTTTGATAGTCTCATCTTTTGTCATCTTTTTGAATCGTGTAGCAGTTTCTCTTCCCATTTTGTTTTTATTGTTTTATCCTTTGCCTCTTTGTTTGTCGTCTGTTTTTTTTTTTTTTTTTGGTTTTTTTTTTCAGTGTCTCTTGCTGCGGTAATTTTCCTTTCTGTGTTTTGCGTTATATACTTCTTTAATTCTTCTTTGTGTCATCCACACAGTCTTCTATACAAACCAGTCCTCATCTTCCGTCTTTCCTTTTCACGTAGAATCGGTTAGTATCAGTAGCGTAGCAAGGGGGGGCTCGGGCGTCACGTTCCAAGGGGCGGCATTTTCAGAGGGTAACAAAATAAATAAAAATAAATGAAAGCTAACAAAAAAAATCTGAAATTTTATGCTGAAAAGGTTATAAAACATCGGGAGATATCGCAATCAGAAAAATGTGTCCCTATTTTATGAGCGGCACACGTCAAAGGGAGGCATTTGGAGAAAATAAAAATAGAAAATAGAAAAAATAAATAAAAGCGAACAAAAAATCGGAATTTTTTTACCGAAAATGTTGTAAAAAATCTGAATTTTGGAGGTATCGAAATAAAAAGAAATGCGTCCCTATTTTACGAGCAGCCCATGTGAGGGGCGACATTTTGAGAGGGTAAAAATAGAAAATAGAAAAATAAATAAAAATAAATAAAAGCTAACAAAATATCTGAAATTTTATACCGAAAAGATTGTAAAAAATCGGAACTTTCGGAGGTATCGGAATCGAAAAAATGTGTCCATAATTTACGATTCTAAAACCGATTGTTTTAAATTTTTAATTTAATTTTTTTCATTATTAGTACTAATGATAAATATTTATTGTTTTTAAATCATCACTAAAACTAAAATGATAATAGCATAAAAATACGATGTAAATTTATTTTATTTGTAAAACAAAGTTTTAAAAAATTGCATAAATTCTTTATGTAACCTTTCAAAGAAAGCAGTTGATTTACATGTTTCAAAAAATGTTGAAAAATTAAACAAAACATTTTTGTCAAGAAAAATACTTTCAAACATCAATAATTAAATGATAAAACGGAAAATAAGAAACAGAAAATTATGTAATTTTGGAATTGTAGAAACATTAAGCAAGTACGGAATAAAAATCGACTGTAAACAAATGTTATTATCGTCATATCAGGGGATATAATTTTAAATGGGAACTAAGCGTACACCTCAAATACTATTTAAGTGGTTTCCTATTTGATAGTTTAAATACTGCCGAATTTCTGTCAAGCTTCAAACAATCATGAAGTAATTGATTTTTTCAAACTATTAACAAAATTTTATAAGCACTGATATATTTATGATTAAATCGAAATTTATTATGATCAATTAATTCTGATAATATGATTTCAATTATTTTTGGGGTTTGCTTTATAATACAAAGAGATTCGAAAAAGTGGTAAAAGATACAAAAAAAAATAAATGTTCGCATTACTTTTCAACCTACCTGAATCATTTATTGGTGGTTTAAAGTAGTTTTAAACGCTCTTTATTTCATTTTAAATATTAACTTTTTAAGATTTGCAAGAATTCAAAAAGGCGAAACATGCCCCCCCCCCCTCTTCGTGAAGTAGAAGCGAGGAGCTTCGTTTTCAGATTTGTTTTCGCGCACGTTTGAAAACTGAATCGCTCAAAAATAGAAAATAAAATACTCAACAGAATGGAAAAGTGGTCAAAAACATATATAACATTTAAAATAGAAAATACAATGAAGGACTTTTTCCCCGTAAGTTTCTTGTTTTAGGGGGGGGGTAGTGACGGTCTCTCTCTATATATATATGTATATATATATATTTAGGGTTAGGTATCTCAGAAAAATTATTTTATGGGGCGGATATCTCACCTTTTGTGGTACAAGTACGGAACACACAAGACAGTACTTATGGAGAGAAATGCCGTGCTATTTTTAAAAATAGAATTTTTAGTTTTTTTCCGAATATTTGCGTGAATTTTCAAAGAAGGTTATGTAATGAAGAGAATGAAGGAGAATTGTGTAAAAAGCGAAAAACAAAAGAAGAGGAAGCCAAAAAGAATAAAGGCACGCTGTTGACATTCATGGAAACGACTTCTATGACTGATGTGGTCGAAACGAAAGTCGAAAATTATGCTGAAACCGAAGATGAAGTTGATATTACTAACGTTCATACTTTTACTTCAGAAATTGACATTGACAGTGTTGATACATCAAAAATTGTCAATGATGATGAAGTTGAAGAATTGGAAAGGCAATCACTAGTTGGCGCGAAAATATACACTGCAATCGATTTTACAGATGTCGGTTTATGACCAGTAGAGATTAATCGTAAAATTCCCGCTACGCTTGTTCGGTAGGGATCTGCCGTTGTGCGGCACCTTGATCATGAATTCATATGAAGTAAACTGAAGCTCATAAAAAACTACCTTCGATCAAAAATGAACCAGACAAGGCTTACAGACTTAGCAATCCTCTCCATAGAGAGGGCACTTGTCGATAGAGTGAGTTTTGATAAAGTTATTAATAACTTTGCCAAAAAAAAAGCGAAAAGTATATTTGTAAATTTTCAACTGACTTGATGCCTTGCGATAGTTCTCTCACAAAAAATAAATTTATAGCCTTATTTTCAATTCATAAATACATGTATTGAAAAACAATTAAAACTATTTTTAAAAGGATTGAAACATTATTAACAACAACAAATTTCTTAAATTTCGCGCTTAAACCGAGCGATTACACACACGGATTTCAAAAAGCACGGATACAAGGCGTTTCTCTCTCTCTCTCTCTCTCTCTCTCTCTCTCTCTCTCTCTCTCTCTCTCTCTCTCTCTCTCTCTCTCTCTCAGAGGAAGCTCGACCACTTAATAATAACATTATGAAGAAACAGAAAAGAAAACTATACTTGGCTATCCTCTCCTTGATAAAGCCATGTTATATTTTGTGAAAATTCGGAAATAACAATAAAAAAGTAAATAAAAATGATTTTATCATTTCTTAACCATTTCATATTTTCAAATGTTCTCATTTAAATTTATAAAAAAATGTTTTCTAAAATGTGTGAGTTTCCATTTCTTAAATTTTGCGCTTAAACCGAGCGGTGTAATCGGCAAGACGTTTTTTTTTCTCTTCGAGAGGCTCGACTTATTAATAATAACATTATGAAGAAAAAGAAAAGAAAACTACATCGGACTATCCCCTCTTTAATACAGCCATGTTATTTGGCGAAAATTCGAACTTTAACAACAAAAAAGTAAATAAAAATGATTTTATCATTTCATAACATTTTCAGATGTCCAAATGTTCTCATTTAAATGTAAATTATATTTGTTTGTGTAGCCAATTAATTAAACATTTTTTATTATTTGAATTATACGTTTTTATTTTGAGAAAATATTTGGTTTCTTTTATTTCATATTAACGTTTACCCTTCAGATTAATGTTTACATAAAATACATCAAATGCGCTTGAAACCAAATAACAACGTAATATTAGGATATAAACAAATATTTTACTTGTTTGAAATTTATAACAAATATATTTCGGAGTTATACTCCATCCACAGTATGTTGTTTTCTTTCTTTTTTTTTCTTCTTCTTTCTTGCCATGTTGTAAAGTTGGAGAAAGAAAAGTCTGTTTGTAAAGAGCTGTTCGTTGCATCCGAGCAGTTGTATTTTGAAATACTGGAACAGTGCGTAGGTAATGCGAGAATAATATCAAGGATGTGAGTTCCATATAACAAATATATTTCGGAGTTATACTCCATCCTCAGTGTGTTGTTTTCTCTGAAAATATATTTGTTATGAATTTCAAACAAGTAAAATATTTTTTTATTTCCATATATATTTCGTTGTGATTTGGTTTCAAGCGCGTATTTTATTTTATTCAAATCAAATCAACGTTTCTATATGACACTCATATCCTTGATATTATTATCGCGTTACCTACGCACTATTCCAACATTTCACAATAGAACCGCTCAAATACAACGCGCGGTTCTTTACAAACAGACTTCTCTTTCCTCAACTTTACAACATGACAAGAAAAGAAGAAGAAAAAAAAAAGAAAGAAAGCAACAGTGAGGTGGAGTATAGCCCCGAAATATATTTGTGATAAATTTCAAACATGTAAAATATTTGTTTATTTCCATATATTACATTGTGATTTGGTTTCAAGCGCATTTGATGCGTATTTTATTTTATTCAAATTAAATCAACGTTTTGATGGATGTTTACATACTTATTATTCAAATTATTGAAAAGAAATTATTAAATTGAATTAAAATTTTAAAAATGTGTCTATACCGTCTATTAGATCTCTGCTATATAGTTTAGTTTCTAGGCGTTTTCTTGCTCTTCTTAAGTATTCTTTTCCAATTTTCTCTTTCATTTTTGTTGCTTTGACAGCGTCCCAAATAATTGTAGGTGTCATGTTCACCTAGTACCCTTATCCCTGCTTGGTTTGGTAGTTCCATACCTTTCAGTTGTCTCCAGTTTTCCTCTTTACATAACTAGCAGTGCGCACTTTTCTATGCCGAATTCCATTCGGATATATTATCTGAAGATTTCGGTTGTGTTGATTAGCGTCTCTTTTTGCCTCTTGGAAAAGTTTCAGATCGTTCATGCACATTAGGTAGATAATTTTTTCATCTGAATTAGTGAACTTGTATCCGGCTTGGCACTTTCTCAGTATATTGTTAAGGAGCATCATGACTATGATGAACAGTATTGGTGATAGAGAATCTCCTTTGTACTTTTATCTCAGATGTAGTAGTAGTAGTAGTAGTAGTAGTATAATGATGATGATGCTCCTTGAAAATTTTCTGTAGATTTTGGTGTGTGCCAATATTTTTCAATAGAAACTATTTCATAAAATTATCCTGTTTAGTTTTTTCTACGAGGGGCCTTCAATAAGTAATGGCTCATTTCTCATAGAAGTAGAGCAACGAAACTTGGCACAGTTATTAAACTTTCTCTATGTGGGAAGCACCCAGAATTGCGCATTTCTCTCATCGTTTAATGTAGCTCTGAAGATCGTTTGTTCTCCAATCAATCATTCATAACTATTTGTATATGCAAATGGTGTTTACTGTTTGCCAGATGGATTCCCATGTTGCTGACACCTTTTTAGAAGCAAAAACGCGTCGAATGCTCCAGGAAGAATTCAATGAATTTTGTGATTATCTTCCTTTGTTACTAATTACATACTTTTGCCGGGGAGACTGTTTTGCCGGGGAGACTATAATGCATAAGTGGCATAATCACTGGTTGTACTTAGCCGCGGATTTATTAATGAATTTTTGGTTTGACGAATAATAATAAACGTATGTAGATAAAAAAAGAAAATTCAAACTAAAAGGGAGATAATTCATATTTTGACCCTAAAGTCGAAGTAAAAATTATCTCCCTTACATTTTGAGCCTTTCCGCTTTTCTCTCTTTTTTTCTTTTTAAATTTCCCAATTCGATACGTTTTCTTTCTTCTTTCTCCTTTTTAACTTCACCGATCCAAGCATTATTTTTGTACTTCTCCATGGTTGCGCCTATATGAGATATGGTACGTTCAATAAGTAATGCCCCTCAACTCACTTCCAGTTATGATCTACCTGAAATGTTGCAAATTCGGTTCTTTTTATGGTTATGTGGCAAATTATACCTCGAAACGAATTGTGGTTTTTGATTTACAAATGTTTGAAGTAACTCAGAATGGAAGTAAATGATGTAAATCTTGAAGAAATTTGGTTCATGAAACTTTTTGGTAAATCAAACATAAATTACAGAAGATTCTATTAAAATAACATGAGTTCAAATTAATGTATATTTGAAAATAAACATTTTTATTTGAAAAACGAATATTTTAAAACAGCACCAAATAAAGCAATAGAACATTTATTAAAATAAATAGTTATTTTTTAAAAACGGAACTTTCCTAAGATTAAAAGAAATAATGATGTTCAAACCATTGCACTGTTTTGCAGGGGAGATTATTATGCATCTGTGCCGAGCTGTTTTCTGTGAAATTGTTTTTAGTTCACGACATGGTCGTATGCACATGTTAAAGAATCATAACGACAAAACTCGAACAAGTTGCGACATTCCAAGCGTGTTATCATGTAGACCCAAACATTGTCTTCTTTGTGACGAAGTCTACAAAGACAGGGAATAGGAAAGAACTTCAACTCGCTGTTTTAGGTTTTTAGAAAAGACCTTTATTCCTCATTTTCCGGCCACATGATCGTGATCCTGAACGTGATGTTTAACATGATTCTTTGGACTGCACACACATTATTTTCATAATCGATTTTCTTGCTTTGCCGTGACGTCACTTCGCATATGGCTCAGCATTTGCATGCAGCCGCTGTATGCGCGTCCGCGCTCTGTTACACAGTTCTGTCAGGTTTGCAGTTCAGGTCAATAACCACGTAATCACAGCCGTTTCTAAATTTTCAAGTGAATCGAATGTTGAAAATAGAAAAAAATATATACATAGAAACAAGAAGAGAAAAATCACTTTTTTTAAATTTCATTGAAGTTTAAATTTTACTTTATCAGCGCAATTATCGTTTGATCCAAGTTTATGCTTCGATCAAACGATAATTGTTCAATTCAAACGCCTGTGCAAATCAAATAAGTTGATATTGATCTTTCTGAAATGTTTGACTATTAATAACATGATGGAGGCCGGCGTATAATCAGTGGTTATAAAATCACAATGAAGAGGAGAGTATCACTTTAAAATTTTATTTACTTGAATCACTATCGATTAAACTTAAGGTCCGATAATAAAAACGAAAGCAATTTATCTTTAAACCAAAAAAATAAATATCCCTGGTTGAAGGAACATTCTCCCAAAATCTTAGAATCATCCAATCTGAATGAAATGTCCACCATTAATTAATAAATGAATGTTAATATAAAGTACTGATATTATTCTATAATAATGGGTTGGAGAGACATAGTAATAAGCGCCCATGATTGTCGTGTGATCACTGTAGAAACGCACTGGCATTCGAACCTAGAATCCGTTCAACGACAACAACAAAAAAATAAAAGAAAAATAAGATTAATACAAATTTAGATGTTGTCGGAGATTCCAGTGTCAGCATAAAATGACTTTTTTTGTGAGTTAGAAACGAGAGTTCAAGAAGAAGAAGAAGAAGAAGAAGAAGAAGGTGCAACGCTGACAAATCTTTTTTCTGTTTTCTCATTATTATTATTATTAATAATAATGATAATTAAATTAATTGATTAATGTTAATATAAATATATGATATTATTATTATTCATTAATTATAGATGTTTCAGATCACTTAAACTACTTAACCGCCTCTACTTTCATTTCAATGGCGAAGTATGTCTTATCATGCCGCTACACTGGGGTGATCGGTGTTACATCTAAGAAAGTAGATACAGGCCAAAAATACAGCAATTGCAAAGAAGAGAGGACAATAGCAGATGAACAATTGCAAAAAAAAATAGTTGTATTTATTTGCACCAAAAGTACAAGAAGAATTGAAAGAAGAAGTTCGGCGATGTCTTCGGAATCAGAAAGGCTGGAAGGCTGGAAATCACGTCCCTAAAACCTGGATGATAAGAGAGGCTGGATCAACTGGGATGAAGAACGTCGTTTTCTTTGGCAGGTGAACTGATTCGGTTTGGACGTTTATTTTGAAGCTGTCTTCTTATTTGTCCCCTCAAATCTTGAGCGAATATGTTTTCGGCGTCGAATTCTTTCTTTTTTTATTGCATAATCACACAGAAGAATCGCATTCATCATTATCATCGTCGTCATCCTAGTCGTTTTAACATCCACGTTGCATACTAGCACGTTCAGGATAAAAAAAAAACTTATCTCTGGTAAGGTTTTTATTTATCCCTAAAATCCATTTTTCTCATTTCCTCCAATGTTTTCTGTGAACTGAACTCCCCATCTAACTGTTCATTATCTATTAAGCCTAGAGCTCTATCCATTTTTTCAATACTCTTACATACATCTTCTTATCATGTCTAAATGTAATCTTCCATTGAAATCAACAGAATTAAATCTCTCTTTAAGACTTGCATCTTTTCTTCTTATTTATTTTATTTTTTTATTTCTTTTCCATGTTATCTATTTGTTTACTTTTCCCCCAGATTTCCGTCTCACGTGTTATCATATTTGAGTTAGCAATATATATATATATATATATATATATATATATATATATATATATATATATATATATATATATACAAACAGTAACAAGGAGCCATGTCTGGAGAGTAGGGAGACTGGCGAACGACTGGAATTCCATGTTTGGCAAAAAAATGTTGGATCAAATGGGATGTATGTGCAGGGGTGTTGTCGTCGTGCAGTTGCCAAATTTTTTCAGTCCACATGTCTGGTCTTTTGTGCCAAACTGCATCACAGAGACGCCAGAGAACATCTGGATAGTACTCCTCTCTAACTGTTTGTCCTTCCAGTGCGTATTCTTGATGCACAATTCTACAAATATCAAAGAAGACAATCAGCGTCACCTTGATTTTTCTTGGCTTCTGTCGCGGTTTTTCAGCCTTGGAGATTTGGGATGATCCATTGCTACGACTGTCTTTTTGTTTCTAGGTCATACTTGTACATCCATGACTCATCTCTAGTTATCACAACTTCTGGTTGTTTCCAAAATTGAAGACCCTACTGAAAGGATCCTGTTTTGAGAATAGAGAAGAGATGATGCGGAATGCAACGGCGGAGATGAACACCATTCCAAAAGAAGACTTCTAGAGGTGTTTCTAGCAATGGAACGATCAGTGGACTAAGTGTGTGCAACCACAAGGGGGCCTGCTTTGAAGGGCTTAGAGTACCAACCCCGTCAGATATGCTTTTTACAGGCCTTGTATATATACAATAGGCGTGTGTGTGTTTGGATTCTTAATCTGGCAGGGGGATGTGATGCGTCTAGTGTGTAAGGTATAAGTTAGTGTTAAGTTCATGCTTGCATGCCTTCTCGCTTTCAGCTAAAACCGTTGGCTAACTTCACAGTGAAAAGGGAGCAGCTATGCATAAGTCTTCCCTGGCAGTACATAGCCTCTCCATCATCAAGACTCCTACAGTGTCTCCACGTTGGCCACACACGGTAACTGGGTGCCTTGCGGCCCCAGGCTAAACCTGTAGGAGATCTCGGAGTAGTAGGGGACCCCAGCGGTAGTGCATTATGGCCCACTGATGTGTGGACATGTTCTGGCACACTACCAACCCTTACCCTACTGTCTTATGGGTGCCTTTTGTTGGGCAAAGACTAGGGGAACCAACCCCCAAATCAAACACCACTGCCTTGTGGGCCTTATCACAGCAAAAGGTTAAGAGATGGAACTTCAAATCCTGGAAATGAGCATTGGAGGTTCAGAGGATGTTTATCTGATGCTCAACAGATACTACACCTAAACTGCACAAGCAAGTTAGGAGACAAGGTGGAAAGTCCTGCACCGAAGGATAAAGCACTGAGGCCCCGACTGGTCATCGTCAAGGCTGACGGATTGGATTGGATTGGATTGGATTGGATGATGATGATGATGATGATGATATACAATAGAAAAACTGAAAATACACATTTTCTGGCATCCATCACCTTTGGAAAATAAGTTTGTATGCGTTAATACAAGAAAGGGAAATACTAAAATTCCTCACCGACTGATCAAAAGAATACATTCAGCACTTAAGGCAAATCCTCCCTCCCTCTTACTGCTCTCAAATAGATGGTAATCTTTGCACCCCAAATTTATTCCGCATGGAGACACTAGTCTGTTAGCTAGATCAACATGAATCGCTTGAAGGACACAAAGTTTAGTACATCTACCTATCCGTATTGTATGTAACCTCTATATTGAAATCTAATCCCACCATTTCTTTTGTTTCTTTGCTTTGTATTTTCTTTCATATCCAAGTATTTATTAATATCCTATTCATTTATTTTAAAACAAATTAATTACTAAAGCATATTGGTTCTCTCACAATACTTAATAGATATACGATTTCTTATTAATGTTAGAGGGGAATTTATATCCAATCCTACGCTTATTTATTTAGAAAAGAGCAAAACTTTAAAGTAAGATATTCAATATTTGAATCTACGCAGGGGGGGAAAAATACCTGGTGTAGAAACCAGGCATATGGTTACCTCTCTCAGTGTAATAAACCTATAGATCATGTCAGGTCATCCATCTAGGATATTAAAACTGGTGGGGGGGGGGCTCCTTAGTCATGGTCGACAACCTTCCTAGAGGTGACTCAAACTAATTCTTTGGTTTGCAAACCTAAATTGCTTAAGTATATAGGTTCTACCTATCACCGGCTCTCACACTCCTTCTTTGTCAGCCAGGCGCAGAGGTACAATACCAGAGACTCACCAGAGCCACCCTGTGCTCGGCCTGGTTTCCTGACTAGGACATTTAACACCGTTCCCCTATCCTCAATTTCTTCCTCTCGCAAACTGAGCAAATTGGGTTTGCTTGCATGCCACTTGTGCTCACTCGACTGGTCTGGGCCGATCCTGTCTGAGAGGTTGAGGGTACCTGATTGACAGTTTGTCTGGCTGCTGTTTCTGACTGATAGTACAGAAACCTTAACTCTTTGGTAGTGCTTAGAGCTACTGCTCTATCATCAGCTGTATAATATCAGGATAGTGGTAGTGCTATGTCACGCATGGAAAGGGACCCTGCTGCTAGCTCTGGTGGGCTTTTATGAGGCCACAACTTCCTAGGCAGGACTTGACTAATGGACCACTTGTGTGCATATACTTGGTGTCAAAACTGGCCTACTTTGCCCAAAACTCTCTCCCCAACCTGAAATTAAACAAAAACGTAATGAAATAACAACTAACAAAAATCATGATCAAATCAGGCAACCACCCAAACAAAACCAATTTGTCTCGTCCATATTTGTGAGTTTAGAAGTAACTTAGATGCTGTAGTCTTTACCTTTTAATAAACTCCCTGGATATCTTAGCATTAAATGAAACAAACCTACACTCTTCAATCCGCTCTAACTACTTTAAAATGACAGGATAATTCCTTCTCTGTTGTAAGAACTCAGATATCTTAACTAGGGAACAACGTCTAGAATCAGATGACCAAGCCTTTGTGTTTTCGACTAGCATTTCATCTCTGCATTAGTTACTTATACTTTCTCTACCATTCTCCCTCAAGTCAAGACTGTACCCTAATTGATCATGTCTCTAATAGTATAGATGCAGCACTCTCCTTAGATAGTAACGTCCAAATGCATGTGTTTCGTGTCTTCAATCTCTACCATAAAAATGGCTTGGTTTCTTAGGTTGCACACATACAGTTGGAT
Source organism: Euprymna scolopes (assembly GCF_053919585.1). Classification (NCBI taxonomy): domain Eukaryota; kingdom Metazoa; phylum Mollusca; class Cephalopoda; order Sepiida; family Sepiolidae; genus Euprymna; species Euprymna scolopes. The sequence continues at coordinate 83,693,924 of NC_136505.1, read as the reverse complement.
GCTCTACTTATAACTTCTCTATAACCATAACCATTACACGAAGTCATGTTCCCAACTCACCTCTCAGATCATGAACACCGGCCAATTCCTCACTTCTAGACCAATTCCTGTACCTGAGGATTGTGTGACTAATGTAGATATCACACTTACATTCCAACCCCAAGGTGAGGAGCCATTGCTCAAAACGACAAGGTACTACAAAAGAGATGACTGGGAAGCCATCAGAGTACATATCAGAGATGCCCTATGGACCAATGACACACTGTTCAACTAAATGGCACAAAACAGGCATTGAAACACATGCCCCACATGAAAGTATTATAGAAAGCCCCGCTCATCCTCATGGTTCACTGATTCATTACAAATTACACAGTTGCCATTGCACAGAGACAGCATGTATTTTTCCAGGGCATACACCATAATACAAACAGGCAAAAATTTATAGATGCTAAAAATCCTAGTAAAAGAGAAATAGCCAAAAGAAAGCTGAAATAATCAGGGGACGCATAAGACAGGAACTCATGATTTCTGAAAAATTTATAATAATGTACTGAATAAAGTAATTCCCCTACTGTTTAACAACGGAGAAGGCAAAACTGCATGCACAACAATGGAGAAGGCAAAACTGCATGCACAACAACGGAGAAGGCAAAACTGCATGCACAACAACCGAGAAGGCAAAACTGCATGCACAACAACCGAGAAGGCAAAACTGCATGCACAACAATGGAGAAGGCAAAACTGCATGCACAACAACCGAGAAGGCAAAATTGCATGCACAACAACCGAGAAGGCAAAACTGCTTGCCAGCGATTCACCTCCAACTCCACCTTAAAGCCAACAAACAATTCCCTCCCAAATTTCCCTATGTGGATGGAAGCCACCATTGATGATCTAAAAATAACCTTCATGTCCACATTATCATAAAAAAGACACCTCCAAGGTGTGTGGACCTGATCTCATTCCTGCTATGTTATTAAGAAATGCTCAGCTGAACTGGGCCCCATTCTTTCCAATCTCTATAATAAATGCCTTGCTGAACCTTGCTTCCCTAATAGCTGGAAGATGGCCTCTGTGGTACCAGTGTACAAGAATACTGGTGAAAGGACCGACCCTCAATTATTGCCCTATCAGTCTCCTTCCCCTCTTTGCTAAAGTCTTTGAGATGCTAATCAATCAAGCACTAGTCCACCACCTCACAAAAGTTAATCACTCTGACAAACAGTACAGATTTAGGCAATGTTGTGCTACTGCAGATGTTTTAACAGCCATCTCTGAATGCATATACCATGCACTGGATAAGGTAGGAAAAACCAGGGCTGTAGCCTACGATATATCCAAGGATTTTGGTGAAGTCTGTCATAAAGGGCTGCTAATGAAAATTAAATCATACAGTATAACTGAATGAATAATTAGACAATAGAACCATCCAGGTTGTCACTGATGGACGTTCATTCAAGCAGCATAACATTAATGTGGGGCTGCCTCAGGAGTTGATCCTTGGACAACTATTATTCTGGATATTCATTAACAACCCCCTTGATAATATTGTGTCCTAGATGGGTATATTTGCTGATGATACATGTATGAGGGAAAGACAGATGTACACAAATCTTAGACAATGGTAGACTCCTTAGAAAATGACCTCGAGACCATAGTGGAATGGGGTTATAAATGAATGATAACATTTAATTCTAGTAAGACTCAGCTGCTCTCCTTTAACAATTACAAGAAGTTTCTCCAACCACTGATATCCATAACAAATAACTCCCTATCTGAGAATTCTTCCTTCAAACTCCTTGGCTTAACATTCACAGGAAATATGAACTGAAACATATACATTGTGAACATTGTGACAGCTGCTGCAAGGCAGGTGGGCTCCCTCTATTGTGCTAGAAAACTACTCACACCTGAGAGTATCCTGTACCTCTACAAGGCCATCATACACCCACGTATGAAGTATTATTGCTACATCTGGCTGGGCATCTACCATTAGTCTGTCCCTCTCAGATAGGATCCAAAAAAGGCCTCCAATCTAATTGGTCCCTATTTGTCAACTAGGCTCCATCCTTTGTCCCATCGCTGCAATGTTGCATTCAAGTATTTTAATGAAATGTGCTCTGATGAACTCATTGCACTTGTGCCCCCACTTGATGTACATATCCCTGACAAACTTGCTTAGCAACAAAATCACACCCCTTCACTGTTGAGGTCCCTAAAGGCCAGACAGCTTTCTACTCTAATAGTTTCTTCTCTTGAACAGAAGTCCCTTCCTGCTACCTGCTTCCCTGACTGTACTAATATGCAGAAGTTCAAATGTAACGTAAACAAACATCTTGTTAATCTTTCTTAGGCATCGTCCCAATTAGTAGCCCCTTATGTCCAAGTGGCATTGTTTGGGTTGAAGGTGAGTAAAAAAAAAAGAATTATGCATCCCTTGTATCATTCTCATATCATTTCTTTCCATGCAACACATGTCCTCAACCCTCACTAGCCAGGTTTCACTTTCATACATCATCATACTGCATACGTATGCTTGATAGATTTTTCATTTTGTTATCAATGATAAAGTTTTGTTGGTTAGTACTGGTAGAAGTTTCTTGAACTTAATCCATAAATTCTTCCAATCACATTAGCCTCTGTTCCACTCCTGTGTTCCAATCTGAAAGAGAAAAGAAACAAAAGATCAACATGTCTGAGATGACCACCACTGCTACTAGTACAGAGAGAAGTCACTATTGTTTAAGTCAACTACTTATGTGTTAAGAGACTCAGATGTTGTCTAGGGTCAAGAAGATTCTCCTATCAAAAGCTACAAATGGCTTAATGTAATGTTACATTTCTTTTCAAGCTATATTTGTACTCATATTTTTAGAGATAGTTTTATTTTTAGTAAAAATTTCTGGTACTTATGCAATATAAGAACCATGCTATGAATTTCATGAAAAACGTTGGAATGTACCAAAACGTTGAGCATCTTATCTTTTAGATGAAAAATCATTAAAAAAAAAAAAAAAAGATTTGTTTGCTGTTATTAATTTATTTAAAAAAAAAACGTAAATAATTATATTATAAAAAAAACATTAGAAAAATCAAATGAAAAAAATCACAAAAAAAGCAAAAAATTAGATGTTTGTTATTCAAAAAAGCAAAAAGGTTTTTTTGTTTGCCATTAAATGTTTGTTATTCAAAAAAGCAAAAAGGTTTTTTTGTTTGCCATTAAATGTTTGTTATTCAAAAAAGCAAAAAGGTTTTTTTGTTTGCCATTAAATGTTTGTTATTCAAAAAAGCAAAAAGGTTTTTTTGTTTGCCATTAAATGTTTGTTATTCAAAAAAGCAAAAAGGTTTTTTTGTTTGCCATTAAATGTTTGTTATTCAAAAAAGAAAATTCATGAAACTTTTAATGACTGATTTGAATCTGAATTTCCTAAAAGTTCTGTAAAAATCGTCCAATAATAATTCAAGAATATTGTTTCCATTTTTCAATTAATTTTCCTTCAAATTAGGTTTGTACTGACAGAAATAATATATTTTTCTTTAAAAATATTGGCCAGTGTTTGCAAAAAAAAAAAAAAAAATCACAAAATTTTCGTCTGGCACCTTCCAGCAAGTGCCAATAGAGGAGTGTGTCAGAGTTATTGACAATTTTGCATGTTGTATTGAGATATGTTTATCATTAAATGATGACAAAGCAAAACCGGAGTTACTAAAGTGCCTATATATACTTACACATTTATATTTTCACTGGCAACCACCTGGGATCGCCCGATCATTTTAATTTATGCAGATTTCATATTTATTATTATAGAGCCAATTCTCTATTTGTTAACGAGCATATCTCCCCCCTCTCTGGCTTTCTTACTCTTTCTATTTTCTCTCTCTGTGTCTCTATAAGAGAATAGAGAAGGAGAGAGAGAGAGAGAGAGAGAGGTGAGTAAACGTGGAGGTAGACACGTTTACCAGAACCAAAGGTCAGCTGACCAAATTACGTATGTGTGACGTGGTTGGCTAGATCTGTGAGATTTGATTTGAGCTTTGAAGACGGACGTTTTCCGTGGTCTCCCCCTCTTAACTGGGGAGAGGGGAAACGAACGCTGACGTGTGTGAAGAAGAACTAACACAAGCCGATTTCACTTCCACTTCTGCAGAACCTCTGGGGAAAGTGAAATAAAAAACTATAAAACCATTTCATCGCCTTGGAGTGATAAATCTTCGTCAAACAGGTATCAAGTCTCCCTCCAGGATGAGAAATTGCCAGATGGTTCAACAGCGAGAAACAGAGGTAGGTTCAGAAATTACATGTCACACACACGATTCCCTTTATGATAATCAAACACACAACCATTTATATTAGAGACAATCACACGGAATCTTTCTTATGTTATATAGAAAACGTAAAATGTGCCCCTAAATGAAGAACTCTATATAACATATTCAAATGTAACGAAAGCTCAATTTGGTACTCCTCAAGGATAACCTTGATGATAAAGAATATATAACATATTCAAATTTGGTGCTCGTCGACCAGTCGCATCACCGATGCGATAATCGAACCTGTGTTTAAGAAAATACAACGTGGAAGCATGGAGAATTAGTTTCAAGAAGAAAGAAATAGACTAAAAAAAAAAGAAAAAAAAAAGGGCAAGAAAAACAATAAAATGTATGGAAAAAAAAGAAAAAGAAAGAACAGTAAAAAAAAAATACAAATCAACACACACACAACGTAGGGTCCATTAAAACACTAGGCGAATTAGAAAAATAATTAAGAAAAAAAAAGAAAAAAAAAAGAAAAGCAATACACACGTACAACCTTTTCACGAAGAAAGAAAAGGAAGATATACAGACACACAGATGTAAAACTTTATATATAGAAAATAGTTAAAAAAAAATGTTTATCGTATTGGGAATTAGCTCGTTATGAACGAAGAAAAATATCACTTAATGTCAAAATTAGAAGGGAAAACAAAGAATGGCCTTATTTTGTAAATTTTTAACAACAGCCAGTGAGAAAACCAAAAAGATAAACACGTCAATCAAAAACATGTGTTATGAATATTTTGTGTCATTTTAAAACTGTGAACTAAATGTAACTTTTAATGAAAAACAATATGTACTGTTGATGAAAAGACAATGGTCATGTCCTGTAAAATGATTTTTTTTTTCTTTTTCGCTGATTGTGCGAATTTTTCGTAGGAATTTTTTTTTTTTTGATGACGTGGTCAAAAGGAGTATCCACGAATCTGTGTTTTGTTATTTGGAATTTTGTTGTTAGTGAGATGGGACTTTGTGATTGCTTATAGGATATTTTTGTATTTTTTAATTTATTATTTTTATGTAATTGATGTGTTGTCAAACGGTATTGGCAGAATTTTCTTGTTCTTTGACATGTATTTTTTTTTTCGCAGAATGGTGAGGTGAAATCTTTGCTTGTGGGGTCTATTGAAAGAATGATTAATAAAAGAAAGAACGTGTTAATTAATTAATTAATAATCATAATAGTAATAATAAAATAGGGAAAAAGAGAAAGAAATAAGATTTAAACAGTGTAATAAATGATTTAAAAAAAAAAAAAAAGTTTCGGAAGAGTCAAAGGTTCAGTCGGTATTAATTTTAATTTTCGAAATGTAGAATAAATGTTTTATTCGACATGAGTGACGTTTTGACCACATAAGTAAGGTAGAAAAAAAAGGGATAAATATAGGGTTAAATAAACTATATGAAGAAATGAAAGAAAAAAATGGGGCGTGAATGGAATTTAATTTCTGTGGCAAGCATGTTAGAATTTTGGAGAGGTGTTGAATTACATGGGTAGTTATTAATTTCATTATTCTCGGGAAATGATTCGAATTTTATTTTTTTTATCGTGATTTCTGTTGATTTCGAGTAGAATCAACATGGAGCAAGTTTGAGTACTTCATGTGTGGAAATCCGATGTTTTCCGTGAAGCTATGTGTCTTCAAGGCAGGTTGCGCTTACCGACTTTGGAAAAAAAAAAGTTTTTTCTGACATAGCAGTAAACGGAATGTATTCTGTCCAGCGTGAGCGGATCTAGTTGTAATCAACTTCAGAGAGCAAATGAAATGCCCTCTGACATGGCGTAAGGGGCAGAGGGGGTGCAATGGCTGACGTGGCCATTATGTTACGAATCGCTCAAGAGAAGATGAATGAAATATGTATGCAAGTACTTAGGAAAATAAAATGTTACCCTATTGTGAATTAAAGGTACCAAAATTTAAAAAAAAAAAAAAACCATGCTGGGTGAATTTAATTGGTATTATTAAATTAAATTATTTTGGAATAGATTTGGTTGGTTTAGTTATATTTTAGGGACGTTTAGCGCGTAGTTGCATTTTTTTCATGAGAATTACAAGGCGATTAGGCTGTAGAAAGCAGTTTTTTCTGTTGTTTTATTGTTTTTTTTATAAGCCACGGTATTGTCACAAATTAGAAAATTTGGCAGGGGAAATACTATTTTAGAGTAATGAGAACCCTGTTAAAACAATACTAGTGGTTCCAGTGAGTTGGAAGATGCCACGTAGGCCCAAGCAACGGCAATAAGTCTTGTCCAACAAAAGTCTGGCGTGCGAGGTCGCGATAATTCCTCAGGGTACAGAGCGACTGGACAGTCGGTACCAAGCCTAATCACGGGGAGATAGAAAAAAGGGAAAGATGCAGATTACGTAAGGGACAAGATAGAGCCTTATTATTTTTTTATTTTTTTAGAGGAATGTGTGAGGGATATCTGGGTTGGAATCTTGGGACTTGCTGGGAATGCGGAAAAATCACAAAGGGAAAGCTACTTAGTTAGAAATCGATGCGCAAGTAAGCTTTGGCGCATTAGTTAGGGAGTGATGATTCCGTATCTTGTTGGGTTCCAGGAACTCAAACAGGCTCCGAGTGAATCAGTGTGAAGGCGTATCTTGGCTTAGACCAACCAAGGGAGTTAGTAGAAGAGCTTTGTGAAGTCCCGAAGTAGTAGATAGAATAGAACAAAGCTCCAGTAAAGGACCACTCAGAGAAAGACGTCAGGGCATTACAGTAAAGGAAAAAAAAACTGGGACTTAGGCCTATGCTGAAAGTCGAGAACGCGAGTGGGATGGTTGGGTCGGTAGAGCATCAGACTTTTAATCTGAGGGTCTGGGGTTCGAGTCCCCATGCGATAAAGCTACCACCAACATGGAGCATCCGACGTTCTGGTCGTAATTGCGATATGCTGGCCCCATTTCGAAAAAGTGATCGAAAATGGAGTCTCCATTTGTTTGGCCAAGTGGTCCAAATAAAGAGCAGAGTCAGTGGAAAATATCCAACAATGCGACCGCCTAGACAAGATGTATATCTGCAAAGCTGTATCTTTGTCTAACTTGGAAGCAAGTTAATGTCGAGGAGAGACTTTTTGAGAAGCAGCAGAAGGGTTGATAGTGTTGTAGAAGAGTACTGGTGCCTGATCTTTCTTGGAAAAGGGGTGAGTCCGGAAAGTAAAAAAAAATAAAGATGTACTTCGGACATAATTATTTTTTTTAGTTAGTTAGTTATTAAAAATGTATGGCTTGCCATACATTTTGATAAAAAAGGGGTGGAGGAATGTTAACGAGCATATCTCCCCCCTCTCTGGCTTTCTTACTCTTTCTATTTTCTCTCTCTGTGTCTCTATAAGAGAATAGAGAAGGAGAGAGGGAGAGAGAGAGAGAGAGAGAGAGAGGTGAGTAAACGTGGAGGTAGACACGTTTACCAGAACCAAAGGTCAGCTGACCAAATTACGTATGTGTGACGTGGTTGGCTAGATCTGTGAGATTTGATTTGAGCTTTGAAGAAGACGGACGTTTTCCGTGGTCTCCCCCTCTTAACTGGGGAGGGGGGAGACGAACGCTGACGTGTGTGAAGAAGAACTAACACAAGCCGATTTCACTTCCACTTCTGCAGAACCTCTGGGGAAAGTGAAATAAAAAACTATAAAACCATTTCATCGTCTTGGAGTGATAAATCTTCGTCAAACAGGTATCAAGTCTCCCTCCAGGATGAGAAATTGCCAGATGGTTCAACAGCGAGAAACAGAGGTAGGTTCAGAAATTACATGTCACACACACGATTCCCTTTATGATAATCAAACACACAACCATTTATATTAGAGACAATCACACGGAATCTTTCTTATGTTATATAGAAAACGTAAAATGTGCCCCTAAATGAAGAACTCTATATAACATATTCAAATGTAACGAAAGCTCAATTTGGTACTCCTCAAGGATAACCTTGATGATAAAGAATATATAACATATTGATCATTATATTGGATGCAATGTATATTAGTGATTTCAAAATTTAAAAATAAAATACGACTTAACTGCCGTGCCATCAGCTAGAATCGAAACCAAAAAATATAGCTCTCCAGCATTATTCATTACCATCCGAGCTAAGTCTATTTGCATATCAAAACTTTAAAAAGTAATGTTGTTAAACGTATAAATGTATATTTGTGCATGCGTAGAAGATACATGCTTAGTCAACTTACGCCTGTCAAGTTCCAAATTTGACCCTTAGCAGCTATTTTTATCAGCTAAAAAACAAATAAAATGTTCCACAAGTCTGAATCCCAATGTATCAAGTTTTAAAGTTGTAGACCAAAAATTAACAGAGTAGTTTGATAGAGACTATTCCACACATAGACAGATAAGGTCATATATATATATATATATATATATATATATATATATATATATATATATATATATAGAGAGAGAGAGAGAGAGAGAGAGTCATCCACATACAGTACTGTTTCACAGCTCATCAGTGGAGCTAGACAAGCAATTATCTCAACCTAGGATCGAAACCTGATCGCCCAAACGACAGTCGGAGCTTCTAAGCTTTGTGCTATACAGCTGCTGCTATGCGAGCAGTGAATTAACAATGTTTTAACATTGTCCAAAACATCTAAGCTCAATTTGTTTACACAAAGAGCATCTAATGGTAATTTGTATATCACTTCCCAATATGCTCAACCCAAGATAGGGAGCATTATAATCATCCACATACAGTACTGTTTCGCTGTTTCACAGCTCATCAGTGTGGTTAGACAAGCAACTATCTCAAGCCAGATATGTTTATCATGTTTCTACTTCTTCATCTAACAGATTTTCTGCATTGTTTTGATTCATAACTGTGGAGTGCCCCTAACCACCCCCTTAACAAAATCATGAAATCCATAGAATCGTTAAGAAAGTTCATAATTCTTTTTTCAATTAAACCATACTTGGACAGATTGACAGTGAGACACCAATGCAATTCATAACAATGATTGTGACTAGTAGAGAAATTGATGGTTTTAGAGGATGAATGGTTTTAGAGGAGGAATTTGTTTACATTGGACTTGAAAACGGCAGTGTTATAGTCAAACGGTAAGTACCCCCATGGTACTGTGTTCCACAGATGGGCAGTTCTAGGAAATAAATTTTACTCATAATAGTTCTAGTTCCTAGAACACAGAGGGAGAAAAAAAGACTGTTGGACTTTGGTACCTGAAACTTGAAGGATAAGTCAGGCATCTTGGAACCGAGGGAGGAAAAGAGTTTAATGTTGAAGCTAAGTAAGTTTTTTTGAGAATGTTATGCAGAGGAGACGAGGATAGAATGAAATTCAATTATAGCTGGAAGTGCCGGCATCATCTGAAAATGACAGCAGAAATTCATAAAACGAAAAATGAGTGAAATAACGGCAAACAAAAAGTCAGAAAATAAAAAATACCTTGTCTTTATTTTCACATAACAATGAAATCATTGCGTCATCTTTTTTTTTTTTTTTTTTACAAGGCAACAGTGGTTTTTATTGATAAATGTTTTTAAATGTTTTTTCTCTTTTATACATTTCAGTTTTTATGTTTTAATTTTAGCTTTGAGAATCAAGCCAGGAGATATTGTTTTTTTAGATATGCCAATCGAAGAATATAAAATGATTTTTTGTGCTTTTTAAGAGTTTTTCTCATGGTCTGAAAGAAAATAATTTTGTTGTATATTTTCCATTTCCATTTCTTGCAGAGTTTTTTTTTTTTTTTTTTTCACGAATCAGAAATCAAGGAACCCCTTTCCTGGAGTTAACACTTGATCTCTATATACATAGACTTCCGAGTGTTCAATCAAGATTCTTCTCTCTCTCAAAAATCAGGTTAGTAATAAAGTGAATAACATTAATTTTCCAATTGACCAGTTAACTTATGTGATAGTATAGCTTTCTTGTCTCTCGGTTTTTCTGGATTCCAGGATAAGAATTCATCTATTCTGGTGGAGTATCCAATTAACTTGAGATGACATTATTTGAAGAAGGTGTATCATTCCTCGTATGAACTTGTGTGTAGCTATGTTAAACGATTCTTATTTGAACTTCCAATACAATGTCACTTTGACTATTTGGTTAGAATTCACTTGTCAGGTAAAGTATCCATCATGTCCGGTTGTGTTGACAAACCGTTGTACAGAGAGACCAAAGACGCTCAATGATCATGTCTTGTAGGTGATTAAGTGTGCATGTGCAAATAATATTTACATTTGTTGCAACTAAAAGATTCTCTTCTCAGCAAGAGTAGAATTTAATATAATCGGTAAAGAAAACAGTTTCTATTTACAGGTTTTAGACCGATTTAATCCTCTTCAGTGCTGGTCCATCATAAAAGGCATCTAAAAAAAGGCTAGAGAGGGCAACGGCCAAAATGTTTTGCAAAGAAGAATTAAGACGGGAACAAAAGTTCATAACATATACGATATATCATAAATATAAACGTTAATGATATACCATAAACATTAATGATATATCATAAATATAAACGTTAATGATATACCATAAACATTAATGATATATCATAAATATAAACGTTAATGATATACCATAAACATTAATGATATATCATAAATATAAACGTTAATGATATACCATAAACATTAATGATATATCATAAATATAAACGTTAATGATATACCATAAACATTAATGATATATCATAAATATAAACGTTAATGATATACCATAAACATTAATGATATATCATAAATATAAACGTTAATGATATACCATAAACACTAATGATATATCATAAATATAAACGTTAATGATATACCATAAACACTAATGGTATATCATAAATATAAACGTTAATGATTTATCATGTCAGAAATATTTATTGATGAAGATTGATAACTCCACTTGGTTGTTATGTTTACATTTTGGCTATGTAACCTTTGACCTTCATTAGGTTTTGAACTTGGAAATCTTAGTTGAACTCTGACACCTGTACAGAATTTAGAACCAAAACTTTCAGACCGTTCTCATTCTTGTAGTCATTCTGAGAGTGAATTTATGTTGTTTTTATTTTTATTGAACCTTTAATCTCCAGAAGAATGTCTTTTAGCGCTGATTATTAATGCCATAATTGTAAACAATGTTGGTTATGTGGGAAAATTCTGGTATAAATCTTTGAAAAGCCTTGTCTAAATGTACAATATTACTATTTATAGGACAGAATGATTGCGTGTAACCAGCCCATTTAGTCTAATAGTAAGAGTGTTCACTAATGAGCTATGAGACTGGAGTTCAGTCTTCAGTCAAGAAGAACCAAAGTTTTTTTTTACAAGTGGTACTTGATGCCCCTCCTTGGTAAAAACTCTCAGCAATATAAAAGGAAGATCAAGTGAAGTAATATTGGGAATGGAGTGGTGCCCTTCCCTACACCTTGGTGTACCAGCTAATAAAAAGGGAGCCTTCAGGTCGCCCTAGACTATAGTTGGTTAGCTTATATGTATATTCTTTATTACTGTTATTCATATTGCAAGTTTCTTTCTGGTGTTCTAAGTTATCGGCTCTCATACTGTATTCATTTTTATACTAGGTTGATTAAAGACAAATTAAATAAAGGGTTCAACTTCACAGCTCTTCCTAAGTTCAGCTAGAAAGTGGAAAGTTTACATAGGAAGAAGGTCGGAAGGTTATATTTAACAACCAAGATGCAAATAACCATCGCAATAATCGTTATACGAATGCTAAACTATTTCGGTTGAGTAAGCAGAAAAATCTGTAAAATATTGACAGGTTGCCAGCATCAGACTAAAGATGGAGATATAACTTTGAGGGGGCAGAGATTAGAATACTAGGGTAAAGATGCACATGCATACACAGAATGGAAATCACATTCCATTTGTCTGTGAAAAAAAAGAATTACATGTTTTTTATCAAATGATCATGTGTTAGATTTCTACAGGAAAAATATTTTAACATTATATACATACAATATCACTATATGGATTCATAAGGCATTGATGCACACACACACACACACGTGATTGTGTGTGTGTGTGTGTGTGTGTGTGTGTGTGTGTGTGTGTGTGTGTGTGTGTGTGTGTGTGTGCGCTCTCAAATTTACATAGGCAGTTTCATATTTAGTGCATTTCATCTGGTTAGGATAATCTAGGATTGAATAAAACAAATTAAACTATGGAGGAAGATTATTCCTTCATGATCACGCAATATATTAATGACAATGATGATGATGATGGCACTCTAGCATAATATCTGTCCAAAATAAACTCTTTATTTCCTCATGGCCACCTCAGTAAATTTTCTTTGGTTCATTTGTGGAATAGCCATTGTCGTATCGATTTTGAAGGATGGGAAAAGAAATGTACGGCCAAATACCACCAAACATCTGAAAGGAGACAAAAAAATAAGCAAATAAAGAAACAGTAAGAATATATTAACATATTATATATTGAACACACAACACACGCACACATACATATATAGGTTTTTAGAAAACTGAAAATAATTTCATACAAGGATTTTTTTATTGATTCAAAGTCAATTTACTTTTAGAATTTATATTTAAAGAAATAAATTCAAGTTTAAAATTTCTTTTTTTTTTCCTTATAAGAAAGTTTGAAACAATTAGAAAATAAACTTCATCAGTAAATAAAAATGTCCCAGTTGTTATATACGTCTTCTTAAACCATGTTCTCATTGCGAACACAGGTTCTTGATCACTTATGGACAGAACACTTGGATGCTCACGCTAGGTTTATTCGAAAAGAGACAATTACATTAAACATTAGAGTGACAGATCACTTGTGTATACATGAAAGTGAGCAAAATCCAGACAGCTAAACAGATCACTTGTCTTGTCATACCTGGCTACATTGTATACAACTGCTTTCATTCTCACGGAGGCTACTTAGAAAACAGCAACGTTTTGCATTTGTTGGTTTAAAATGTCAGCCAAAAATTCATATAACACCCTCTGAAAGTCACATGGTTTCATCAATTCCCACTTTAAGATCACCTCCGATTTTTAAGGTCAAACCCTTCTTTCCAAGCAGTCCTTTCTCTAACAAAGTAAAACAAAGGCATCTGTCGGTAAACGGAAGTGAAAATAAGTAAATGTTTTTGCATTTGGTAACAGTTATTCGCTGTCCATTTTTTTCTCATCCTTTTTTTTTCTTGTTAAATATACTGTACAGTTAGCAAATATTTGAGAGTTTGTTTTACCTTTATTTTGGGGTTTCTTTTCAAATATAAATATCTTGTGTGGATACTGAAAAATAAAAAATAAATTAAATAAACAAGAAATTAAAATGTTTGCAATTAATTAGATTCGCTTTAAATCCATAAGGACCTATGGTGTAACGGATAAATTACTAGACAAAATGAAACTTTTAAAGACACTCTTTTCGAGGCTGAAGGTAAAAAAAAAGTGCAGGTGATATGAAAAATACAATAGTAAATCAACTGAAGGAGCGACAGCATGCTATCTCAATGGATTAAATAAAGAGTTCTATTTGAAATTTAATTCAGATTCCTAAGTTTAATAGAAATATTCCAGAGTTCAACAAGATACACCTGAAGAAAGTCAATGGTTACATCAGCCGAAACGTTGTGCAAAGAACACTTAAGGTAAGAATAGCAGTCTGAATAATGCAAATAATCCAATGTTGACGTTATAAAGTATTTTTTTTTCATTTTGGTGTGATAAGAAACATTCTATTTGGGATTAGCTGGGATACAATTTGCACCTTAGTTTTCAATTTGACAAGGTTTCGGTCGATGTAACCTTCGACCTTCATTAGCTGCAATTTTTTGAATTTGAAGATTTTCAAAGTTTACAAAAGAAGTTGAAGTTTACATCATCTGAAACGATGAAAAATAAAAACCAAAACGAAAACAGTAGACAAAATAATCCAAATTTTCAAACCTCATCTAAAAAAATTACATAAGAAGAATCATGTTCAGTTAAAAAAATGAATAATTGCTGAACCACTCATGATGCTTTGAGTTATTATTTGTTATATATACTGTCAATCGCTTTATTGCAAATTAGTAAAATATCTATATTTTACTAAATATACGTCACAAAAAAAGGAAAATTGTACCTTCAAAGGGTTGCTTTAAGGTTAGTTATTTCCCAAAATTTTATTTAAATTCATGCGATATTCACGAAGTTATGGCATTTTATTTTTTATCAAGGAAATTTTACTGTCCATTGCTTTATTGCAGATTTCTTAAAATGCCAAAAACTCAGGCGATTAAAGGTTATCGAAAAGCAAAAGATAGTTGCTAGACTCGTAGAAGGATTGTCCATCGAAGATTTAGCCACAAAGCTGGAAAAGGATCCAAGAACCTTGGCCTCATTCTTGAACAACCTGAACACCAAATCCAGAAAAATAATCTCTAGGAATGTAACTTGTTAAAACTGAATTTCACCAACTACTTTATTCACTGTACCATGCGTCTTTGTGGACAATTCTAGTATGAATTTTAGGAACCTTAAATGAGTTAATGCTAGAATTGTTTGCAAGGACTCATGGCACAGTGGATAAAGTACTTTATGAAATTCATTTGTAAAAAAATTAATTCTTGGAGATTGAAGGTTCAATCCTCACTGCAGACAACCCAAAATTACAATTGCAGTTTACTAACAGAATGGGAGCATGCTACCCCGATGGAAAATCTGTGCAAATTCCTGAGTACAACAAGATACAGTTGTTTGAAGAATCCAAATAATACAGATTTCAATATACCTATATTTTAATGGATGAAAAAATATATTTATTTTAATGGATGAAAAAATATATTTATTTTAATGGATGAAAAAATATATTTATTTTAATGGATGAAAAAATATATTTATTTTAATGGATGAAAAAATATATTTATTTTAATGGATGAAAAAAATGTATTTAAATCAAAAGTTTAAAAAATCAGTGCAACAGGTTTCCACTTCTATTGTATGAAGATTAGTGTGTGTGTGTGTGTGTGTGTTTTAAATTATTTTCTATCTGGTTCTAATCAGTTATTAATTTGGCAATTAATTTGACAGATTTTAATAAAAATAATAATTGAAATGTGTTACTTACCAAGACAGAATCGCAAGATAGGTTCCTATTCCAGCAAGCAAATGCCACCAAGCATGAAGTTGACTGACTGGCCCTAAAGAGCCGAGCTCTCGACGCACTTTTCTAAAAATAAAAACAAATTAAAAACAGTAAACGTCTGAAAAATGAACTAAATTAAAAAACTTGAGTTAAACGAGCTTTTAAAATCAACACTGAATTTTTTTAATGAATTAAAATATTTTTTTACAAACTGCTTAGAGAAAATTTTTATTCTTTAGAGCAAATTTTGTTAGGCTTAAGTTATCTCCCTTGAACAATCTTCAGAACTGAACATCATTCATTTTAAGAGATGCCTTTCATACACTTGAAAAAGTTTATCATGCTGAAATGATAAGTCGGTTGGGAAATTTTAAACATGTTCAAACATTGTTTTTTTGACTTCTGTAGCAGTTACATAAGTAACATCTATTTTCTTTTGCACTTGCATGCAATCACTTGCAGAGTGATTAGTATGCGATTTGATGAGATATCACAGATGCTCAGACACGTACACATTAGCTGATGTGAATGCTTTGTACATGCACAGCTTATTTACATTTATGCACAATGCTGTTTTGTGCCTTTTACAAACACTTTGAGTATCGTGTTGACAAAACATCATTTTGCTCGTCAGATAAGAGCTCCTTTTGAGATTTTCAAAACATATCTCATCATCTTCAGCAATGGCTTAAGTTGATAAAAATATTTGATGAAGTTGAAAAAAATATTTGATGAAGTTGAAAAAAAATATTTGATGGTTGAAAAAAAATATTTCATGAAGTTGAAAAAAAATATTTGATGGTTGAAAAAAAATATTTCATGAAGTTGAAAAAAAATATTTCATGAAGTTGAAAAAAATATTTCATGAAGTTGAAAAAAAAATATTTGATAAAGTTGAAAAAAAATATTTCATGAAGTTGAAAAAAGTATTTGATGAAGTTGAAAAAGTCAAGAATTTTTGGATTCAAAGACAAAGAATACATTGACTGAATTCGAAAAATCATTGTAGATTATTGACATCGATGATCTTTATTTTCTATTGGATTTGAATAAACTGAATATTCGTTCATTAAAATTGGAATGCCTATAATAAATAAGATAACATGCTGACATATTTACGTGTGTGTGTATATATTTTCAGAAGTAAACAATAGTATGTTATGAGACTGTGGCTATGGCTGCCATGATACTTAATTGTAACTATACATAATGCCTGGAAGTCCATCTACATCCAAAATAAGGTAGATTAACATCACACCATAACAGGCTCCTTTTTAGCGTTTCTTCATATGGAGTCACTCCCATTTGGGGGGGGGGGGGTATTTTAATAAAGGCTATAATTTACAGTTTCTTTTTACTTTGATTGCCGGATTGTGTGCGTGTGTGTGCACATTATATATATATATATATATATATATACACACATACACAGGCTGTTTTGCTGTATTACAGCTCTTCCGTGCAGTTAGATAAGCAGGTGCCTCAAGCTAAGATTGGAACTCGACTGTTAAGCTAATAATCTATTATCTAGCATCTGCTGAATATAAGCAAAATCTCAATGTAAACTTAATGTAAACTTTGTCAAATGCCTGAAAGCTTGAATTACTTTTAGCTAGTGAGTAATACATCAAATTTTCTCTAGCATTTTTTTATCCAATTTTTCCCACTGTATTCATAGTCTCTGGAAGAGTCCACTTACATCCAAAATAAGATAGATCAACATCACACCATAACAAAGATATATTATTATCATTGCATGTATCTGTAAAAAAATGTATTTATCTATTTTCAGTATTTACTTCAACAGTGCTCGATATGCAAGTAGAGCCACGTAGTAAGGTTTGAAAATATATATGGTAATTAAGCTACACAGAAAGTTCTAGTGACAAAAATGTATTTAAGAAATCAAGCAACATCTACAACACAGCTCTAAAAATAGTAACAAATTCCTTACACAAAATCTTTCATAAAAACCATCTAAAACTGTCCAAAAGTTGCTGTGAAAACTTAGAGATGAAAATTAAAGCACATAATAATAATGATATATTACATTAGAGCAATAAAAAAGAAAATAACAAAATTAGTAAAAGACCAGCATAACAACAAAAACAAGTCTCGCATGCGTGGTCCCCTTCTGGTGCTGCATGTGAGATGACGCCATAAAAAAATAGCGAAGAAATGATGAATGTGAGAAGTGTGAAGGGCCAACGTTGCCTTCAAATTTTTGCCAAGTTTCAGAGAAATCTAATGGGTGGGGCAAAAGTTATGGAGTAAAAAGTGTCATTTTTGCAATTTGGGGCATTTGTGACCCCTTTCAAGCTCCTGGGAATGTGGAATCCCAGTGAAAATCGATAAACAGTGCAGTTTCATGCCTTAAGACATGTATATTTGAATTCAGCATTATGGAAAACCACTATATCAAGTTTTTGAGTAATACGAAAAAAGAGCTCCAAAAAGGCATGTTTTTAGCCCTAAAAGTCTCAGAGGGATGCGAACCAGAATTTTGCCAGGGTCACCCATACTGAATTTATATTAAGAACAATGGCCGCCACATTTTGGCTAAGTTTCAGGAAAATCTCATGGATGGATCAAACGCTATGGGGCAAAAAGTGTCATTTTTGGCCATTTGGAGGCATTTTTGACCTCTTTTGAGCTCCTGGATATGCTGAATCTCAGTGCAAATGGAAAATGGTGCAGTTTCAGGCCTTAACATTGAGTTATATTTGAGTTATATTTGAGTTGACCACCGTGAAAAAATACTATATAGTAAGACATATCAAGTTTTTGTTGAGAAATATGAAAAAGAAGCCACAAAAAGGGGTGTTTTTAGCACTATAAGTTTCCGCGGACACAAACCAGAATTTTGCCAGAGTCACCCATACTGGATTTATAGTAAGAACAATGGGTTTCATATTTTGGCCAAGTTTCAGAAAAATCTAGTTATAGGGCAAAATGTGTAATTTCTGACCTTTTGGGGGCATTTTTTACCTCTTTTGAGCCCCTGGGGATGCAACAGGAATTTTCACAAAAATAATGTTTTACTGTGCAAATCTATTTAATGAAATACAATTTGTGGCAAAATTTCAGGAAAAACTAATGGACGGTTATCTGGCTATAGTCCGGACTAACAGACACATAGAAGCACGGATGCCACTGAAAACATAGGTCTCTCTCTGATAAATCGGGGGACCAAAATAACACAAAGAACAAAAATATGATTAATATAAATAGTAATGATGCAAATCGTGATAGAAATAAAAACACAAGCAATAGACAATAAAAAAATTGTATGCAGGCTCACTGTGCACAACAAAATAAATGCCTTACCAAAAGTATCGTCTACTAGGCCATAATATTTTCCAAAGAAAACCCGAATAACCAAAAATATGTAGGAATTACCTCTCTGGATTTTAAAGTTGATATTATGACCAAAAACAGCCTTAGCAAACTACTACTGAGAGCTCAAGGAAAGTGAACGATCACCAATAGTAGAGTGAAAAATAGTACAGCAGGCCAGCATATGTAGAAACTTAGATGACTCACGTAGACTATGTTTGCATGAGAAATTAATTATCCTAAACTTTAAAGAATCCCAAAATCTATTAAGCTGAAGGAGTGAAATAGCAAATGTATGTATACACAAAATAAACTTTACCTTAGAACAGCACACACAAAAACGTTAATAAATAATAACAATTGTAACAAAAATGAATATCATAATTCTACTAATAATAAATAAATACACTAGTATAAAAATCAAATGTAAGTGAAAAACTTCCCAACAAAAAAAAAAGAAAACGGATCCCCACAAAAAAAATAAAAAATGGGAGAATTAGAGGCCACATGTACCCTTGCCTGATAAACGAGCACCCATTGGCTATGATAAATGGATGTGTGAATAACAAAGAATCTGATTGGTTGACTAGAAAACCCAGGAACACAAGAACATAAAATACAAATTAACATTGATTCCATGCAATAGCCGGACGAATCCTTACAGAGATGAAACATGGGAAATTCTGTGTCATATATTTTTTCAAACTTTATGACTATATATATGTGTGTGTGTGTGTGTGTGTGTGTGTGTGTGTGTGCGCGTGTGCGTGTGTGTGTGTGTGTAAATGTAAGGATTAAAGTTAAATTCTTCAGATTAAAATATATATAAAAATATATTCCGATTAAGAATTTATTGTTTGAGGCAAGGAATATATGGAAAGAATTATATTTATTTCCTTAATCCATGGATTTTCAATAATAGCCTATACCATCAGAGGAAATGAAATGCAGTTAGCAAAATAATTAGTTATTCACAAGCATATAAAACAAACAATAAATTCTTAATCTGAATATATTTTTTATATTTATTTTAATCTGAAGAATTTAACTTTAATCCTTACATTTATATTTTGCTAAATTTTTTTTTTACATTTTGGGCTGGGATCATCTTGAAAATATTATCTCACTATAATATTTAATAAGGCAATAATTCATTTGATCATCAAATCTATGATTTAACTCATCTATATATATATATATATATATATATATATATATATTATACAAACAATGTTTCTTAACCTCTTCACCACTATTTGTCAATTTTGGTTGAAAGGTTTCTACCTAAGACAAAGTAGAAGGACAACAAAAGAAAAGCTTACCGAATTTGTGGGCAGAAATTGTTATCAATATTCCAGAGAATAAATCCAATAAAGTATGTTAATATTCCAGACATAACTAATGTTAAGTTGTGTTCACATCGTCTGCAAAAAAAGATGAGACAATTTTTTTTATTTTTAATATAAAAAATTAAAACAAATTCATCAACATCCGTTTTTACATGCTGCCACATGTTAAATGACTGAAAGAAACCAACCTATTTCTGGATTAATCTTTATTTATCCCTCTTTCTCTCAAGTTAATTTTTTGCACTTGATCCCATCTTTTCTTTGACCTTCATCTGTAAACTGAACCTACTAACTCAACTGTTCTACATCCACTAACCTGAGAACTCTCATCTCTTTTTCAATGTGACCATACCATTAAAGTCTCCTGTTCTCCACACATCCTCTTTCTCACAAGTTCATTCTTATCACTTTCTCCTGTGGTTTTCTTTGACCTCCTCTGTGATCTGAATCTGCTACCTCAACTGTTCTACATCTACTAACCCAAGAACTCTCAACCATTCTTTCAATGTGGTCATACCATAACTTGCAGCATCTCATAGCAATACTACACTTTGGAGAATCCAAACAGCGATATAGGAATTTTAAGTCATTCAGATTTTCCCATGATATTTTGATTAACAAGTATGTTAAGGAGCAGTCTCCCTCACTACGACTGGCATGTGAAAGTTGTGTTTAATGTGTTAGCTACTACAAAAGGAATTTGAATCCAGAGGTTCATTATATCTTAAATTTACAAAGGCAATCCCTCCTCTGTAAATTGGGTGGTTATGCTTTTTTCCCCTCTCTTAAGTGAAGCAAAATAAACAAAAAGTGAATTCATCTTAACGACAAATTGAAGATGTCTTACCTAATTACTCGGAATGAAACAATCACAAGACAAATCACGAGTACACCGTAGGCAAACTGAAATGAGAGACAAAAAATAATAATCACCAAAAAGAAAAGGTTTTACATCAGAAAATGCATCAAAAACAAAATAATAAATTAAAAAAAATATGAATTCATTTAATTTTTTGTTTAATATTTATACAACAATCATTTTGTAGAGCAGAACACACTCTTTGAGATATGTTAGTGTTGTTTCCAAAAACAGTTTTGAGAATTGATTCAAAACATATACTGAGTATGAAACATCATTGCAGAAAGATTATGGTAACTTGGTAGAGTTTTTATACCTTTATTTTTTTATAGGGTGACTACAGTAATTTCACTAATAGCAGAATTCCATTCTCCATACAGTTGAAACAAAACGAATTTGCGAGTCTTGCTTTAATTATAGCCCTTACTTGGTAGAGTGATCTCCCTTCTCTGCCAATCTTCAGTCATTTTGAACCAGTTTTTATCACCGTTTTTATGAGGATATAAATGTGACATAGGATTGTATTTTTATGCTGAAATAGATTCCATCATTTGAAAACTCGTTATTCCTTCATTTGAAACATTTGTTAACTTGTATTTGAGATTTGCCATCATTATCTGGTAGTTATCTGGTATCTCATGTGAGGGAAGTTCAGCCCTTACAAGAAAAGCAACCAAAAAGAAAAAAAATGTGGACCTGAACCTACAGGAAAAAGGAAAAAAAAAAAAGGGAAAGAAAATACTAGTAACCATCCGCAGTCAGAATTTGATGGTGACAGAAATGAAAACCGGTGACAATGGAAACAACAAGAGGAGGATGACAATCCTAAAAAATGAGAAACTTTTTGTTCAAACCTGGTAGAGTTTCTTTAGAAATGCACGTATGTAGAACATAGTACTGTGGGGCTGCTTCCCAACTGATTACAACATGGTCATTTTTAAGTCCAATGTAAAGTTATTGTTGAGCTGTCTTCTTAAATAATCAAATTCTATCCAAATTTTCACCATCATCAATTATCACTCTAATGTTTAACTCATACTCTAGTGACCTCTAGGCATTGGTTAACTTACTAATAAAAAAATGTTTGGAAACAATTTGTGTGGTTTCATAACTTGTAATTATAGTGTTCAAAGGAAGCGAGGCACACACAGGTCAAAGAGGTAGAATTTCTCCATTTTTATAAATATTGAAATTAAATAAAAAAAAAATATCGGCTCAAAATTTTCCATTCATTCAAAAATTTGATGTGCATCACATTCTTTTGTTCTGCATGTATATGTAGTCTGTTTTTTTTTTTCATGCTTAAATAGCAATAAAAAATTATTGAAGAATTTGAAGCCAAGGTTACAGTCAACTAAAGTCACTAGAAACTTTTTGGAAGTGATGAACACTCGGAATAATTTTTTTAGAAAGGCATTGCACAATGAAAAAATGTAAACAATATTCATATTGTGAAGCAATTTATTAAAATAAAAAAAAAAGCAAATAATTGCAAATTATAAAAATAAACATAACAAATGAGGTTTAATGAGAAATAAATTTTTTATTTAAAGTTTTATAATAAATACAAGTTTACGATACAAGTTTGCTTTTTTTAACTAAAAAAGTAAAACTTTATTTAAACTTTTATAAAATGAGGTTTTTATAAAGCAAACAAAACAAATCCAATACAGAATATTCAGTTCAAAACCTCGTTTTATAAACTTATTTTTATTAAAACATTCAAATAAAGAGTTATTATTTTTAGTTTTATTAACTAGTTTCTTAAACTTGTATTTATTATAAAAGTGCAAATAAAAAGTTTTATGGCTTACAAAACTTCATTTATTAATTTTATAATTTACAATAATTTGCTCTTTCTTAAATTTCAATAAATGGCTTGATAATATAGTCTTACATTTTTCATTACGAAACACATTCCTAATAATTAAAAAAAAATAAGGAACTATTCTGAGTGTTCACCACTTCCAAAAACAACCTTGCAGAAAACTTCCAGTCACTAACCGAAACCAATTGTTTGAAGTCGTTATGGAAACATGTGACACACGCGGAAAATCCTTGGGTATAATCTCTATTCATAAAAACTCAGATCTCATTTTTGTTTTAATAAAAGTTGGGAATTTTTATCTCACATTTAAGTGTTTTTTTTTGTTGTTTTTTTTTACATAGGCATAACCACTTATCAAGGCCAAGAAGCCACTCGAGGATAAGGGTTAAAGAGTGCACAGTAGAAATTGGACAATATAGTAATCGTTAGTAATGGAAATTCAGTAAATTTGTTAACAAGTGGAATGGCTCATCAAGAACTTGTTTACGTTAGACTTGAAAACAACCATATTGTAGTCAGTTGGAAAGCAGGAAAATGGAAGACAATTCCACAGGCTTGCAGTTCTAAGAAAGAAGCTTTGTTCATGGAATCTACGTTTAGGTTTAGGCACAGATAACGAGTGGGGGGGAATTATTGATAGTGTTTTCAGCTAGACGAGTGTTTCTTGTGAAAGTTTGGCGTGGGGGGACCATAGACTGAAGCTCAGTCAAACACTTTCCATGAAAATAACGATACAGCAGAGACAAACTCGCAACATCTCTTCTGTGAGATAGAGGTTGCAGGGAAGAGAAAAGGATATCTCCTATGAGGCTACAAAGTCTATTTTGAACTCTATCAAGGCAGGACAAGTCCTTTCTAGCAACTCCTGCCCAGATGTGGCAACAGTATTCCATCCTTGGATGTAACTGGCTCTTATATAGATAGAGAATTGCATCAGCAGTGAGATATCTACTCAATCAATAGAAGGATCCCACCATTTTTCCAGCGGCCTTGGCAACAGATTTGATGTACCTGTTCGATTTAAGATCAGGAGTAAAGGTCAAGCCCAGAAGCTTGTCAAAACTTGAGGTCTCCTCAAGACGAGAGCCATTCATTTCAACTGATGCCAGATAGGGATAAGAACGTTGATGATGTAAAGAGAGAAGCTTGGTTTTAGATTGAAGACGTTTTTGATATTGCTTAGGTTTTCGAAGCATTTCTCATGCACAAAGTTGTCGAGATGCTTGAAAAAGGGTTAGTCGGTAGGTGAGAGGTTTGGAGAGTATAACGGGTGAGGCAGAGTTTCGTAACCTAATTCGTTCAACTTCTGCAGAATCGCTTTATCAATGTGCAGTCAAGCATTGTCATGGAGGAGAACTGGGTCTTTTCTGTTGACTAATGCTGGGTGTTGTTGTCGAAGTTTCTGATGCCTTTTATCCATTTGTTGACAGTACTTTTCTAGTGAAATAGTTTCGCCTGCATTCAAAAAAAAAAAAAAAAAAAAAAAAACTATAATGGATGGGACCAGTCGAAGCTATGGCCATCTTTTAGTGTAACTCTGGATTCAGGAAGTGTTGAAAAGCTTTGTTGGCATCTAACTACTGAGCTGAGCATCACCATTTGTAGTAAAAAACACACTTTTAATTGGAAGTCACAACCCAGTCGAGAAATGGGTCATTCTTGATGCGTAAAATAAGGGAAGATGATACTTCATAACGATGTTTCTTCTTTTTGTAGTCATTCAATTTATGAGGCACCTATTTATCAAGTTTTTTTGTCTTTCCAATCTCTCTCAAATGGTTAGAAATCATCATATACGTTACATCTAATTCAAAAGCAAGTTCTCAAACAGTTGTGCATGGATTGGCTTCGACTAAGGCTCTTAATTGATCATTGTCAACATCCGATGGTTGACCACTATGCTCAGCATCTTCAACACTCGTCACCACAAAATTTCTTAAACCACCCTTGTGCAGTTCATTTAGTAATAGTTCCTGGGCCAAAGTTTCATTCGTATCGTAGACTGTTTCCGTAGCTTTTCAGCCTAGCTTGGATTAAAATAAGAAAATTGTGCAAATTTGCTTTTTTTCCATCTTGTATTCAACGTTCTGAAAAGAAGACATAAGTGTTTTAAAACGATTATAATTTAAACGATTAGACAGAGCGAAAACTGCTCTTTAAAATGATATATAAAGTAAAGGTATTATAATGAAAACTTATTTAAAAATACATTTTAAATCCAAATGTAAAATTATACAAGACTTTCTTCAAACTAATATAATGATTTGAATTAAAATTTAAAATGCAAAAGACAGGAATGATTTTACTGTAAACACAAAATATTAATTAAGAATGTGCCCACGTCTTATCAAAGTGCCTATTTTAAAAATACATCATTTGAATTTCAAATTAAAAATTCCACAAAAACTTTCTTATGAACCTAGCAAAATAGTAGAGTAAACTAGGTTCCAAGCTTTGATTGTGGAACTAACCTAAAAGAATTGTCAAATTTTGAAATTACACTAATTTTTCTCTGCTTATCCTGGCATTGTTTCTAGTCATCTTGAACTTCTCTTTACGAAGCAATGATGGTTTGAGAGAGGTACAGTTAATGATTGTACAACTCTTACTTCACTTTAGACTTCCTGCTCAGGCACTCGTAGGGGAGATATCAATTGCTGCTCAAGACTAAAAGGCTTATACCAGATATCAAAATTACCTCCCTTTAAATTGCTATAGTTACTAACAATGTTATAAAACAATATAAATTTTTTAAATAATGCAATTTTTTTAAAGTATTTCTACTGAAAAATTGAAAATGTAAAAAAAATTAAATGTCTTGAGAGCTTTAAATACAAGCAACGTTTACAATTTTTTTTTTTTTTTCTACATTCACACTTTCAAAATGTTTTCTTTTTTTGCAAAGGTGGTATCTTAATTTTTACTACATGTATAATAAAACCTATTTAGTCCATAAAATGAAGGGATTAAGGTTAAGCAACTTAAAAAGGGAGTATTATACAGTGAAGCCAACACCGAAAACAAGAGTTAAAAAATCCAATAGAATAAATGTTAACATAGGCAATAAAAATTACTTTTTTAAATACCTGCCCCATGTTTGTGTGTTTTTAAAAGTAGTTTTAAATGCTCTTTACTTCATTGTGAATATTCATTTTTAGTTAAAAAGTAAAATAGAAAACTGTGTTTAACTTGCAGAATCGTCAATTTTTTTCTATGGAAAATCTAAATAAAAATTGACAGCATTCCTTTTCATGGACATTGTAATACACACCAAATCTTACCTTTGATGTGCTCTCTCGATTGTTCCTCATAATTCATCCTGGTTTACACAACCACTCCTCTCATATGCAAATTAATGGATTTAGTTTTTTAAACTACAGAAATCCGACACAGACACACAAGAATATTTATAAAAGTGTCAATTCATAATTTTTATTGACCACAATTTTTAAAAAGTCACTCCATGATTTTATTATCTGTAGTTACATATAATTCAGATTTTCAATTAAGTTGCTATTTATAAAATTATTAATCAAATAATTGCATATCTTCAGGAGAATTTAAACTTGTAGTCTAAATAAAGTATAGTAAATACAGTAAATGTTATTACAATGATTGTGTTTGAGTAAATTTGGGAGTATTCTTTTAGTTACTTTGGCCCACCAGTCTTTGCGACAAATGTATAGTTGTAAAAATCAGCATATGTGAAAAGACTAATTTCGTTTTATAATCAACAAAATAGAAACTAAAAACTTTCACAATAGAAGTATTTAAAACAAACCGGTTGGATAGTGACTCGAAAATATATTGCTTTTTTTCAGGAATGTCAACAAAAAACTCTCCAATCTAATAGGTTTCACATAGTCAATCAAGCTCCAATGGCTGTCCTATTAATGCAAAGTTGCATTTTTGTACTAGTTTTGCAAATACTTTAATGGAATGTGCTCCAACGAATTTACAGAACTGGTTCTTCCTCACAATGTAAATATCCCCAACTACACCAACAAACAACAAAATGCTATTACTTCCCTGGTGCCCAAGAGCTTTTTCCTTCTTCGAAATTCATTTCCTGTTTTCCTGATTGTATTAACATGCAGAAATTTTAAATTAATTGTAAAACATTATGTTGGTGTGTGATAAGAGAAAGCCTGTGTTTTTGATCTTGATCAAAATCAAAATCAGATCACAAGGAAATCAATTCATATACATTCAATGGATTGTTGACACAAAAGGCAGCAAAATTTTAATTATTTTTTGTAGTAAATATGCATCATATCCAGTTTTGATTACCTTACATATCAAAAATAGCAGTCAACTTACAAAGAAGAAAAATATTTTCTTTTTCAAAGCGTGAACCAAATTGTAAACAAAGCAAAGGGCACTATTTCTCATTCAACAAACTGAAAATATTTTCCCCATTTTATGTATAACTCATTAGACTACTGTTAATGTATGCTAATATGTGATAGCCAGCAAATTCAAGTTCAAAGACTGACTATTTAAATGGTGCAAGGTCTATGAAAACTGACTCAAGAAACTGAACTTTTTTTACCCTTGATTGACTGTGCGGTGATCTCAATTTGGATTACACTCTCATCAATGGGTCATGATACATCCCATGACCTATTATTCCTCCATCACAAAATGATCACAAGATACTATTTTACTGCCGATTTCGATTAAACCAGGGAAAGGACTCTTTCTCAATCAAGATTCCTTAACCTTGGAATAGATTTCCAAGAGAGATAAGTGCGCCATCAACACAGCAATTAAAGGCAAATTTAGACAAGTGCAAAGCTACTGTATCCTCTTCTTCATAAATTTCTACCACCCTCTCCCTACATGGAAACTGAATCCTGATTGTTTATTTTTTGACAAATAAATTTACTTAAATGAAATATGATCTAAAAATCTGTGAAAAAAGAACAAAGAAAAATGAAAGAGAAAGAAAGATAAAGAAACAGCAAGAGTGGATTGTATTTCTATCACAAATTTTTGATTTGTAATAAATAGAAAGCTTCATATCAAACTCACCTCATGAAAAATTGGATCTTTAACAAATAAATAAACCTGTGAAAATAGAAAAAAATATTAACACATTTAATGGCGTATTTTCTCAGATATTTATAAATGAAGTTGTTTATATGTTGGACATTCTTAATCAAAGTACTTGTAATATATATAAGTGGAGTTATTTTGTTTATTAATTCTGTTTATCATTTAAAAGATATATATATATTCCTGCCATTAGGTGTCACATCTGTGGCCGGGTTTCAGAGCTCCGATCAGACTCACATCATACCTTCGACACGGACACTAACCGACCTCCACGTCATCATTGAAATCGACAGACTGCCCAAGAAATAAATAAATAAGTATATATATATATATATATATATATATATATATATATATATAGCAATCCTACAGAGAAAAATGGTAAATCTGACTCACTGGGCTAGATATTATTTCCAGCTCCATTCTCAGTGAGCAAGTCTAATCGTAAATACTAAGGAATATAATATAATTTTATAAAACTTTAAAAAAATATAGTGGGAGGTAAAAAATATACTGAGTGCCCTCAAAACCTAGGCTGTTGTGAGAAGAGACGCATTCACTAATAAGCACTATATATATATATATGAATACTGTGAGTTCAAGCTTTATAATAAGCTAAGGAAGTTCATGTTCGTATCTATGTTATAACTTTAAAATAAATGAGGAGGTGATTGGTTATTAATTTGATGTTACCAAGGTAAAAAAAAAAAAAAAATTTGAATCCATCCATTTTTAAAATAAATTGTTCCAAAAATCAAAATCAAGAATTTAATAACTACAATTTTAAATAAATACACTTCAAAAGTCGGCATTCATTTTATTAAATTTAAGAATATTTTTACAGAAAAGCCAGTGAACAATTGTTTTAAAAGATTTAAATTGCTACAATTTTTAAAAAATAAAGAAAGAGGCATATTTAGTTTATTTACTTAAAGATTATTAAAT
>NC_136505.1:83385791-83655791 GCF_053919585.1 Euprymna scolopes | reverse complement strand
ACAAGCCTCCATTCAGCCTCGAAAGACAAAGGATACTCCCTGTAGGGGCAGCTGTGCATTTAATTGTGAGGCAAGGGTTGCGCAATCTCCAACCACACCTCTCCTGAATCGGCACTGTTTGAGTCCAGTGGCAAGAAGTCCAGGACGACTGGAAACGAATGCTGAGATAAGTGGAGATCATATACAGCCCCTGGACGTCCCAAATGGTCACCCATCTGGTACTGGCCAGGCCTATCATTGCTTAACTTTGGTGATCTGACGGGAACTGGTGAGTCGACGTGATTATGCTGATAATAATGATAAAATAATTAATATAAATTGATTATAAATTTACACTAAAACTAAAATCTTTAGATCATCTGCCACAAGAATATGTTTACATATGAGAAAATATCTGCACATTTAACGTTTTTTTACGGTAATCAAGATAAATAACAACTCTATGGCTCGTTAAATATTTAGGGACTTATAAGGAATCAGAATCTGAAATTTGGTATGGAATCGGTAATCATATCGGAATCGGGGAAAATATTGAGATCGTTCCATCATTAATGTGTATATGGTTTTCTAAAATATATATATATATATATATATATATATATATATAAATAATTTCATAATACAGTAACGAAGTAAGCCGATATTTTCATGAATTTTTAATATTTTTAAAATTTTGCCAAAAATTAAAAGCATTGTTTACTATATGCAATTCGAACCGATTCACTGGTGGATTTTCTTTTGACATTCATAACTATAGCGACAAGGTCAGTCGATATTTTCATGGACTTTTACATGTTTTCAGATTTTTGCCAACAACTAAAAGACTTTCATTGTGCAGTGCCAGGGTCGTTCAATGTTTTTATGAATTTAAAAATACTTTTAAATTTTTGCCTGCAATTAAGGACGTTGTTTATTATGTGCTGTTCCAACTGAATCACTTGAAGATTTATTTGTGGTTTTTATAATGTAACAGCTGGAAATCTCAATATTTGTGTGAATTTTTAAATGGATTTAATTTTTGTTGACACCTAAACACATTGTTTACTACTGGAATCACTTGAGAATTTTGTTTTGCATGATATAACGTCGAAAACATTGAGAAAAAGTTTTGTTATTTTCATCACATATGTGTGCGTGTGTGTGTGTGTGTGTGTGTATAAATATATATAAATATATATATAATTCTTTCTCTCTCATATATATATATATATATATATATATATATATATATATGAGATAAAGAAAATTAAAACTGTAAGTTGAACTTTACAATCAAAATTTATTGTTCGACTGAATACTCCAAAAAACAATTTACAAAGTCCTTATTCCATGGAGTTTCAAAAAACGCTATTCTTGTTATTCTTCTCATCAGAGGACATAAAGAAATCAGCATATTATGTGCGGTTTGTTTTCATATTTTTTTTACATATCTAACATTTTTTCTCTCATAATAAGCTCTACTCTCTATTGCGTATTGAGCTTTCTTATTCGGTTGGGATTAAATTATCTATATATAAATACTGTTATTTATATTAGTTTGAAGTTTACCATTGTGTATATCAGGGTAACCACTACATCCCTTTGTTTTCATTTAACAATATATATATATATATATATATATTGTTACGACATATCCCAGCCCTCTGAGGATGGTAGAGATGGGTGACATAATGAAATATATAAAAAAAAAATAAAGTTTTACAGGTTCCTTGATAATGCATTTGTATGGGAATGGGATAACCGTCTCAAAGACAACAATAAAATGAAATATACTGGACAACGAAGTCACGTGAGAAATAACGAGGACAAGTATCATCAAAAAATTAACTAATTTTTATTTATAGAAAAAAAAATAAATAAAATTCAATTCAAGAAAAGAAAAATATGTCTAGCTAAATGAAATGATTTAATGATTCAAATTCTACCGAGAAAAAAATATCATCGACAGTCAATGTTCACAATAAAAGCAAGAAATCGTCTGCTCAATTAGATACAGGTTCTAGAGTAAGAGAGATGTAAGAGAGATTAACGTTTTGGTTGAAAAACTCACTGAATGTCCTTTGAAATGTGTCCTTTCTTTCGTCTCTTTTTTTTATATATATATTTCTTTTCAGTAAATTGTTTACATTTGATTACGCGCGCAGGTTAGTTTTCATATTTGTGTCCTTTGGATTGTTTACGTTTCATTACGGGCGTGTGTGTTAATTGCTGCAAGTATTTGTTTCTGAAGCTCATCGAAGCCCTTGATTTATAATAAATTTTTCACTGCTCCTTTGACCCTTCCTTCGCTGGGTTCATTCTTTTCTTCAGTCAATATTCTAACTTTGACCGCTGATCAAAACAGATTTTTACCATCGCCATCAACGTCGGCTGGTGTGGCTGATATTTACCTTTGCGACGCCGCATCCGCGCTGCCTTCGCCTTTCGCTGGCTTCGCCACCCCGACCTTCTCTGACTTACATTCTTGTCGCTTTGAAGCACAAAGCTCCACAGACTGTTGACAACTTTTTTCAGGCCCCCCTCTCTCTCTACGATCTCTTTTTCTCTATACAGTTTATCTCTCTATATATACGACCTATCTCTCTCTCTCTCTCTCTATACGGTTTATTTCTTTCTATCTTTTCTCTCTCCTCTCTTTCTTGTCTATGAGCTTCGTTTTCTCTTTCCTTTTCCACCCTTCATTTACAGTATCTCTGTCTCTTCCTTCTCTTCCTGCTCGCAGGCTTCCTCCTCCTTTTTTTTCTGTTTTGTTTACAAAATGTGAACGAGCAGACGAGAATGGATCTTTTGGGCGCAAAAATGATGCAGTAAATAAAATATAGTGAAAATATATCTCCTCTCGGTTAAAAATCAATAAAATAATTTATTATACATTTTCATAAATGTATTACTAATATATATATATATATATATATATATATATATATACACACACACATATGCACGCGCGCACACAAACACACACAGTGGAAAATTACCAGGTTAGTGTCTGGCATGCAATAACTCACTTCATGAGATGGTAGGAGTTCTTCACTCCTGGTCAATAATCTACATAACAGATGGAAAACTCCGCCAATGCAAGCCTGTATGCAGTCATTCATTGATTCTGTGGCATATTTTACACCAGTTAATGTAATCAGTTAATGTGAATTTTTCTATACAAGTCATAAACACTTGAAACAACTCATTCTGTGAGTAGTGCATGAATTTGGTGACTGCTTCCCTCCCCCCCAATTTTTTTTTAATTAGTAGACAAACCAATGTTTCAATCTAAGATATGCTATCAAGTTAATATTCGTAGAGCATGACTAGGAAGTGTACCTGATCAACCCATCACTGGTAAGTCATGGTTTGTGGAAACAGGGTTGGTGTGTGTCAAACATGCAGCACAGGCATTGAAAGCAAAGAATAACAGGGTTAGGGTTTATGACTGTCATGCATTGAGCATGACAAGAATTCATCATATAAATGCACTTAGCTTAACACGCAACTGGTCACTAACGTCTGATATTAATCAAAAAGTGAACCAAAGAATTCATCATCAGGTTCTGCGAGTGTTTCAGACTTTGAAATGAGGAAAACCAAGCAACATCTCACGCCTGTTAATCATTCGATCTGATTCAGAAGGTTGATATCAATCTTGTTGCAAGCAATGAAGTTATTTTGTGCACAATCCAGCCAGGTCTTCCTGGGTTTACCATGTACCCTCAGGTCTGGGGTATCCACGCAATAAAGTCAGTAGATCTTTAGTAGATGTAGAAGGTGACACATTTCACATGGGCAAACTGTCAGAAATGCTGAGTACATTTAGCATACAAAATCTTACCAATCCCAGGATTCTAACAGAGCATGGCTGAAGAGATTCTTTCCTCTAGTTTGCTGCTATGCGTGCATGGCCAATTTACAGTACTTACACACATGACGTTGCATTTTGCAAGTCTTTATTCTAATACTAGTGCAAGAATTTACTTCTGTTTTCAGAAACTGTATAACAAGTTTATATATATATATATATATATATATATATATATATATATATATATATATATACACACACTGGTACATTCACAAACTGCTGTTTTGCAATATCACAGCTCTTTCATTTGGTTTGGAATGGGTCGGTACTTCCAACTGTAAGTCAAATAATGAAAATCTATATATACTTATATATTCACTTATTGTTTATTTGAGTGTCCTATTCTTTCACAAAGAACTATGATTTTTTCTAAGTGGGATATCTTTCACTAGGGAGCTCACTTCACAAGATCTGGGAATTTAGTTTTTGTATATGTGTGTACAATATGCTATTAAATTGAAATTTTGTTTCAGATTTAATTTTCACAGAATTCCTTTTTTAATATGAAATATACATGGAAAGGAATATTTCCAAAGAAAAATCGCGACAGAAAGTTTGTACTAATATCTTTGTTACAAACATTAATAATATTAAGAGTTTATGGAGGGGGTATAATTATGGTGTTGGCACAATTATTCCCTTTGGTAATTTTTAGCATTTCCATTTTTTTTTTTTTTTTGCTTATAGTAAAAAAAAAAACAGCAAATAAAATAGTTGTCTAAAGCCGAGAGCAACTCAAATGTTCCCTTTTTATTAATTACTACACTGAAGTATAGGATCGAGAACCACTATTTGACTAGAATTACTCAACTTACCATTAATCCTCACCTTATAATGCCAAGTGTTAAGTACTTGTCTTCCAGTTCATTGGTCAACACTTTTACAATAATGCCAAACGAGTCGATACCCATAATCAAATAATAAAACTATTTTTCTTATTCACTTTTAGTGTTGCAATCTTACATTTTCTATTTGGAACAAAAAAAGTTAATTATTTTCCCTTAATGCAATTAATTCTAGCACTAACTTGAATAAATACCAGCACGGCTACCCATAATTTCACAAGGTCATAATTTCATTAGATTGGACATCAAGTGGTTTCATGCCTTGTCTGAAGCAATTTCCGTGAAAAAAAAAAAAAAAAAAAAAAACAGTCTTGTCGATTACCAAAAAAATTTTTTTTTAAAATCTACTTTATAATTTGAAATGTCGAAATTCATTTTGGAACAAAATCAGAGTAAGAACATTTTTTTCCAAGTGAAGTTGTCACAGACATTCACCTTCCTCTATTCATGACAAATAAAAAAGGAAATATTGATCAGGATTGATTTTTTCTTTTTAAGAACATGGACCAATATTTGGCCTAATTCAAGAAAAACTTTGGATCAGGAATCATATAGATAAAACTATGGTAATGGTTATCCCCATTTTTATTTTAATGGATGACATCAAAAAATCATGATGACATCACAAAACTCTGCACAGGGAAAGGTAACAAGCAAGCAAGATTCACACACAGAATTTAAGTAATGTCAAAATAGATAAATAAAAGTAAATTAAATTACTTACAGCAGTAACAATTATGCAATAGATTGCCAAAGTTATTTGCAACCATCTGTTCTGATAACTTGGTGGACTCGTAATTTCCATACTAAAAAAATAAAAACAATCAAATAAGATGTGAAATAGAGAGATTAGCAATTTTGAAGAAAATCTTTAAAGAAATTTTGTGCAATTTTACCGAACTTAGATTAGAAAAAATACAAATAAATATATATGAAATAATGCAGTTAAAGCAAAGAAACAATACATGATATCCACACACACACACACACACACACACACACACGCATTTCTAACATTATATAATTTCTATCATGGCAACCATTACATTTTTAATTTTTCAACTTTACTTCTTGATTTCTGCTTATTTACTGACATTTAAAAATAAAGGATCATTAGAATATAGTCAGAATATATTTAGGAATAAATAACGAAATAAAACATGTTTATGCAAGATGACCATTTTTATTCTAATTTGCTTCCTAAATCTCATTTATTTTTTTTTCTTTAAAAAAATCTGTTTTATACTTCATCTGCAAATAAAAAACTGGCAGATTTATCAAATGAACGATTTCGTCAGTAAATAGCAAAAACGCGTCCTCTGTTTAAAACACATCGTGTCTAACATTTTTTCACATTGTCATCTGTTTTCTTCGTTTTTCATTTCATTTTTTTTATTATTTGAGAAATATTAATTACCAAAACAAACCAAAACAAAGTAAGCGAATATGTTTCAAAATCATATGACTTTCTTCTTTTATTTAATGTAATAATTTTTTATATAACACGTTCTGTCTCTAAATCGGACTTTTTACATATTTCTTTTTTGAAATTTCTTTTAGGTATGCTCTTTATTTATTTATAATGGGATGACTTCAATATCTTTCGCCGATTTTGATACAATTACTGATTTTATTCTAAATTCTTGATTCCAATACAATTATCGATTCTGATTCTTTTTAAATTTCTGAATATTTAATTATAAAATCGTTTCGTTTTTAATTTTTTTGTTTGCTGCAAATGCCCATGTAATATGTGCAAACATAAAACAAAAAAATTTGGTAAACATAAAAATAAATATTTATGGCAGCTAGGGCTGATTGATAGATTTTAGTTTTATCATTTTATTTGTTTCAGCAATGGAAAATTAAGTTTAAAAAAAAATTAAAAGAATGGTATTGGAAAATTAACACAAAATTTCCGATTCCAATACCTCAAAAAGTTCCAATTTTCTAAATTCTGATTAATCATTGCAACACTAATTTAGACTTCCCCTCGAAAGGAAGGTACTGTAATACATAACACATAAACCACATTAAACTGCACATTAAAAAAGTGAGGAATTTTGTGAGAGATTTTTCCTACTTTTTGTCAGCTGCTTTTTAATCTGAACAAATGATGCTGAACATAATTATTGCTTGTCAGGAAGAGCCACAACATGTGCCGTTCAACTTCCAATTGTTATGGACAGTAAAACAAGCACTTATGCTTATATTGAGTATCAACAAAACAATGGCAGACCAAACAGAAAGAATGCCAGCAATTAATTATTGCATTGCTTAACACCTGCTCTACATCTTGCATCTGTTCACAGTAATGACACCAGGCATTAACCGTTCTCAAAGACATTATTATTCAAGTACACAATGCAAGAACCATTATCATAAAATGTTGTTTGTCTGTTTTAGTTTAACGGCATATCAACCCTTTTTTGGGTTATTTCATGCCAAATCCAGCAATTTAAAAAAAGGTATTTATGTTTTTAAATATTCATAGGGTTTAGTTGGGTTGTTTTGGAGAGAAACTTTTTTTTTTAATTTTTGAAACTCTCAAAAAGGAAAGTATTTGATGAAGGTGGTTGGAAGATGTTCTTCATATTGTTGGATTTAAGGTATTATTTTCTGATATTAGCAATGGCTCTCCATTGCACAAAAATGTGTTTCATGATGCAAGCTTTTTGACAGAATGGCCATTGTGTTTGTTGCTTTTGTTTTAGTATATAGGAGTGTGTGAGTTTTGTATGACCGATATGAATTCTGGATATAATCACTTGTTCTTTTCTTGATATTCTAATAGTTGGTTTCCATTTTTCCAGTTTAATTCAGTATAATTTGTTATTTATGTTCTTGTTTCATTGTTGTTGCCATTTTGCATAAAATAGTTGATTGATTTCGGGTTTAAAGTCGGTATATGGAATATTTATTGTTTCGGGGTTCAGGTTTAGAACTGATTTGGCTGCTAAGTCAGTTCTTTCATTTCTTTTTATTTCAATGTGACTTGGGATCCAGCATATAATTATTGGTCCACCGACTTAGTCAGATTTGGACCTTAGAATTCACCCTTGTTCATTCGTCCCAAAAATTCTTAATGAATACTCATTAAATTTTTCTGAAATTTTGCATGAAGTTACAATTAGGCAAGGGAGGAAATGTAACATTCACCGATTTTTTATAAAAATTTTGATTTTTCCCCCAGAGGTCAAAAGGGTGAAAATGGCCAAAAATAGAACTTTTCAAGACATCAAATATTTTCCAACCATTAGATTTTGCTGTAAATTATTCAAAAGCAAGACCATATGGATATACATCTGGAAACATAATATTTTATCCTGGAAAAATTTTGATTTTGTTCCCAGGGGGTCAAAAGTGGTAAAAATGGTGATTTTTAACTCACAATGACAAAAAATAGCACATTTTGGAACATAGAATCTTTTCCAACCATTAGACTTTGCTGAAAATTACCCAAAAGCAAGACCACACATGCACACACATATATATATATCTGGAAATGTAATATTTGACGATGGGAAAATTCTGATTGTGTCAAGGGAGTCAGTATCAGGGAGTCAAAAGTGGTAAAAAATGGATTTTTTTAGTCCAAAATTACAAAAAATAACCTTTTTCGGGACATAGGATCTTTTCCGATCATTAGACTTTGCTGAAAATTACCCAAAAGCAAGACCACATGATATACAGGTAGGATTTACTGGCTGATCAGTATATGAAACAACCATAGTCTAGTTTTGATCTAATTAATGTTCTATATAACTTCATTAGAGTTTTTTTTATCCCCCCTTCCGTGTGAGCTATTACATGCAGTAGTTTATTATTGCAACTATTTCTTAGGTTTTTTAGGTTGGCGTGAATGTCAGTTTTTTATCAAATATTAGTCCCAGACATTTGTGTTCTTCTACAGTGGAGATTACTGTTCTTCTGAGTTTCAATGTAGGGGCATTGTGAAGTTTTCTTTTGTGACAGAAATGAATGCATTTGGTTTTCGATTTCGAAAATCTATATTCATTTTCCGTTAATTTGTTTAATTTATTTAAGTATTGTTGAAGTTCGCCCTCAATACTGTGTATATACTTTGATCAGCAATACACCAGGAGGTCATCTACATATAAAGATCCATCAACGACAGGGTTCAAACATTTCACTTGTTTCTGTCCATAATTTGTTGTAAGTTCTTAATAGTAATTTTAGCGATTCTGTAGAGAATTGTCGTAAGAATTCGTAATGGATTTTGTCTGGTTCAAAGCTGTGTTGTGGATCTTTTAATAGAATCTTTTAATTCAGTTAATGTAAGCAGTTTGTTATAACCTTTTATGCTTTTTGCTTTA
Source organism: Euprymna scolopes (assembly GCF_053919585.1). NCBI lineage: Eukaryota > Metazoa > Mollusca > Cephalopoda > Sepiida > Sepiolidae > Euprymna > Euprymna scolopes. The sequence goes on along the minus strand of NC_136505.1, from coordinate 83,646,753 downwards.
AAGTTTAGTTTGTACTCTTCAGCATTTTGTTTAATTGTTATAAATTTTATCTTATGGTTTTGATTAGATGAGTTTTGGGAAACGGTTTCAGTTAATAAGTTTGCTATGTTCTTTTTATCGGTTAATCTGGAGTTATTTTAAAGGAGATGTTTAATTGATGTTGATTGATGTTTACCTGCAATTTTTCAAATCATCTCCCATATTCCTCTCGGTTCCATGGAGGAATTTAATTTACTGACATAATTTTTCCAGCATTCTTTTTTAGTTTCCTTTGTTACTCTACGAGCTTTAGCTCTGTTTAATTGATATTTCATCTCAGGCTTGTAGTTGTTGGCGGTTTCTGAAATTTCTTCAGAGCTGCTTCTTGCAATTTGATGAATTCACAACGTTTATCGTCAAACCAGGTCTGTTGTGTCTATTAGATAGTGAGGTTTTAGGAATGCATTTATTTGCAATTTCTAGTAATGTTTCTTTTTTTTTTTTTTTTACAAGGGAGTCACCACTTATCAAGGCGCAAACGTCACTGGAGGATAAGGGTTAATGAATGTAAGGTGTTAATGGTGTAGATTGGCTCAACAAGAACTACATTGGACTTGAAGGCTACTATATTGTAATCAGCCAGGAAGCTGGCCAGTGGAACAGTGTTCCACAAATGCACAGTTCTAGGAAAAAAGTTTGGTTCATGGAATTTGCATTTGGATTTAGGCACAGATAGAGAGTGGTAAAAAATTGTTGATAATGGTTCATTTTATTTTTTTTACAATTTATTCTGAAGTTTAGTATTTTGAATTAGACTAATCTAAATGCCTCGTGGAAATTGTTTAAATTTTGTCTTTGTTTTTAAGAATGTAGATTTGTGGTTGAAATATTTTTTTAATTTATTTTTTAGTGTAACTATTTTTTTGGTCTCTGCAACAATTTTTACTGTGTTTTTATTATTTAACTCTTTGTGATTCAACATATATGCACATTTTTCTTTCTATGGTTATTTAGTTTCCATCGGCAAAGTTTTTCACTGTTGAATTTTAGGCTTTCTATCAATATTGGCAAATGGTCACTGAAACAAATGTCGTCATGTACTTTCCAATTAAAGTTCATATGCAGTGATGGGTTACATAAGCTTAGGTCGATGGCTGAATAATTTCTGCTAGATGGGTTGATGTGTGGAGGTGTACTGTCATTGAGGAAGCATATATCATTTTCCTGGATAAACTATTCCAACGTTTTGTCCTTTTTATTAGTGTCTTTACCTCCTCATAGAATATTATGACTATTAAAGTCTCCTGATAGGATGAGACGTTTAGGTATGTGGTCAATCAGTTTTTTCAATTCGTTTTTATCTATATCATCATTTGGTGGGATATATAGAAGCATATCGTCATTGTTTTATGTAGAGTGACATTCACGACAATTGCTTGTTTGTTGGTTGTTATGTTTATTTTGCTGTGAGATATATCGTTTCTGATTAAAAGTTAGTTAGTTAGTTCCTAAGAAGTCCTACCCCCGGAGTTATGAGTGTAATTAACTGTTTGATAGTTCTTTATGTTGATGTTGTCTTCTTGTCTCAGCTACCGTTTTCATCTTGAATATTATGTTCAGAAGAGATCACCTCTGACCTTCTTCAGGTGCATCTTGTCGAATTCCAGAATATGTATAGAATTTCAAATCAAACTTTAATTCACGAGGTAGCTTTCTTTCATTGTCAACCATGATTGGGTAGCAAAATATGGCGTCAATAGATAACACGAATAATGATGTAACAAGATACCTTATACATTTTTTAGAATATGGGATGGCCCTGCCTTAAGATCTTGGGCACTCTGATGGAGAGGAAGGAAAAATCACACAAGTTACCATCATAGTGAGGGATTCAGTATGTGCAGTAGGATTTGGTGCAGGAAAGGAGGTTTAGTTAGTTAAGTTTACCTGTGTCTCTGATGAGTTCTAAGAATCCAGGCTAGGAAATCTGGGTTAATCAGTATGATAGAAGATATCTTGTAGAAGCCACCCACTAAAAATTTACGTAAATGAGCTTTACTGTATGTCCCCAAACGAAAATAGTGTAGAAAAATAGAAAAAGCTCTAATTAGTAGTAACACCCACGGGAGAGAAAGGGTCAGAGGAGCCATTGAACGAGTTGTTGAGTTGGAGTAGAGGCGAAAAGGGGCCCTCTGGTGACTATGGAAGAAGGGTGGCTAGAACATAGCTGATATCGATCATAGGACATGTTCCCTACACCCAGGAGACCAACACGGAGATACGGTCTACAGAAGAAAAAGAAAAAATAATAATGAGAGTCTGACCTTTCTTAGGTGGGAAGACTTTAAGGAGTTTGTTCAGGTATAATGAAGAATAGAAAAAAATGTACTAGCATTTGAAACTTAGTACATTTTTTGGAAAAATGAGAAGGAAAGTGATGTTGTATACTGAAGGGGACAGTTCCCGGTTTTAATTAGAAATGAAGAAATTAAGATCGAATATTATTATTGAAGGAGAATTTTCGAATCAAACGCAGTTATTCAAAGTTAAAATGAATACATTTTGTTTGTTAGATACGATTCCAGGAATGCAGTGAATTATCCATTGTAGTAAGGAATGCAAATTAGAAATAACTTATACAATAAAAGAATGCAGTAAACAGGAAGTTGTGTTGATTTAATTTGGGTCAGAGCAGGAATAATGGAACAATGGAATTCAAGAATGTCTACAGAAAAAATCTGGGACTTGTGTTGCCAGGGCACATGTTGGAAGCATGGGATTCACATGTTTGGCCTGCGTGCTGACATCACAAAGAAGTATAGAGTTAAAATATACATTTGAGTTAGATTAGAAAACAGGCAGTCTGTCAGAGAGTTTGAGTGAGTCTAGAAGAGAGAAGCAGTTAGTCCGGCAGACTGACAGAGTTAGTCGAAACTCCTAGGAAGTGAAAAAAAGATGATATTGTAGCAACTTAGCATCAAATTCCAATCCCCAGCTGGATGAGAAAACGTCTTGTATTTGTTACATAAGTCTTTTGTCTTCACAAGGTAATGTGTTTTGTCTTCATTGTCTTGTGTAAAGAACTTTGCATAAAGAATTTTGTATGAAAGCCCTCTGTCAAAGGTTGACTGTATCCCCCTCTTCAATTATGCATCCCCTCCTGTTTAAAGAACTTACATTACACTTCTCTTCACATCTTTCTTTCAACTCCACTGTCATAAGAATTGCTCTCTCTCTCTCTCTCTCTCTCTCTCTCTCTCTCTCTCTTCTATTATAAATCTGGACTCCCTAAGTATAGCGTCTCTTCTCTCTGTAACTCCCATAACAAGTAGTCTTAAATAATCCAAAATTGTATGTTTATTATCGCCCATACTGAGGATTGAACCTTCAACCTCTAGAAGATTATAACTTAGAACTGGCGAAATACTGTTGAGATCAGACACTACAAATTTCTCTTTGTCTCTTGCCATAGTGTGGCAAAACAAGATGAAACTCAATTCACACCGACTGAATGAATTTGTTTTATATTCTGATTTGACAAAACTATTAAATAAATTTGACTTAATTGTGGAGAAGATGTTTGTCTTTTTAAAATGGAACCTGGTGATTTTTTTTTTACTTAATCTCAAACAAGACCTATAAGACGAATGCAAAATAGCTATCTTCAATAAACATATCAACCTCTACAAACTCCACAACTTAAAAGATGAAGAATTTATGTGACCATGATTGTTCGGTAGGTTGAAAAGTTTAAAAAATGGGGGAGAAGAGATAGTCAATGACAATGTTAAACTCATTGCTTAATTATTGTGAGATTAGCAGCATCATTAATTTCTCTTGTACAATTCAAGCCACAACACCAAGACTGACTCATCATTTTGTTAGATCATGATGAACTCATCATCTCAGTTTATCCAGACTTGTGTCTGGTGCATTTCTGATGTCATATCCAACTAAATATTATTGACCTTTTTTTTTCACGATTTCTGGTTTAAATAAGAAGCAAGTGTTTGAACCCTTTCAGACACCCTGTCAGATGTTTTCTATTTTCAACATAACACCAGGTTAATCTATCCAAACATATCCACCAACATTTAATAACAACCAATGATGAGCTTCAATTTTGGTCCCCGCTTGTAAGACATTCAAAGCAAGAACTCGTCTCATTAAAGCAAAGAAAACTTTCATGAACAAAGTTTCTTTTCTAGAACATCCCATCTCTGGAACAAGATTCTACAAGACTGCTTCTCAACTAATCACAGCATGGTCTTCTTCAAGTCTAATGTAAACAAATACTAGTTGGGTCGTCCTCTGTAAAGGGGTTGTATTTTTACAATATTTTGGGTTTTAAATTTTGTATAATAGATTATATTTTGCATTTAATATAATTGTTAAATAGTGTACAATATGTTAATGTTTTCTTTTTTTGCTTCTAATCTAAAGTTTTGTTGCATTTGATTACAATAATACAGGATAACATGTTAGATGTTAAGTTTGGAATCATTCATTTTATTTGTTGATCAATATTATTTTTTTGTGCAGTCATCTTTTGCCGACTGCTATCCTCATTGTCATATCACGTTTCAGCTAACTCATCCTCAGGTGATTAATCACGATGGAATAGGAATGTTGAGTTTTATATTTTATATATCCTGAGTAATTATTGCCTTTCATAATTGTTGTCTGGCCACGTGAAGACCAGGAGATGAGTTAACTGAAACATGGTGAAATAATAACTATAAAGATGAGGATAAGAGTCTGCAAAAAAATGAATACGCATATTATGAAGGCTCATTTCAAAAGATCAAAAAATCATATATATATATATATATATATATATATATATATATATATATATATATATATATATATATATATATATATAAAATGAAAATTACAATTGAATTTACCAAAATGATCAAAGATGGTAAAATGGTAAAATTAAAGTAAATTATAAATATTAAAGAACTAATATTTATAAAATTATCTCAGCCAGACATAAAACCTCGATAAAACCAAATAGGAAATAGAGCTTATAATTGGATTAAGGACTATCCATTTATCTAGTGTTTCCTTTTCAGATTAAATATGTTTTTAACTCATTTCAAAGTGTTTTTTAACATATTTTATCAACTGTTTGCTCATATATATATATATATATAGTAAGTTATAAAATGTATATGGCGATTAAGCTACACTGAATATTTTGTATTTCATCCACTCTAGGATTCTTCAGGCTTATGCGCATAATAATTGTATATTAATTTTATGTGGGTAAAATAAGTAGTTATATATATATATATATATATATATATATATATAAGGAAATGTTTCATATTTTTTCATCCGATGAATATTGTTGGAGGAGGAGATTAGTTTTGTATAATTTGATAAATTTTTAACAATCGCTATTTTGTAGCATGGGGCATTCACTCTTGTCATTTAAAAGACTAGAATTTAAGCTGATTAGTTACTTATAAGTGTTAAACATATTAGGTGTCAATAAGGACATCAAGGTTGTTTTTTTTTTGGCAAAGATCTTGCAATTTGTATATTTAGTTATTGGGTTGTTTTGATTGTAAAAGATTATTCTGCAACGGGAGTAGAAGTGATAACAAAATTGTTAGTATAGAAGAAAAAGATGAAGGATTTTAAAAAAAATTTTTGAATAACTAATTTAAAAATGGTGTTAGGAATTTCAAACAGAACTGTTTATTATATCAACAAGGTAGATTGTCAATCAAGACCGAGTAGAAGTCTTCAGTAATTTGCAACTTTATTCTTAGTATCGCCTACACTGAGGACTGAACCTTCAACCTCCAGAAGACCGTCATTTAGAACTGATTATTACTTATCACTTATTTCCGTTACATTACAGAGTAGCATCCAAGATCAGAACAGTAGTCCAAATAATACAAATTATCAATTCTTATCTCAAAAGTTCTAAAACATAATATTACCATGTTTTACAGATTATTGGCAACAATTCTGTCATGATATTACATAGCCATAAAGTCTTCATTAAGATAACATTATGTAATCATCCAACTCCAACAGTCATTCAATTATTAATATTTCAATCAAACCAATTATACCTCCGTCTCTAGAGCACCGTAATTTATATGGGTCATGGAATTGCATTCATATGCAAAAGAACTAATTTGGATATTCTTTTAAACATTCATTTTAATTAATTCCCAATTAGTTTTTTCGGTTTTCTTGTTAGATGATTATTTTTAGTACACTATTATGTGTAATTATATTCATGCAGATATTCTACATGATTTATATTTGCGTAAAATGTTATGGTAATATTTCTATATTTATTAATGTATATATATATATATATATATATATATATATATATATATATATATTAATGAATGTATATATATATATATATATTTGTATAAAAATCTTGCCTACCAAAGTCCTCTGTCAATTTTTGGTCTACAGACATGAAACTTCATATTTAGGATATTCGAACTCATGTGAAACTTTATATATGGGTTTTAACCAGGGGAAATCGGTGCAAAATTGTGAAAATTAAAAAAATGAAATTTGCCAGGTGAAGGTCGAACAATGGCATTTCGAATATGCATGCGTAACGTAATAGCTATTGATTCATGTTTTAATTTTTAGCCTTGCAGCAAACATGTCTTCATAGCTCAAGCATTAATGTCAAAGAAAAAAGTAAATCGTAAGTTAAACGTTTTGGTTTCAATTTTCGGTGGTGGTGCATGAGTCATTTTTTTTTTCTTTTCACTTTTTAAAACCATCACTATATATTGGGTCCAATATAACATAATAAATACGAAATCTGCATTAATAAAAATATCATATTTGAGTGTATTTTACAACTTGCTAGGGTATACACACACACACACACACACACACACACACACACACACACACACCACACAGATTCATTGCTTGAAGAGATCATGGTTTTAATGGCTACTAATTGAAAAAAAGGCAAAGCAGTTTAGCTTTTATATGTGTTTAGGATCTTTATTATATTATCAAGTCAATAAGTGTTATAGAAAGAGAAATAAGTGAGAAATCTCTCTAGACCATACAGGCTCCTTCAATTTTTTACAAACTATGGATACCCACGTAGGGGTGTCTGCACATGAAATTTTTGTGGCAGGAGGTGCGCAATCTCCAACCATGCCTCTCCTGAGTCAACATTGTAAAATACCAGTGCCCAATGAAGTGTATGTTCAGAACGACTGGAAACAAATGCCGAGATAGGTGGAGAGCACAGAATTCTCAAATGGTCATTCATCTGGTACTAACCAGGCTTAACTTTGGTGATCTGACGAAAACCAGGGTATCAACACAATTATGCCATATAATTTAGGTCATAACATTTTGAAGCTTAATCAGAAGAGAAAAAGCCAGTATTATAAGGGTAAAAAGACAACACCGACTTTTTTTAAGTCTCTTTAAAAAATCACTTTAAGCCATGGCATTTTGAAGCTAAATGCTTCTCTTCCGGATTAGAAATGGAAAAAATTAAGAGGGGAAGGATAATATGATGGAAATGAATGAAAAAAGAGCATGGAAGAAACAAAGAATATTTTTAAAATAAAAGAAAATAATTCCATTCATTTTATTTTTGAAGTATGACCTTCATTTCTTGTTGGATTATCCTTCAAGAGTTTGAGTTGGTTTACTTTCTTACTTTCTTACTTTCTTTTATTTTTGCTCTTCTCTTATTATTTCCGTGCTTAATTTGCTGTTTAATTTATATTTTATAATAATATTTTTTCTCGTTTTTTTTTACAAATATTTTTTAATTAAGTTTTTTTTTGTTTTTAAATATTTTTTTAAAAGAAATTTGCTTTTAAAAATTTTTTTTTAATTAAAAATTTTGTATAAATTTTTATAAACTATATATATATATATATATACATACTTTTAATTATTTTTATTGCTATTCATTTTTTTAATTTTGTTTTTTATTGTTTCTTTCATTTGTCTTCAACACATTATCACCCTGCCCAAAATTTTTCCATTTCTAATGCGAATGTTTTTAAAATCAATGTAATCTTTTTACCCTGATTTTTGTATAATGACGACTTTTTCTCCTCTTCTGATGCGAAGCATTTAGCTTCAAAATACCATGGCCTAAAGAAAATTTTATACAGTACATATTAAAAATTAGTAACAAAATACAGTACAGTAAAAACATTATATTCCACATCGTATCTTAAAAAAAAAAGTATCCTAGGGCCACTGTAATCCAGTGTTCTATTGTATATGTGTGTATATATATATATATATATATATATATATATATATATATATATATATATATAAAATGAAGATTTAAAGAACATTTTATTACTGCAGAATTTGAATGGTCAAAGTTTTTTGCAGGTTATTTGTTAATCTGTTTATTTTCCTCATTTCACATTTCAACAAGATTTGTTAATCTTAAAACAGTAAATTTCCTGATAACACAAAAAAAAGTAAACACATGTTTGAGGCCAAGTTCACGACTGCTAATTACACACTGAGTTGTTTTTACGATTTCTCATGCAACAGGAAAGACATCACCATTTTCTTTCTTCTATTCCTAATTACAAGAATAAAAGAAAGAAATAAGGTTCTAAAATTAGAATGGAACGTTTGCAGAGTCAAATAACAGCCGGGAACTGCATAGATTAGCAGCCGTGCTGCCCAAGGTAACAGCATTTGAATAAAAACTAAAAGGCCTGCGTACACATACGGTTATATTTAGCTACACAAAGACTGTCATGGCCGACAACATCAGGTTGTATAAGCAAAACGACATTTGATATAGACTGAAGAGATAGACGAGTAAAGATGTGGCCCTGATCATAGGTGAATCATCTAAAAATATGATTTTTAACACTTCCGTTCCACTATTTAAACAACTAGGTTTTCTGCTACTTATATTCTCATTAAATACATTCTGGTACAAACATAAGCCACTACAGACTTCCTTTTCTGATATAGTTGAAAATGTATAAGAGCGACATCAAATTACTATATGAGCATTATATAAATAAGCCAATGCTTTTAACACCTTTTGGATTATTCAGACTGACACAAACCTTAGAAAACGATCTCCAGTCTGTAGCGGAGGACACGGTCATAAATTAATGGTAACATTTAATGCTATTAAAACTAAGCATTTTTCCTTTAATAATTACTAGAGACCTTCTCATTCACCGATTGCCATGACAAATAACACTTTACCTGAGAGCTCATTATTCAAACTCTGCAGCTGAACATTCATACGAGTTGGAACAAATACTCTGAGGACATTGCCAAGGCTGCTACAAAGGTGGGCTCCCTCTAACGTGCTAAAAAAATTACACCTGAGAGTATTCCATATCTCTACAAAGCCACCATTCGCCCATGCATCTAGGCTGATGCATTTACCACAAGTTTCTCACTCTTACACAGCATCCAAAAGAGAATCTCCAATCTAATAAGTCCTGCACTATTGGTCAAGCTTCAACTCGTCTTGTCGCTGCAATGTTACATCCATGTGCCTGTTTTACAAGTACTTCCATGAGATGTGCTCTGATGAACTCACAGCATCTGTGCCCCTCACTGTATATACTTCCAACTAACACAAGCAGCTAATCACACCTCTTTCACTATTCCAGAAAGCATTCTACTCTAATAGTTTCTTCCAATGAACTGCTAGACTTTGGCATTCCCTCTCTGTTTCTTGCTTCCCTGACTGCACTAACATATAGAAGTTTAAATGCAATTTGAAGAGACATATCATGGCTCAACTTCCCACATAGTTCCCTGTAGACATAGTCCCAATTAATAGCCCCTTACGTCCAAGTGGAAATATGCCTCGGTTGGGGTAAGAAAAAAAAACTTTAAAAAAAACTTTAATTATTCTCATCTTGATTGCTTGACACAATCTCAGGTCTTCTTTTGATGTCTATTTTCTAAGTTTAGAATCTTCATCTTAAACTTAGAAATGCATTTGGAAGTTTACTTTTTCACTCACTTAGACTACCACATTATTATGTGTCACTTAGACTACCACATTACTTTGTTTCACTGCCTCCATCCTTTCATTCTGACCCTTAATACGGTTGAAAAAACCGAAATGTTGGAAAACTGGATTAATGTCTTAGACACACAGTTTCACTTTCATTAAAATTGAATTCACATATTTTAAATTTTAAGGAGTTTTGCCCTTATGTGTCACTTAGGATTGGACTTAGAGATCCGGAGGCACTACCATTTTCTTGTCCAGTAAATTTTACATAATACATTTCTAGGTTTTATGTAGATTCTCACACCTTTTTTTCTACAGTAAACACACAAACATCTCACACACAGACACACATTGAGTTTTACATGTAGAGAACTTTGTTCAATCTTCTTTCTTATTAATGCTTTTTTTTTTTCATGTAAATCACTCCAGACAAAGTGTGGAACCACTTGATGTAAGGAGCTAACAAGAACAAAAGATGATAATCACAGACAGGAGATGCCTATTGATCTTGTTCTTAAATAGATCAAGTCTATAGGTAGGAGGAAAACATATAGCAGAAGATACTTTCACAGGCATCTGATTCTTGGAAATAATCTACTGGATTAGGAAGCAGTTTTACAATGAAGTATCAAAACATCGAATCGATGAAGACCACTAGACCAACAAGTCAAATGAGCTGGAACAAAAAATTCCAGAACAGATCAATTTTCAACTTGCAAATGTTGATAAAATTTTAATTTATATGAATTTTTTTTTTTTCACCATGTTTTCTTAGATATGACTGGTAGTACCAAACATTTTTGATTTTTTAAAAATATATATTGTGGTTTCCGGTAACAGGAAAATAGTGTTTTTTTAATAAAACCGACCATCTTTAATAATACTTGCAATCAACTTTGAAATCTTATACAAAATCAGCCACCATGTTTAAATGCATAGTTATACAACAACTTATGAATGCAGATATTATATTTTGCTGTACACAAAACTGTCTTGGCTGACACTATCCAAAATTTTGCAGCAAAAAGGTATTGGATATACTTACAATGAATAGACAAGAAAAGATGTTCCCCAGATCATAGGTAACTCGTCTAAAAGCTGGAAATAAAATTAAAAAAAAACCTTCATTAGTATATATTTAGACATTTCTCATTAATTGGAAAATAGAATAAGAACAAAATTTCGATTTGTTTTAGTAAATTGACTTTTAAGGGTTTTTATACAATGATTTATTGTACACAGATCTGGCCAAAAGTTTCACCACACGATAAAAAAAATTCAGGTATTGATAGCAAACCACAATTATTTTTGCCCTGCCATAATAAAATGCTAATCAAAATCATTTTTTTTTTTTAAATATCTTTGCATTTAGATTTTTATAAATTTTATACTTAATGTGTCTTTCTTTATTCTTCAGTGCGAGTTTTACTCATTCTAGCATTAATGCTTCTGACTGGTAGATGGTAGATGGTAGGTGCTTTTCAGCAGATAATCGACATATGATGTAGCCTTCTTTGTCTGATAAACAAGCCAGTAGTCAACCATTACTAAAGGTATAGTCCAGAAGTGGTATGGAAGCCTTAGCAGTGCACTGGTGGTTGTTGATGAAAGAATTGATGTAAAAGAGGCTTGCAAGAAAGTCATTTTTGATACAGAAAAATATTCAAGATCAATTAAATTTCTGTCAGATACATAAAAGGTATACAGTATTCAAAAATTGATGTTTGCTGATGAATCACTTTTTCGCTTCTTTGCCAATAATGAGTCAGTTTGTACTAGAAAAAATTCCATCTCAACTGCAGTGCCCACAGTCAAGCATCCAGATCTTGTGCAGGATTAGTAGTGCTTCTTTTTTCATGGCATCAGAGAATCAGTGATTGTATCCACAGATATATTAATGAATAATCGATATACAATACTCAACACAAGTTGCTATGTGAAGTTATATGCCCTCTCTCACCAATTGTCAACCACAATGCTGTCTGCCATGGTTTTCTTCTCCATCTTTTTCGCTTATAGAAATCGCTTCTTGAGATGGTGTGAAGCCACTTGTGTAAGGATCTAAGAAGAATGAAAAACGATTGTTTCAAAGATAGGAGATGCCTGTTGTAGGGAATAGATCAGACAATTCTGAAGAATATATGTCATAATAGTACTTATAAAAAAGACTGACATTAGCAACATTACATATATGAGAGAGAGGGGGGGGTTGCAGAGAAAAAAGAGTGGAGCCTATCAAATTAAAAATATGATTTTGCACTTCATTAAGAACTTTACAATGGGGCTGTTAGGACGATACAAAAGTATAATGCAAGGGGAGTAATTCTTTACTTCTTTGGGCAAAGTTTCCTCCCCTTGTTCATAGTAATAAACTTTAAATGCTCATGACTTCTTGCGAGATCAACGACCGAAAGTCCAGGGTGGAGGGAAAACAGAGTGACTTTCAAAATGGAGAAATAGCATTATTCCCGTCGTTCCCGTTATCACACTTGGATTTCTAACCTTCCATGTACTATGTTTGAACTGTCATTACGTGTGTGTGTGTGTGTGTGTGTGTGTGTGTGTGTGTGTGTGTCCATAAATGTATATCGCTATGCAACAGCAAGTGATTTTCTTATTTGTTCATAATTCTTCCATCATGTGCTGCAAACATACCCACGTGAAGGCTGGACACCCTGCAGTAAAATATTTTATATTATATTGATCCTAAGGCATCCCACTATATAACAACTGATCACCAGCCCAAAATATGACAACAATACTCCATACATGGTCTAATAGTAGATTTATAAAGATAGAGAATAGTCTTAGTGAGAAAGTATTTAGAGTGATAAAGAAGAACCGATTTTACAAGAAGTAAATAGAGCAGTGTATTTAATATATGAATTCCAAGAAAGATTTTATGAGAAAAATAAACCCAAAAAGTTTTAGGGTTGATTTCTCATTAAGAGCAGAAACATCCATAAGAATCTCAGGAAGAAAAGGAACACATTTGCAATTGAAAAGCAGGAGTTGAGTTTTAACAAGATTAAACAAAACAAACCATTTTTTAGCCAATCCAAAACTGAACGTAGGTCAACTTCTAGATGAGCTGCATGTTTCAACTGATCCGATAATGATTGGTGAGAAGCAATGCCATTTTATTAATGTTCCTGTTCTAGTTGTTTTGTCTTCTCTCACATTTGCAAGAGAAAATGCAAACTCCAATACATTCTGTAGCTATCAGTTGGAATCTGGGTGTGTGTGGGATACCATCGCAGAAAACGACCCTCAAAAATGCTGACATCCACATCTTAGTTTGCTGCCAAGGTCAACACTGTCAATCAGCCAAAGTCAACCAAAAGGTATCTCGATCTGCTCCAAGCAACCAACTGATGTCAACTGTCCCTATCTCCAGACTAAACTGTCATCCACTGTCACAAACTGTAAATTGGCATCAATTGCCATAAATTTAAGACTGTCCACAAAACTTACTCCAAAACTGGCCATGAACTAATTCTAAATATATTGACCTCTATGTCCAGTATTTTGTCCTATTTACTGCCACACCTTGATCAACCATCCCATTTTCGATTGCCTTTGAATATCTTGAACTACGCCCCCACCCAATCGTCTTTCTACTAACCTTACTTCCTATACTTTGTTTTTACTAATCAACTATTTCCGCTTTTTGTTATAGTTTTCCCTTTTTTGAATAATTTCCTAACATTTTAGGCAGAGGGGGACATATTATCACAGCTATTTTACACTTCAATAAATCAATCAGTTTGAGAATTCTTATTGGATTCTTCTAAATCATTATCAACAATACAAATGCCCATAAGTCTTCCAGATGATAGCCAGAGCTGACGTAAGTGTAATGAAGTCTTCAAACTAATATTTTGCTGTGTAATGCAAGGCTATCACAAGTTCTGAATTCTCCATGAGTGAGCAGTAAACTGATGCATTCTCTTTCTCTTCATGAGATTGAAATCAAAGGCATCCATATAGGCAACTTTTGTTTGAGTGTTTCATCCAGGTGAGGCATGATGGTGGCTTAATGACGCCAAATGAAAACCTGGGTGTGCCAAGTTCGAATCTAGTTCTTTACTCAGTTGATATTAAAAGTCTATTTAAATATATACTTTTTTTACTCTTTCATTCCAAACAAAATTAGTTATCACTTGAAACGTTAAGAGCAACTATTTGGGACTGTGTATAACAGTCGACTGTGGGGAGTTCAGCAGCGAGATGCCTGTTCACATTATAATTAATCTTCTGTAGATTAGTACAGTCAGGGGAACAGGAAACCAGGAGGGACTTCCAAAGCCGATTAGTTTGAGGGAAGAAACTATTAGAGTTAAAGGCTATTCAGCATTTAGGGATCTCAACAATGGGGGTGTGATTTTGCTGCTTATCGGGTTAATGGAAGTATGTACGTCAGGAGGGGGCACAAGTGCTATGATCCTTGATCAATCATTGCAAAGCATGGCTACCTTGAATTGCAAGAAGGTTGGTCAGCCAAGAAGAACTTGGGAGCAAGTGATTTGAAAAGATCATACATTGGAATTTGGAGATAGTTGACGCATTGACCCATGAAAACTAGAGAGTGAACTTGCAAAATATCAAAAAACGTCTGAGCCTTGATAAATAGCTGTTAAATGAATAGAAGATTCCTTGAATCAGAATGGGGCAGTTTAAAATCTGAATCAGAGTTTGTGCTATCAATTCTACAGCCCTGGTTAGAACATCATTTTAAAAACAAATCGTACTAAAACCAATTTGATTGTTTGATCATTTTACAGCATATCAACCCTTTTTGGGTTATTTAATGCAGAATTCATTAATTTTTGAAAAGTTTTTATCATCATTAAATATTTATTCATAGTGTTTGGTTTAGTTGTTTTGTAGATGAAAATTTTGTTTTGTTTTTGATTTTACAGAACATGATTGTGTTTTATGAAGGGAAAGAAACAAATGATAATAAATATTTGGTGGTTTTTAGATCAGGAAGCCGATATCTTCAGACAGCCTGATTTGATAACACTAGACGTATTAAAACTAAAAAACCACTTACCTGCATACTGTATAATAATGTCATATGAAAGCACCAAGAACCAACACCAACCACTGAAAAAAATAAAACAAAAATAAATATAAGTCATTTGAATAAAAATTTCATACACAAACGTAGCGATGTAGATGGGGTTGTGTAAAAATAGTGTTAAAAACGGTATTTTTTATATAAGGTTAAATTTAGCAGAGGAAAGAAAAAATCCATTTGAAGTTAAAAATTAAAACTAAAGTTATGTGTAAGCATATATAATCTTACAGACAGAAGTTCAAAATAACACATGGTGAAAGACCTTTTTTCTTTTTTGAAGCGCTGTCTTCATTTGTGCTTCTGAAGAGTGGAAGTCCATGTAATATACAAAAGAATATTAATTTTTTAAAATTCAAAGATGACGCCATTGCACAAAAATGTGTTTTTATTTTATTTTACTGCAGCTACAAGGAAAGGGAAAACATAAAAACCTTGGCTGCCACATCCCAGCTACAACCAACTTTACAACAAGATCTCACTGTCGAATGAGACAACTACTTACGTTTCTGAGAGATGAACAACTGTTTTTGTCAACAAAGAAAAGGAAGGTCAATCCCTGAGTATCAATGGAACCTCCTCATTATGTTACACAAAAATTTACTGAAACAAGAAATATCCAACATTACAGACATTTTCAGATTGTTGGACATTCTTTTGTCATGATCTTATTGTTTTTATTTTGTAAGCATTTAAACTGTCAAAGAAATAGTCATTTCTAACTTTCAAATTCTTGACAAATCGTCACATCCTACATTTTTATAAAAGTTTTGTATTTTTCGATACTAAAGCATAAGAGATTTATAAAAGTTTATATTTAACAAAATTCTTGTTCTACAGAGTCAAAAACAAAAACAACGATTTTCTTCTCCAAAATAATAAAACCAAACAGCATGAATATTTAACAATATAAAAAAACTTTAAGCATAAAACCTTTTTCCAAAATTATTGGATTCCGCATTAAAATAATCTGAAAAGGATTGACATATTTTATAAGAAACCAACCAAATAAGCAAATCATACTTTAGTAGAGCGAGTTTTTCAATATTAACTTTATTTTGAAAGAAATTTGTCGATACTGTTTTTATTGTCTGATAAAGAATGTTATCATCATCATCATATTCGGTTTAGCATCTGGCTGGCATGCGTTAAACGACTTTTAGAAATTAACCTTCAAACTAACCTGTCTCTATGTCTTTATTCCTTTCTCTCATGTTTATTCTGATGACTCCCTCCTATATTTTCCTTGGCATTCTCCCGTAAACTAAATCTGATACTTCAACTGTTCTGCGTCTAACCAATCCATTCTTTAAATTTGATCAAACCATCAAAGTATGCTGTTCTTCACACATTGCTAACATTTACTTGCATTTTTTCAAGTCTTTAACAAGTAGACATCCCATTGCTTCACAGAAAACTACTAAATCCTCAGGGTACGTATTCAGATTGATAACAAAATTCGATGAAAAATTGTGTATAAACAATAAAAATGGTTATATCTTGTCTTTTGAAATATCTTTAAATGAGAAACTGTTTCAAGTGAAATTAGTTTAGGATTACGTAGGTAATCACAAGAAAAACATGTTTGAAATGTGTAAATATGCTAGAATAATAATCAGGGTTTAACAAAATAGAAACCGGTACCATGTTTTGCTTTGTATCGATCAAGATGAAAAACAAAGTATTAAAATGTCTTTTTCCATGTTACCATACAATACTAAATTGATTTTAACTGAAAAACTTTCTTAATAACATTATTCACATATAGTCATCCACATACAGTACTGTTTTGCCGTATCACAGCTAATCAGTGCGATTAGACTAACAACTATCTCAAGCCAAGAGTGGAACTCGATCGCCTAGGTGATCGTCAATGCTTATCACCATTCCACTATTTGGCTGCTGTTTAAATGCATATGCAAAATTACAATGTTTAAACATAGTCCAAATGCCTAATCTCTACTTGTTTACATGCAGAGCATTGCTTTGTATCGTAGTGCAGTTTGTTATTTCGCTCCCCAATATGCTCGACCCAAAATAGGGAGCATTTATAGTTCTCTACATACAGTACTGTTTCACAATCAGGTATGCACTAATTTTATTAACTTTTTTTAAGAAACTGTTTATAGAGTCAATTTGAATGTTCAACAATCAGGATAAGGCAGTTTTACTGAAAAACCTGATAAAACTTATTGGACAACACTTCGAAGACACAAATAAAAAGCAAAAATCTCAGTGCACTGCTTTAACATTAGATCTCTAACTATATGTGCTGTTAATTCTAATATTATTTCAACATATTCATGCCCAAGTATTGCTATAATTGTATACAATTCTCTGATAGCATTAAATAACTGAAAAATATTGATCTTTCATTAAAAAAAAAAAACTACTTTGATCCTATAAATGGTAAACGTAGAGCATCATGTAATACACTTTGCGTCAGGGTTAGGGTTAGCTAATTTTAAATTGTTGTTTCCTGTTTGGAAGTACTTTTGTTCAAAATTACCAGTCTGGCAATTTCAAATGGCAAATCACTGATAAACATGATAATGGAAGAAAGGAAAATAGGGAATAGTGCTACATGGACAAAATCGTAAATCAGTTCACAACTGGGAACAAAGTTAAACACACAAAACAAGATGGTTTTGTTGTAAAAGAAAAGAAGAGTCTCTTGTTTTCTCCCTCTTCACTGTATTTGCTGTAATAGTGTCATCCTTACATTACAACAATAATGATGTTCAATCCCTTGTTAAAGTCTTCCATCCTTCTTTAATAGATAACATTACAAACAACGACACCAATTTGTTATAATGGAGCTTAAGATTGCAGATGTTGCTTGGTTTCATTTCATGGATTATCACTCCACATGTGAGAATCAGCATTTGTAAACAATTATAAATAAAATGTATTAAAATAAATCAAAAAGACAGGACAGTGAAAACCGATTGCATTGAGGAAAGATATTTGATTGTCAGGAGATTATGCAAGCAGATAATATTTTACTAATTAATTAAAGTGAATTTATTGGGACATAATCATTGCAAAGTTAAAAAAAATGTGATTCTGTTATTTCTATATTTCCACTTTTTCAAAGTTTGGCTAGAATAAGTTGTAGCGTTACATTGTATTCTTTTGTTTGCGTATTAATTTTGAATAGCAAAAAGGAAAGTAAAATTAAAACATCTGTACTATTTTCAGCTTGACATAAGTGCATCAGTAGATAAGAAGCGATAACACTTAATAAATGTACAATGGAAGAAAGTGTGTGATCTAATAGTAATTTGATCTTAAAATAGCAAATACTGAGTTTAGAAACAAAACAAAAACCTGAAGATAAAAAGATTTAGGCGAATTCTTTTAAGACTTAAAACAAATAGCTTCAAAAACGTTGGGTTAAATTTCTTTCCTATTTTTCGACTGAGAAATCTAACAAAATTATTTTAACAGTTATTCAAAATCAGACCTAAGGAGCAATCAATCTAACATATTGATACTTAATTCAGAGCAGCATTTTTCTTCTAATATGTTGTTGGCCGAAATATTTTTTTTATTTCAATTCAGTTTTTTTCTAAAGAAATTTTTTCCAGCTAAGAAAACTTTTAGAGGAAATATATTTTCCTTTAATTACCGAACATTCTTAAAGTAAACATAATTAGTTATTTCCTTTGAATTCTGCAAAAATTTTTAAAAAACTGCTATTTTGCAATATTTAGATATTATTTACACCCTTATTTATTTTTTAATTCATTAATGTCAAGTACTAAAACGCATATTTTAAATTCTTGTTTCAGAAAATAATTTGATTACAAAAATTCAAGTTGCCAAACTTAATTTGCATTTCTTCATAAACAAGTCAGTCTTTTTTTTCTTGTACTCCCGAGTAACGCCGAGTAGGTACAGCTAATGTATGAATAAAAACTAGCTATACTTATGGCATATAATTTTTATGACCGGGATCGGTTCTAAAGAGTGTACAGACCAACTAGAAAATTGTTAACAAGTATATCTAGTCTCCAAAATTCAAATATTGAAACTTTACACCTCACACAGTATGCCAAGTTTAGCACCAAAATGATGCTATTCTTAAACAGTGACTGTTATACTTTGTTAATTTGTAATAGTCATAATTGCCTTACAAATAAAATCTGAAGCAGAAGCCAGGAAGTGGTAAAAAACTTGGAAGAAATAAGATGAATTGATTAATAAGACACACTGAGGTTGCAAAAAGGGATGAATTTAAGTGAAGGAACTGCTTAAAAAGACCAACGAATGAATTAGCTCTTTTTCATCAACTCCCAATCCAATTCGAAGTTGGTTTCCATACATGCAGATTTTAACATTTCACAGGAACTGTCCAGCACTATGCTGCTTGAAAAGCCTTCTTTTTCTTGGTAGTTTGCTCCACCTTGCCGAATATCAAATAAAATACAACCCTTACAAAAGAACAAAAACTTTTTAAGTGCCAAAATCACGTGGCACTTAGGAATGGTTTTATTGTATTGACATTCCATAAATAAGTTTATTTAATATTACATTCAAACTGTTTTCTCTTTGATACTTTGCACTTGGTGACTGATTTGAGGCAACTCACCATCCAACAGTGTGCAGCATTCCATGAACAGAGAACACAAAATCAGGAATGTGAGCCATGTTAATTGTAAACTAGCTGAAAGACGAACCATGAAGAGGAAACCCGCTTGCAATGCTTAAAAGTTTGTATAAAATCTAATAAATTCAATTAACAAATTTTTTTTAAATCATAACAGATTGGTGGAATGTGGAATATAAATGCTAAACTTAGATCTACATTTCTGAAAAGGTTTGAAAACTTAAAGATCTTTTTTTTTTTTTTTTTTTTTTTTATTACATTTTCACCCCAAACAAGGCAAATTGCCACTTTGGTGTAGGGGGCTACTATCAGGGGCAACAACTACTGGGGTACTATGTAGGGATTTGGGCAGCAAGGTGTCGGTTCACGTTACACTTGAACTTCTGCACGTCAGTACTGTTGGGGAAGCAGGGACCTGGAATGGAATTCCAGAGTCTTGCGGTTCTGGGGAAGAAACTATTGGAGTAAAAAGATCTTTTACATCTAGGGACCTCTACAGTGTGGGGGTGGGATCTAGTAGCCTGTCGGGTTTGTCGAGGGTGCTCGCGTCGTGGGGGCACAAGTGATTGCAGTTCATCAGAGCATTCACCACTAAAATACTTGTAGAACAGGCAGAGGGATGCAACATTTCGTCGATGGGACAGAGGCTGAAGCTTAGATGCCAGTTCAGGGCCTATCAGATTTGCGACTCTCTTTTGAACCTTGTCAAGGAGCGAGAGACTAGTAGCAGATGCACCAGCCCAGATGTGGCAGCAATACTCCATACATGGGCGAATGGTGGCCTTATAGAGGTACAGGATACTTTCGGGTGTTAGTAGTTTTCTAGCACGGTAGAGAGAGCCCACCTTTCTTGCAGCGGCCCTGGCAATGCCTTCAATGTAATTGTTCCAACTCATGTTTCCTGTGAACGTTAGGCCAAGGAGTTTGAAAGATGGACTCTCAGATAAAGAGTCGTTGGCCATTGCTATTGGTGGTAGAGAGGGTTTCTTGTAATTATTGAATGAAACTAGTTTAGTCTTGGCAGCATTGAACGCGACCAACCACTTTTGTCCCCATTCCACTACAGATTGGAGGTCTTCCTCTAGTGTTTCTGCCATTTCTTTAGAAATGTGTTCATTCGTCTTCCTGTCGTGTCTGCCATAGAGTGTAGTGTCATCAGCATATATACCCATCTCAGAGGCAATGTTGTCGGGGAGGTCATTTATGAATATCAGGAACAATAGAGGTCCAAGGATAGAACCCTGGGGCACTCCCGCATTTATATCATATTGTTTAGATGTGCGACCGTCGAGGACTACCTGGATTTTTCTCTTATCTAAGAAGGATTTAATTATGTTAAGTATTCTACCAGTGATACCGTATGATCTGATTTTACTGAGGAGACCCTCATGCCATACCCTGTCAAAAGCCTTAGATATATCTAGAGCTACCGCTCTGCCTTCCCCCGCTTTGTCCAGTGATTGGTATATACGTTCAGAGATCACGGTGAGGATGTCTGCTGTGGAACGGGCTTGTCTAAATCCATATTGTTTGTCAGTCAGTAGTTTAGCATCTGTAAGATGATGGATTAGAGCGTGGTTAATTATGGTCTCAAATATTTTGGCAAAAAGTGGAAGGAGGCTAATGGGGCGATAATTTGATGGGTCTGTCCTTTCACCAGAATTCTTGAATACTGGTACAACAGAAGCAGTTTTCCAACAGCCCGGAAAGCAAGCTTCATTAAGACATTTGTTGTAGAGTTTGGAGAGAACTGGAGCTACTTCGGCTGAGCACTTTTTTAATAGCACAGCTGGGATAAGATCGGGTCCACATGCTTTTGAGGTGTCAAGGTTTTTTATGATAGCATGCACCTGAGCAGGGGTGGTTTTCAGATCGTCTAGTGTGGCGTCTGTCCGCATAGGAAAGTCAGGTAGGGGGTGGTTGGAAGGGTCCAGTGTGGAGTTTGAGGCAAACCGACTGGCAAGCATGTTAGCCTTGTCGGTTGCTGAGGAGACAACCTCGTGATTGTTGGTTAGTGGGGGAATTGTCGATTGCCCATTATTTACTACACTGTTGTAGATTTTCCAGAAGTCTCGAGTTCCTAGTTTTTGTGCTTCGATGCGCTTTTTAGTGGTTTCCGTAAATTCTCTCTTAGCTGTCGCTATTTCTTTCTTAGCGTTATTTCTAGCTTCTATATACTTCAGTCTGTTTGAACTGGACTTATGTCGGTTAAACCTACGGTATGCATGCTGCTTTTGAGTAATGGCAGTTGCACAAGTCGACGTAAACCATTGGGGAGAGTGGGGCTTACTATAAAATTTCCGCATGGGAACATGCGCTTCGATTGCAGTTTTGAACCAGTCAGTGGTCTCGTTTGCACACTGTTCAGCAGGGAGAGAGAAAATATTTTTCCATGGAGCATCTCTAATTAGTTCCCTGATGGCTTCCCAGTCAGCCTTATTATAATATCTCGTTGTTTTGAGCACTGGCTCTTCAGTTTTGGGTCTAGAGTTTAGGGCGATTTCAACCATTATCACTGCATGATCAGCGTTCCCGAGTGGGCTGTGGGCCTTCGCTATGCAGTCATCGGGAACTGTGGTCAAAAACAGATCTAGAAGTGATGCGTGTTGTTCTTCCTGGTCAGGGAAACGGGTTGGAAACGTAACAATTTGTGATAGGGAGTGAGATATAGCGAAGCTATGGGTTGTGCTGCCCGCTAAAAACGGCTGCTATCATCACAATTAGAGAATAGAGTGAAAACAATGGTTTATCACAACTACGATGATTTCCATTGCTACTGAGGGACGTCACTATACATTTGGCCAACTATTTACATGTCAACAGGAGTATGTTTATCTCCCTTACACAGCCGGAAGATATGACAAAGTTGGGAAAGTGGGATTTGAAAAGCCAGCATGCTAGAAAAAGAGTACATTGGCCTTCAAATAAATGCCTTGGTGGTCCTGTCGGCAGTTTCTGTTAGGCATGCTCAGGTGATTTCTTCTCAAAAGGTGAGAAGGCAAAGCCTGGGAATGTGAACCTCTTAAAACTGCACAGAAATAAGGTCATACCTTAGTCAACAGGAAACAAACCACCGCAACAATGCTCCAGACTGATGACTTTGGGGCTGAGAGAAAACCCCAGCTCATCTGTGTTGTCAACAAGAAAATTAAAGGTCATCTGGTTGGACTGAAAGGATCTGCCCTATTGAACATTACAAATGGCTTATTAATGGCATGTAACGTTACACTTGCACATTAAGACTGGAAACTTCAAGACTATCTAAGCTTAAATTCTCTAAACTTTCTTATTTTTATACATTAATAATACCAATCGCTCACAAATTACCAAGAACAACACATTGACTCTAAACCACTGGTTGAAAATGATTTATGCAAAAGAATTTGGTATCATTCCAAAGGATTATGATGCAATATTTCTTTTAAAATAATTTAAAAAAAAAAACAAAAATAAACTGAAGTATTACTTTTCAAAAGCTCCTTTGCATAAAAAAAAAAAACATCAATAAACATGAGACTTACTGCTGAATATTAAAGAAAATATTCAAGACGGTTTAATATTTTTTATCAATTCTGGATAGATCCCCCATTCTCAAAAAGGAATGCAAAAGTGAAATCTTGTTTTTGTTTATAATTTCTTTTACTATTCCAGGTTTTCTACATTGCTATCACCCTTAATATATGCATACTTATTTACCAGCAATACTTCAAGCAAACTACTTTTCTCATGGAAATAATCTTATTTTAGAAGAGTGGTTTAAAAATTTTATTAATGACTATAGAAACCATTTAAAATCAGTTTGAGTTACAAAATGGTAAGTGAAGAATCTAATGTTGCTAGTTTCAAAAATTTCATAAAAAATACAATTTTTATCGTTTGCATTTTTAATTTGTTTTTATTTCCATAGAATGAAAAAGAGTGGATGAATAAAAATTACTTCCATGTCAACGAGACAGTCTCAGAATCGTGGAATTATTTCCGTTTGGTTAGCATCCACGAACGAAAATTGAGGGCAGCAAATCCGAATTGCAGATAACAAACTGCGTTTTGAAAAAAAAAAAAAAGATAAAAAAAGGATGGTTTCAACAAAAGACGGAGAAGAGTTCAAAGTTGCACAGAAAGGAATGAGATATAAAAACAGTTTCAAAAGAAATTGAAGGAGATTTGAAGAAAACGGGATTTAAAAGGGAAGAGGGGTAGAGTAGGGGAAATGGGCTTGTAAATTGAATCACTATTTCGATAAAAATTATTAGACAACTGCTTTTCTCATCTCTTCGGTACTTTAATTTTTCAAGCCAGTTTAGGTAGATAGCATTAGTAAAAAAGAAACCACATTAAAGAACTATAGTTGTGACCAGTAAATAGGACGTCTGATAGTTAATGTGTTAGAGTCACGAAAACCATATTATGGTGCAGAGCTAAATTAGACATGTCCAACTAGCATCAGACCCAATGCCAGAAAGAGGAAAAGTATCATTTTCAATCTCACATGTGTGGATATTATTTTGTTTTTATTTCTTCAATTCTAAACAGAGTACACGCGATTATTGTCCAGTATGATTTAAAGGCGATAACTTGAATATGATTCAAGGGGGAAAAAACTCCTGAATATACAGAGTATACACCATTACTGAATTCTTTTTGAAAAATGTTAATATTTTCTTCCAAGAAAATATTAAGGAATATAAAGAAAAAAACGATGACTGGTGAGACATTATATATATATATATATATATATATATATATATAAATTTAACTCTTGGTTCGTTCGCAATTAATAGTCTAAAGAATCACTGGACGGATGGCGTCCACGTTTTGGTATAATATGTTTACTATACCCATGTGTGTTTTTATATATTTCTTTTTAATTAAAACATTATACTTAATTTTTCTATAATAAATAGGTGGTTTTCTTTGTACCGATAGGCCATTTTTTTTATTTAGGGACAATTATTTATTACTGCTTCCCATCACGTGACCAGTGTTTCCAATTTAGCGGTTTTCCTGCTAGATCTGGAGATTTCGTTTGCAATCTAGCGGGCAATTCTAGAAAATCTGGAGATATTTGGCACCCACACACCCGCAATTTTAGATTAAAAAATAAAGAAAAACGCTTGAAAATACTTTAAAACATAAAATAAACTCATTCATGTAAGTAAAAAAAAGTAGCATTTATTGCCTTTCTTAACAATTATTTATTGATTATTTGTTTTGTTTTTCACCTTTTTTTTCGGCTAACCATTCTTAAATCTCGCTATAAAATCGATTTTTCCAAGTACATTTTAGGCGAGGGGGGGCATTCCAACCTCCGAAGTTTAGTTTAAAATACGATCTAAGAAACCACGATTAATTTACAAGTATTTAGTCGAAAATTGTAAAAAGCAAGAAACAACAGCAAAAAAAAAAAAAAAACTTATACCAATACAGTAGAATTTAATTATCTACCAACCTAAATACTTTTAACATGTTAAAACAAAGTTTTTTTGTTTTTTTATTTTTCTAATTTCAAAATATGTTGCACCATTATTGTGATGTTTAATTTGCAGTATATTTCAATTTAACTTTTATTATAAAAAGTTTGAGTTTATGATTTGTTTCTTGCAAAAAAAAAAAAAATACCCTCTCTGAAAAAAACAGGTAAAACTAGCTGATAAAATATGTAAGCCTTCTGGGGAGCAAACCGCTTCAATATAATTCCAGAAACATATAGTGAGAAAACACCGAACATTTTATATATTAAATATACTATATTTATAATTTTTTATGGTAGGAAGTTAAAATATGGAGTTTTTTTTTTGGGGGGGGGGGGGTGAATTAATGATTTTGGAAAATTTCAAACGATAAAAGTTAAAAATCTAGCGATTTTCTGGACATTTCTTTCTCCTGATCTCGCGGGTTTTTTTAAAATCTCAGTTGCCAACACAGCATCCCTAAAAGGATATTTTGGTCTCACCACTACAGGCTTAATGTAAACAGAATGTGTTTACAATATCGGTAAATTTTCAATGGGTTTATAGCCAAACCTAAATATTTTTTTTTTTTTTTTTTTTTTTTGCTTAAAAAAATAGCATTTATACAGTAAGTTAGGTAAAATTTGCATAGAATGCTCTGCTTTACGGTTGTTGTAAAAATGGAATGGAAATTTGAATTTCGTTCCCTTTTAAATTCGGTACATTTTTACATTACGTCCAACTCATCGTTCACATTCGACATGTCAACTTTTATAGCTTTTCGAGTATGCTGACAAGGTTAGGGGTGTCTATTCCGAAAGCCGTTCTTAACATGGGTAGATTGGAGTGTTTATTCGTTGTAAACGTACCCGACAACCTATAAATGTCGACATTTCCAATGTGGATGGTAAGCTGGACTCATGTAAAAAATAATAAAAAGATATACCAAACTGACTTTTTCGGTTAAAAATGGAATTATTTCCCTTTCGTTATTAACTTTTTTTTTTTTTTTTTAATATTTTGTGTATTATATACATAAAGTACAATTGTTGAATGTTACTGTTTTAATTATATTCGTTTGGGGGGCACAATTAAAAAATTAAGAAAGATTAAAACGGAGTGAAATTTAAGTTTCCGTTCCATTTTTACAACAACTGTAAAACAGCACATATTCAACAAGTTTTATCATAATTTATAAGCATAATGTTGAAACACTAAATCAACATTTTATTTATTTTTTTGCATAATTAATGATGGAAGTATTTTTTTGTTTATTTTCTGAACATCTGTTAAAAAAAAAATAATTTGTACATTCTCTTGAAAAAAGAATCAAACTTTTCTCTACTTTCACCTAACTATTTACAGTGTTCATGTAAAGCATTTATCTGTTCTTTTTATAATAAAAATTCCGCTTTCAGAGAGAAACGTTTACTGACAAATTTCTTTAAAAAAAAAAAAAAAGTGCAAGTTTTCCTGAAAAAAAAAATTCACCTAACAATTTATGGTAAAAAATTAACCTTTTTATTTGTTTTTTTTTGGGGGGATGGGGGGTAATAACAACTTTTATTGATTAAAAAAATTGCAAAAAATAAAAATAAACAAACAAAATGCAATTTTTCTTGAGGAATGCATTCCATTTTAACAAACTAAGCCACAGCAACGCGTGGCCGGATACAGCTAGTATATATATATAATTATTACTGACACTAGTGTTTCATCCTTTCGAGAATCATCAATGCAGGGTGACAAGATTACTGCCAGTTGGGAAATTCACACCCAGCCACGAAGCCATCTCTTAGCAAGGAACAAACCACATGGGCAACCTTAACCGCGAGAAATACTGTTGAAATTTAAACATTTATTCTTAAATGTGGAGACGTCCATAGTGATCTGATGATTATAACATCATCATCTGTGCATGAATATATATATATATATATTTAATAACGGTTTGTCTCTTCAATATTCTTACAAAAATCTTGAACATATTTTAAAAAAAATAAGTAAATAAAATACACGGAGAAGAAAAACAATAAATATACAGTTCACTTTTCCCTCATCTAACAAAACCAATTAGACACCTCTTCTTTCAAACAGATGTCCTTGGAAAGCAAAAAACAATTGTTTCTGTTTTTGAACAAAATATGTTGGTTTTAATATGCTGCATTAATTTGACTGGCAATTCTCCCAATGTGACGAAGTTTTAAAAAAAAAATCCATTTAATTAAAAGCATCCAAATTATAACAACTCAATTCAGTTAATGTTTTAGACTTGATTAGAAATTCATCTACAGACCTTTTAGTAAAGTTGTAAACAAGCATAAACAAGTTCACGATATACAAAAACTATGATGAAAGAAAATGGCTGAAGGATTAACTGTCTCTACCAGATAATGCCTGGGAAACTTTACTTCCTGGTTTGTTTGTTTTTATACTATATTGTTCGTGTTTTGTATCTTTATTAAATTAAGTAGCAGGACCCATGTACCGGCGTTGCCTGGTGCTGTGATTATTCTGTTCTTTCACCTGCAGACCTAAACAATGATTCTTGTAGCCTTGAAATTTTTCCTTTTAACTTTGTCATAAATTTTTCTAGCAAGTATCGAGTGCCGACTTAATTTTCAGATAAATAAATATAAATTTAAAGTAGTATTGTTAATAACTGTAATAGTCGGGGATCACTTTGCAATGATAGCGTTTTAATAAATGGAACACACCCTTTGTTTTTCATGTCAGTTGTTAATGCTGCACGCCTAGCCTGTTTTCCTTTTCTGTTGGTATTCAATTTTTTCCAAGGTATTTTGGAAATGTGAAAACTAAACTTGTAATCTATGAAAAGCGCTGTAAAAATTTGCAAAAAAATTGAAAAGGAAAAATCTAAATGCTAGTGGCAACATTAACAATTTGGGTGGCCAGAAAGTGGGTGTCCACTATAGTAGGACGCTGTTGATACCCTGTAAAATTTACGAATATGTGAAAAATAAGAAAAGTAAATGGTAGGAGAATGATTGCTCAGGTCCATCAATCTTTTTTTTTTTTTTTAATTTGCAATCTATAAGTTATGTGTGTTTTAAAAGTTCTAAAAAGGTAAACATGTCCAAGAGCTGATCCTAAATGGGTTGCCATACTCTACTGAATATTTGTAGCTAAATCTTTCAGAAAAAGGGCCAAAAAAGGTCAAATTGATAACTATAGCCAGATTTTCACAAGCAAAAAAAACAAATTGGAAAAACAAATTGGGCACGTAAACATATAAACATTTATGTATTTTACACATCATTATAGTTATATTTTGTGTGCTTGTGTAGATTGGTGATGTTTTAAATCGATGCATTTCATATATATTTATATATTGAAAAGTTCTGCTTTCAAATAATTGCATGTTTTTTAATACGATTTGTTAAAAAAAAGTTACATAATTTTACTAAAGGAAATATGTTGCAGAAATAAAATAGTTGGCAAAAAATAAGTTCACTTTATTTCGTTCAATAAAATTCCATATTTTTTGGAGAATTCTTGATGTAAGAGACGCAAATATTTGGGAGTAAAATTGTAGGCAAGAAATAAGTTAGTATTTTTTAACAATAAATTTCCGTAATTTTTTTTCAGCATAATAATTAAAGAAACGCAACTATTTGGGAGCCAACCTCTTCAATTTAGTCCAGAGGTAATTACACGTCATTATAATTATATTTTGTGTGCTTGTGTAGATTTGATGTTTTAAACCGACGCATTTCAGATATATTTATGTACTTAAGAGTTTAGCTTCCAAATAATAGTGTGTTTTTTTATTATCATTTGTATCGAAAAAAAATACGTAGTTTTATTAAAAGGAATATGTTAAGGAAATAAAATAGTTGTTAAAAATTAAGTTTGTTATATTTCGTTCAATAAACTTCCGTATTTTTTACTTATGTCATCAAATCACATGGAAAAGATAAAATAATTTACAAATAAACTTCCGTATGTTTTTAATTTGTTTCCTTTGTTGTTTGCTTGTTTTTTTTTTCTGGAGAAATGTTAATGTAAAAGACGTAAATATTTGCGAGCTAAACTCCTGAATATATAAGTGTATATGAAATTTGGGAGCTAAACTCCTGAATATATAAGTGTATATAAAATTTGGGAGCTAAACTCCTGAATATATAAGTGTATATGAAATTTGGGAGCTAAACTCCTGAATATATAAGTGTATATAAAATTTGGGAGCTAAACTCCTGAATATATAAGTGTATATGAAATTTGGGAGCTAAACTCCTGAATATATAAGTGTATATAAAATTTGGGAGCTAAACTCCTTAATATATAAGTGTATATGAAATTTGGGAGCTAAACTCCTCAATATATAAGTGTATATGAAATTTGGGAGCTAAACTCCTGAATATATAAGTGTATATGAAATTTGGGAGCTAAACTCCTGAATATATAAGTGTATATGAAATTTGGGAGCTAAACTCCTCAATATATAAGTGTATATGAAATTTGGGAGCTAAACTCCTGAATATATAAGTGTATATGAAATTTGGGAGCTAAACTCCTGAATATATAAGTGTATATGAAATTTGGGAGCTAAACTCCTGAATATATAAGTGTATATAAAATTTGGGAGCTAAACTCCTCAATATATAAGTGTATATGAAATTTGGGAGCTAAACTCCTGAATATATAAGTGTATATGAAATTTGGGAGCTAAACTCCTGAATATATAAGTGTATATAAAATTTGGGAGCTAAACTCCTGAATATATAAGTGTATATGAAATTTGGGAGCTAAACTCCTCAATATATAAGTGTATATGAAATTTGGGAGCTAAACTCCTGAATATATAAGTGTATATGAAATTTGGGAGCTAAACTCCTGAATATATAAGTGTATATGAAATTTGGGAGCTAAACTCCTGAATATATAAGTGTATATAAAATTTGGGAGCTAAACTCCTCAATATATAAGTGTATATGAAATTTGGGAGCTAAACTCCTCAATATATAAGTGTATATGAAATTTGGGAGCTAAACTCCTCAATATATAAGTGTATATGAAATTTGGGAGCTAAACTCCTCAATATATAAGTGTATATGAAATTTGGGAGCTAAACTCCTCAATATATAAGTGTATATGAAATTTGCGAGCTAAACTCCTGAATATATAAGTGTATATAAAATTTGGGAGCTAAACTCCTCAATATATAAGTGTATATGAAATTTGGGAGCTAAACTCCTCAATATATAAGTGTATATGAAATTTGGGAGCTAAACTCCTCAATATATAAGTGTATATGAAATTTGGGAGCTAAACTCCTCAATATATAAGTGTATATGAAATTTGGGAGCTAAACTCCTCAATATATAAGTGTATATGAAATTTGGGAGCTAAACTCCTCAATATATAAGTGTATATGAAATTTGGGAGCTAAACTCCTGAATATATAAGTGTATATAAAATTTGGGAGCTAAACTCCTCAATATATAAGTGTATATGAAATTTGGGAGCTAAACTCCTCAATATATAAGTGTATATGAAATTTGGGAGCTAAACTCCTCAATATATAAGTGTATATGAAATTTGGGAGCTAACCTCCTCAATATAAAAGTGTATATGAAATTTGGGAGCTAAACTCCTCAATATAAAAGTGTATATGAAATTTGGGAGCTAAACTCCTCAATATATAAGTGTATATAAAATTTGGGAGCTAAACTCCTCAATATATAAGTGTATATGAAATTTGGGAGCTAAACTCCTGAATATATAAGTGTATATGAAATTTGGGAGCTAAACTCCTGAATATATAAGTGTATATAAAATTTGGGAGCTAAACTCCTGAATATATAAGTGTATATGAAATTTGGGAGCTAAACTCCTGAATATATAAGTGTATATAAAATTTGGGAGCTAAACTCCTCAATATATAAGTGTATATGAAATTTGGGAGCTAAACTCCTCAATATATAAGTGTATATGAAATTTGGGAGCTAAACTCCTCAATATAAAAGTGTATATGAAATTTGGGAGCTAAACTCCTCAATATATAAGTGTATATAAAATTTGGGAGCTAAACTCCTGAATATATAAGTGTATATAAAATTTGGGAGCTAAACTCCTGAATATATAAGTGTATATGAAATTTGGGAGCTAAACTCCTGAATATATAAGTGTATATAAAATTTGGGAGCTAAACTCCTGAATATATAAGTGTATATGAAATTTGGGAGCTAAACTCCTGAATATATAAGTGTATATAAAATTTGGGAGCTAAACTCCTGAATATATAAGTGTATATGAAATTTGGGAGCTAAACTCCTCAATATATAAGTGTATATGAAATTTGGGAGCTAAACTCCTGAATATATAAGTGTATATAAAATTTGGGAGCTAAACTCCTGAATATATAAGTGTATATGAAATTTGGGAGCTAAACTCCTGAATATATAAGTGTATATAAAATTTGGGAGCTAAACTCCTCAATATATAAGTGTATATGAAATTTGGGAGCTAAACTCCTCAATATATAAGTGTATATGAAATTTGGGAGCTAAACTCCTCAATATAAAAGTGTATATGAAATTTGGGAGCTAAACTCCTCAATATATAAGTGTATATAAAATTTGGGAGCTAAACTCCTGAATATATAAGTGTATATAAAATTTGGGAGCTAAACTCCTGAATATATAAGTGTATATGAAATTTGGGAGCTAAACTCCTGAATATATAAGTGTATATAAAATTTGGGAGCTAAACTCCTGAATATATAAGTGTATATGAAATTTGGGAGCTAAACTCCTGAATATATAAGTGTATATAAAATTTGGGAGCTAAACTCCTGAATATATAAGTGTATATGAAATTTGGGAGCTAAACTCCTCAATATATAAGTGTATATGAAATTTGGGAGCTAAACTCCTGAATATATAAGTGTATATGAAATTTGGGAGCTAAACTCCTGAATATATAAGTGTATATGAAATTTGGGAGCTAAACTCCTGAATATATAAGTGTATATGAAATTTGGGAGCTAAACTCCTGAATATATAAGTGTATATGAAATTTGGGAGCTAAACTCCTCAATATAAAAGTGTATATGAAATTTGGGAGCTAAACTCCTCAATATATAAGTGTATATGAAATTTGGGAGCTAAACTCCTGAATATATAAGTGTATATGAAATTTGGGAGCTAAACTCCTGAATATATAAGTGTATATGAAATTTGGGAGCTAAACTCCTGAATATATAAGTGTATATGAAATTTGGGAGCTAAACTCCTCAATATAAAAGTGTATATGAAATTTGGGAGCTAAACTCCTCAATATAAAAGTGTATATGAAATTTGGGAGCTAAACTCCTCAATATATAAGTGTATATGAAATTTGGGAGCTAAACTCCTCAATATAAAAGTATATATGAAATGCGTTGAAACATCAGCAATGTACATGTAGTGTGTTTGATGGCATATAAAGTCGATCGCAAGGCCTGATCAATGTCTTTCTTGTTTTGATGAAGACGTCTTAATGTTTCTTAGTGACGGCATATTTTAATATTAGTAAATGTTCATTTATAAAACAAAGAATTGCACCGAGTATGGCTTTTTGCCAAAAGGAAATATTGCGATATTTGTACAAGCAAAAAATGGGATCAGCCCAACAGAAAAAGAAAATTTTTTTTGAAGTTCACAAATAAAGACTTTTGGATAAAGAGAAAAAAAATGTCATTGAACGTTAGAAATGAATTAACTGAATTTTTTTAGCAATAGAAAGCGTTGTATTTTTTCTACTCACGGCATTTTGAAAAATACATTTTCCCCCGAGGTGAGGTTGGTTGGTTGGTTGGTTGGTTGGTTGGTTGGTTGGTTTACGGCATATCAACCCTTTTCAGGCTATTTAATGTCGAATCCGGTGATTTTGAAGAAAATTTTTTTAATAGAATATATTTGTTTTTTGCAAGTCAGTTTCTATTTAACCCATAGTTGGGACCCTAACAGGTACTACCACTCCGGGTCAGAGTGGACCTGGGAGCAATGGCAATTAAAGGGTGGCTCCACACTCCCCAAAACCCGCAAGCTGGGGCCTCACCATCGGATATAGTTTAAGGTCATATCCAGGACCCCCATTGAGGGACTTTTACCCTCTGCAGGGGGGCAGTCCGCGTATTCTAATGCCCCACCGACAGGGCCCCGAGGTGAGGTAGTTTTTTGTTTTTCCTTTTTTTGTCGGTGAAAACACTTTGTGGAACCACCATTTACTTTTTCAAAGCAGGTAGAAATACGAGTTTATTGACCAGAAGTTGGTTGTTTTCCAGAGGAGATTCTTGTGGGTTCTTTTTTTCAAATCCTTACGTTGCCAATGTAAGGATTAGGAGTCACAATATTCAGGTGAAAAAGTCTTGGTGTTCATTACATGTAGTTAAACTAAGAGCAGAAATGTCTGGCTTTCATAGGGTCAGACGGGTCCATATTATCATGAATATAGGGTGTCAACTACCCCAGAACAATAACAGAGGTTTATTCTTTGAAGGTGATACTATTTTTTTTCTACTAAACAAAACACTTTCAAATCAGAATTCTTGGTCCGACCAAATCAAAACACAAGTTGAACCAAACACCATCCATTAGCTGAAAAGTACAAAATCCTTAACTGTCCATGAGATGCTCAGAAAACCAATTTAACCTCACAATGTCTATATCGATATCCTGGTCCTTTGTAACAAAACACCACTTGAAAAATAATCAACAGCGTTAAGAAAAACTACTGCTGAGGGGTTCCGTGTATGGAAGTCATTGATTTCTAGAAGATCTTAAGTGATTCATAACAACAGCAGTAGAAACTCATACATGTTAACCCTAAACAAGAGATATTTGAAATTTCTTCTGTGGTTTTTCTTCTTTTAGTTAAATATTTCTCACTAGTAGTATGCATTAGGACTGTGCAACTCATTACTCACGTGCATTATGACTGTGCAACTCATTACTCGCATGCATTACAACTGCGCAACTCGTTACTTGCATGCATTACGACTGTGCAACTCGTTACTCGCATGCATTACGACTGCGCAACTCGTTACTCGCATGCATTACGACTGCGCAACTCGTTACTCGCATGCATTACGACTGCGCAACTCGTTACTCGCATGCATTACGACTGTGCAACTCATTACTCATGTGCATTACGACTGTGCAACTCATTACTCACGTGCATTATGACTGTGCAACTCATTACTCATGTGCATTATGACTGTGCAACTCATTACTCGCATGCATCACAACTGTGCAACTTGTTACCTGCATTTATTATGACTGCACAACCCACTAAACAGCATTACATATGTGTACAGGAAGGGAGAGAGAGAGAAAGTAAATGAGAAAAGAAGAAAGGGTGGAAAAATAAATATTTACTTACTTAAAAGGCTGACATTACACAGCACAAGTCTTGCTTCTAATTTCTGCTTGAGCGCCAATATAGCCAACATAACAGGAGGGATGATCATCACTATGTTACTAATTGTATTCCCTGGAAGTAAGAAAAAAAAAATAATAATTTTATGTTGAAAACTAGCCGTATTTACCCAGGATTGTGCTAAGTGGGGGACATAGATAAAAATAATTTAAAATATACAGACAGTCACATCCTATCCCAGAATATACATCACTTCTATTTCTTAACTCTATTATCATTTCACATGACGTGAATAAAAGCGTAGGTTTTTAAGCAAACCAAACCCTGTTCCTGGAAATACAAAAAAAAAAAAAAAAATCAAAATGACCACTTTCAATCTTGAACTCATTCTTAAAGTACGTTTAGAATTGCAGATATGCAAAGTTTGAGATTTTAGATAAATAAAAATATATTGAAATTATGAGGCATTTAAATGTATCCAAACGAAAATCCTGCCTGAGGAAATTGGGTAAAAATACTAAATATTTAAAGTAAATTTAATTTAAATGCAGCAAACACTTGGATATGCAACATTTCAGATTTTACCTTTTGGTGCTAAAATGTGGAAGGATTTTTTTTTTTTTTTTGTTTACATAGGTATCATCACTTATCTAGGCCAAGAGGCCACTCGAGGATAAGGGTTAAAGAGCGTACAGTAGAAATTGGACAATATAGTAATTGTTAATAATGGACATTCAGTAAATTTGTTAACTTAAATGGAACGAGTCATAAAAAACTTGTTTACGTTGGACTTGAAGACCATATTATAGTCAGCTAGAAAGCAGAAAAGCAGAAGAAAATTCCATATGCGCGCACTTCTACGAAAGAAGCTTTGTTCATGGAATCTATGTTTAGGTTTAGGCACAGATAAAGAGTGGGGGAAATTGTTGATAGTCTTTTCTGCTAGACAGGGGTTTCTTGTGAAAGTTTAGCAAGGGGGGGATCATAGATTGGAGCTCATTCGAGCACTTGCCATGAAAATAACG
This sequence comes from Euprymna scolopes, assembly GCF_053919585.1. Lineage (NCBI taxonomy): Eukaryota > Metazoa > Mollusca > Cephalopoda > Sepiida > Sepiolidae > Euprymna > Euprymna scolopes. The sequence goes on along the minus strand of NC_136505.1, from coordinate 83,611,223 downwards.
ATAAAGCAGAGACAAACTCACAACATCTCTTCTATGAGAAAGAGGTTACAGGGAAGAGAAAAGGACATCCCCTACAAGGCTACAAAGTCTATTTTGAACTCTATCAAGGCAGGATAAATCCTTTCTAGCAGCTCCTGCCCAGATGTGGCAACAGTACTCCATTCTTGGCTGTACCTGGTTCTTACACAGATAGAGAATTGCATCAGCAGTGAGATATCATCTAGATCGATAGAAGGATCCCACCATTTTTCCAGCCTTGGCAACGGATTTAATGTATGTGTTCCATTTAAGATCAGGAGTAAAGGTCAAGCCAAGAAGCTTGTCAAAACATGAGGCCTCCCCAAGACGAGAGCCATTCATTTCAATTGATGCCAGATGGGGTCAGAGCATTGATGATGTAAAGATAAAAGCTTGGTTTTAGATGCATTAAAAGTAACAAGCCACCTCTTTCTTCATTGTACCACTTGCTCAAGATCAGAGGAGAGAGAATCGAAGAGAATTTGGTATTTTACGGTCTTAGATGTGCTACCATAGATAGTAGTGTCATCAGCATAAATGTCTACGAATGATGTAAGGATGTGATTTGGAAGATCATTTATGTAGATCAGGAAGAGAGCTGGGCCCAGGATGGACCCCTGAGGGATTCCAGCATTAATACTGTAGGCTTCTGATTTCTGCCCATCAACCACTACTCTTATGAACCTATCAGAGAGAAATGATTTAATAATTGAGAAGACATTTCCAGATATTTACCGTAGCTGGAGATCTTGTGAAGTAAACCTTTATGCCATACTCTATCAAAGGCCTTTGATATGTCAAGAGCAATTGCCCTAGGAAAGGTAGCCTCTGTCGAGAGATTCGCTAATCCTATGAGATATAACTGTAAGCACATCTGCTGTAGATCTAGCAGAACGGAAACCATATTGTGTGTCACTAAGAAGGTAATTTTTGCTGAGATAGCTGATTACTTCTCTATTTAACACAGATTCCAGCAACTTACTCATGACGCACAGGAGACATTGGCCTGTACTGAGGGAGAGATGAGCGATCACCTGAATCCTTAAATACAGGGCATACTGATGAGGTTTTCCAAGGTGATGGGAAGCAATTCTCCTTAAAACAACGTTTTAATATTTTAAATAAAAAATAAGACTATTAAAAAGGCACAAGAAGTTAACAATAGATGCATCTAAATAAAAATTGTGTGTATTTAAATACACATCGGTCTTTATTATAGAGTGGAGTATGCATGGAGATATGGCAGTAATTTAGGATGGGTATCATTCTTGTGTGTATATATAAAATCGCATGTATATCAGAATAAATGGTAACCTAAGAATAAAAAAAATATGGCAAATCAAGTAAATTTAGGAAGAAATTTTGTGATATTTATTTGGTGTAAACAAATTTGATGTGAGCAAATTATTTGAACACGATTTAATAATTTGCAATTTATCATTCTTCTTACAAAGTAAATTCTAAAAATCTTTCTCTCATACAGTTTTTCTACTTTCTCAACTGTATTCTCAAATAAGAATGAAATAACATTCTTATTCAACATTTAAGATTATATACAAAAGATTAATCAGAAGAGATTGAAGTGGATATAAAACCCGTTTGATTCAGCAGAAAAAAGATTTTCATGAAAACCTGTGAAAAAATTAATCAAATATTGATTAGTTATTAATCAAGATGTTTATCTTCTGGCATATATATATATATATATATATATATATATATATATATGCTAGCAAGGAGACCCAATGTTGCCTTTATTCATTATAAACCATCCTTGGTGTATAATTACTATTTCTTGTTAATTTCAGTGTTATGTGATCAGTAGTTTAAGAGTTTATCGGTTAAATATTTACATGCATTCTTTATATTTTATTTATATAGATTATAGAAGATCAGAACAACAACAGTACTGTCGGTTTCAAATCGATACAAAGAGAACTTATATTGATCACCTTTACCAGAACAGAGACTAAAGAGAGTTAAATAAAAGATCAATTTTAGGGTCCTTTTGTTTGGATTTGAAACCGACGGTTCCAATGTTGTTCTGATCTTCTGTAATTCATACATTTTATTTATTTATTTATATACATACACATATAGACACATACATATATGTCTGTTGAGTACGTGTTTACACCTTGATTACCTGGCAACAATCAATGAATGCAAACAACAAATAAAAACAATATAAACCTTAGCACATTTTCTAAGAAACAGAAAAACAATGCTGCTAATCTATAATATAAATCCCACCTGTCTGTCTAAATGTATGTATGTCTGCCTTAAACTTTAGACAGAGGCAACAGATATTCACAAGATCGGTACCACTTCGAAGCTCAACCCTTCGGACGACAACTATCAAAGAATTGGCTAAAAACATTATTTCCTTCACCCTCAAATTGGCACTTTTCTACAAGGAGGGATCACTATTTTCGCTGAACTTTTCGAAAGTCATCCCCTCTTTTCGATTGACTAGTCTTAATTTAAACTTTCGCCACTTCCAGTTTGGCGAGAGATGCCACGATTTTTTTTTTTTTTCACATTCTTTTCCTCCTTCGCAGGTTCGAGCATGCTTACTATCACATTTTTTTTTTTTTTGCTCATCACACACCTCCAAACACGTCGGCATCGCCATGCACCCCGGCTTTTATTCATTAAAATTTTGCTGTTTTGTTTTCAAGCAAATCTCAATATTAAAATTCCTGCAAGAATGAAATACTTCAAAAGAAATCAAAAAAATAAATAAATAAAATAACACCTCATTTAATTATTTCCGGAAATAAATAAATAAATAACTGATTCATACTACGTTTACATTTATCCAACAATTTTCCTTGCATTTTTTTTTTTTACATATTGATTGGCTTTCTTCTAGGAGTTTCTGTAGCAAGATCAGATGGTGGATGTGTAAAAGCAAGGTTACAAACGGAAAATTCCACGTGAGGTTAGTTTAAGCACAAAGATTGTATTTTCCATTAAAAATCCAGTTAGAGTTATGGCTACATATTAAGATATTGCATCACAAACATGAAGTCAGTAAGTAGCAGATTAGCTGGTGAGATCATTATTTTATTTTTTTGACCATGAGAAAAAACGGTTATATTTGGAACAGCTGCTCCCGTTCCTGATATGGGGAATAATTTGAGAGTATCATGTATGTATAATGTAGAGAATAAAAGATGAAATCTTTGTTAAACCTCAAATGATTTTATGCTGTAATATTTTTATAACTTACAATCACTGTTATATGAAGATAACTGCAAAAAGAATAAAGAAACAGCCACGTCACTATCCACTGAGCAACATCTTACATGTCAACAAAATATATTACTAATTCATTGATACATGCACTTGTATGAACATATTACACTGGTTGTCTGTAACATGCAGTAATGGACATAGTGATAGTTATTTATTTTGAAACATTATTAAAAAGAAAAAGATGGAAAGCGCTAGCTAATTGGTTTCAAACTTTGCTCAGGAGAGTTAAATCGAGATTAGGATTACGATTAAGAGAGAAGAAAAATATGGTGAAATGGAGATTGTGGTGAGGGAAAAGGGAAAAAAGGAATAAAATAGAAACCACATTAAGTCCAAGAAGCTATTCTCTTTGATTGCAAAGTAATGATTTCTACATTCTTCAAATGATAGGGTAAGTGCAACTTACTTAGAAGATTAAATAAGTCGATATTGAAATTAAAGCCGCAGGAATGGTTATCTATAAAGTGCTCAGTGGTGGACGCACCATAAGTATTATTTAAAATATCCGATGGCATATAATTTGTATGGCGAATGTTTACATGCTTTTTCTCTTCTTTTCTTTGCTTTAATCTCCATAATCCATCATATTTTGTTGTTTCTTAATCGTAATTCTAATTTCGATTTAGCTATATTCGGCAAACTGATTAGCTAGTCATTTTCGTCCTTTTATTTTTTTTAATTAATCATGTTTAAAAATAAATATGGTCTGTATATAGCCATATTAAAATTTTGTATCATAACAAATATTTATTACCTATCTAAACTGTAACAAAAATTCCACTGAGCAACAAAGGCAAGTCAAAGAATAAGTCTACATTCCAAACTGTAGCCTTTATTTAATCCACTGGTCACATGCCTAAGTGGAATACGGTGTTGATTTAGAGATATTCTTTAGTAAATTCTTTCTAGAAATTATGATTTCAATCCATAGGGAAGAAACTTCAGTCAAAATTAACTGATATACAAGACATCTAAAACATTTCGTGTAATACTATAGAATGGATATACAATAAAACGTATACAAACCAAGCAAGACATCTAAAACATATGAAACAGAGCATGAGTGTAATACTATAGAACGACCCCCACAAACACGACTAGGACCACTGGAAGAGATTAGGTAGAAAGACATTAAGCAAAAGAAATGAAAACAGATGAATTGATTGAGTTCCACAGATCAGCAACACTATGAGATTTAGCTGTTGATAATCTGGGTAATCAAAATAAGGAATTCGAGAAGGTGTTGAAAAAATGGAAGTTTTTCAATTCTAGTAAAGGGAGAAGAAATAAGAGAGAAAGGGAAGAAAAGGAGAAGAAATAAGAGAGAAAGGGAAGAAAAGGAGAAGAAATAAGAGAGAAAGGGAAGAAAAGGAGAACCGAGAAAAAGAAGTAAAGAATAAAAAGACAGTTGAACTTGGGCGAAGAAAAGGATCGAAACAAGAAATGAGTCAGCCTTAAACTGTGATTTAGAAGATTTTTAGAGACAATTCAGAGATAGACACTTTAGCAGTAAGATCCTATTTATGTGCACACAGTTCTGTGTCCAACAAGTTGCTTGTACACCATGTCTGTGTCCGCCTTGCAAACACATGCAAACTTTTTTCTGAAGATTATAGCTTCACGTTACAATGACCAAATATATCACAATCCTGACACGGTCCATAACATAAAAAAAAAACAACACTGGCACATCAATTTAAGCTAAGATGGTATCACAGTTTTCCTTCTCATAGATGGTTGTTTGAACGAAAGTGGAAAGGATATCTCTGACACCAATCTGAGCATTTCTATGTTCCAGCAATGACTGGTAGTATATTTACTGCATTTTGTTTGTTTTTTGTTTTTAATTATGCAGTTTTCTTTTTGGTAAATTTTATTTTATTTTTTTCTATAAAAAAAAAAAAGCATGTGATTAACGACTTTATGAAAAGAATTAATTTGAATTAGATATATATATTTTTTTAACATGGACCAACGTTTTATGGAAAAGTTTGAACTAACAAGGAAACACATTTTATGGGACTAAGTGAGGGTCAATGAATATTCCACACTTCCAATACTTTATTGTTACCGAAATCTGTGAAATCAGAAAAAAGCTTCACATACGTTCCTGCAGTGACTTACTCCAAAAACATTGTAGCCTACATTGCACAGTAGAGAACCTGTTGAATATATAATTTGTGAATTAAAGTTTAAAATGTAAAACTCAAGAATTATGGTTCAATTCTGCTCAAAGTAGAAACATTCGTTTTTTAACCGCATATACCTGGTCCATCTGCTTGTGCGGTGATAAAACTTATCAAATGCACTTGTGATGTTAGGCTGTATAAAGATGTTAAATTTGGTCAAAATCGGACTGTTTCTTTTTTTAATTGTATTTTTCTGATTATCGATTTTTAAAACTTATTGGAATATTCTAATACAAAATCCATCCAATAACACTCCCTGACACAAATATATTTGTGTAAAAATTATTTTTTAAGTCCCAGCCGTTTTGAAGTCGATAGGGAATGAACTCACACACACGAACACCTACAAAGTGCCTTTTAAATATATAAGTATAAGAGATTATATTTTGTTGTCCTTATCAACATGGGCCAATGCTTTATGGAAAAAATTAAATTGAATTATATTTTGTTTTTAATAATATGGATCAAAGTTCAACAAAATAAAATGGCTACCCAGAATGAAATATTACTTTTATAGAATTTCGTGATAAAACTCGAGAATCCCATTGATTTGACTTTGTTATTATGGAAGAATATGCTTGCATATAAGTAAATTTCTTAGGCAACTGTAGAAACAATGAAATAGTAAGAAATGATGGCGCCCGATGTTTGTAGTGTATATCCATTAATTCTATATGAAATGAATAATTGGGTTGATGCTGACACGATCATTAACAGATTCTCAATGTGTTGTTTGGTGCAGCAATTGAACATTCATGGGGTCAGGTAAGGACTGAAATCCATTAGAGTGCATTAATGCACGTCTAATATCGAATGAGCACGATGGTCCCACAATAATTAGCATCAAGAAATCAATGATACATAACTTGCTTAGATGTATTTCATATTGTATCTCAGATTAATGATTTGAAGGAGATTGGTCAACAGGAAGACAATAAAATCAGGTTCAAGTGTTGCAAGTTTGTAGATCAGTAAAACTAATAATTGGTCATTTCGGTTTTAGTCGTTTTGACAAATAAATTGGCTTTGTTTCACGACATATCAGCCCTTTTTCAGATTATTTAATGCAGAATCCCATAATTTTGAAAAAGCTTTTATGCTTCAATTTTCTATATTTTCAATTATATATGATGCTTGATTTGTTGATTTTTGTTTTATGGCATAGCAACCATTTTAATTCTTTTAATGTCTAATTCACTTTGGTAAAATACTTTATGCCTAAAGTTCTTGATATCTTCAAATATTTGTTTGATTTGACTATTTTGAATAATAGTATGCAAATCTTTTTTCAAGTTACTTTGGGAAAATGTTTATGCTTCAAATATTTATATCTTCCAATCGTGTTTGGTTTGATTGTTTTGTAAAGAAAAATTGTTTTTGTTTTTACTTTGCAAAACATGATTGAGTTTTGCGAAGGTAAAGGAAATAAAAACAATATCAATGTTTGATGAATTTTAGGTCAGGAAGCCATATCTTCAGACAGCCTGATCTGGTAGCGCCAGGGAGAAAAATAGAAGAGGTGAAAAATAGGTTCTAACAAATTAAAGAGTTCGTTTGCAACCTATGTACAACAATAAAAGAAAATGAAAAAGTATACAGTAGACACACATCAATCAGTCTTATTGTTTTGTGTGGGAAAATAATCGAATTCCCGTATGATAACATCTGCTGTGATGAAATGCAATTAAACTGGGTTCTTTATTCTGTCGCAATGAAACAAAAATGGTGTTAGCGTTTCATAATGTTACCAGGTGGTGTAATCACAAAATGTTAACATTTAATTTGTATTAACGTATTTCTAACCAAATTTTAACATGTCTGTTGTAGCCAACTGAACTACAAACTAATAAGTATGCAAGAGATTGCATGTAAATACAAAAGAAAAAAGTTATGTAACTAACCTCCCCCTGAAACAGGGTCAAAAATAGGTTTTTAAATCAAATCAGTTCTGCACTATCAACAAAGCTTCAACCTCTGTCTCATCACTGCAATATTTCATAGCTATGCCTGTTTTACAAATACTTTAATAAAATGTGTTCTGATGAACTTATAGTACTTGTGCCCGTCGACGTACATACTCTTAACTAACCCTATGAACAGCAAAATCCCACCCCTTTATTGTACAGGTCTCTAGATGCTGGAAAGCCTTCAACTCTTATAGTTTTTCCTCTTGGACTGCTAGACTTTATAATTCCTTCTCTGTTTCCGGCTTCTCTGGCTGTACTGAAATGCAAAAGTTTAAATGTAATGTGAACAGACATCTAGCTAAACTTCCCACAGTCCCCTGGTAGACATGATCCCAAATAGTAGCCCCTTAGTGGCAATGCACTTTATTTGGAGTGAAAAAAAAAGAGTAAAAAAAATAAAAACCTCAATATCTCTTTAGAACATTAATCAAGCTTTTAAATATTTATAAACAAAGAATAGTTTGCTCTCCTCTCCAAAAGGGAGCAGAAGTTTGCTAGTATATATATTTTTCCCAAACCTCTGGTCTTGATGGAAGGGAGACTAAAACTTGCTGCCATGGTTTCAAATGATTTGAAATAACAGCAAGGGGGGAGTGGATTCCAAATATTTCTCATATGTTATATCTCCCCTCTTTTGGAAATAGTGTATGATTATGAATATCTCCAGTATCAAATAATCTTTATACCCTGTGAAATTTATTTTATGTATGAAAACCAATGGGGGGGGGGGATATAATATACAAGAAATATTTGGAATCAAGTCTCCTCTTGCTCTTATTTCAGATCATTTGAAACCATAGCAGCAAGTTTTAGTCTCCCCTCCATCAAGGTCAGAGGTTTGGGGAAATATCAGATATTTTGTAATTCATATGCAAAACGAGGAAAACAAATAACTATGATTGAAATATTAGTAAAAATGCAGTATCTTCCCACCCGCAAAAAAATCTTTTAAAATTACCACAATATGGGTTGCCGAGGGTGCTGAAAACGAAAATAACAGTTAAAATTCCAGAAAAAGTGGGAGATCATTTTTCTATATCAATTTAATGTAAAATGAACACCCACTTTATGGACACCTTTGGGTGTGGGGGGAGGGGTCTGTTATGTTTTTTAGAGGTGGTGTTTACTTGGTAACTATGGTCTGGTAGACTAACACAAAACCGACCTTAAAAAAATTGTTTACTATAGGTCTTTGGGTGTGCTGAAAACGAATATTGCATTTAAATTTTCCGCAAAGAAGTATTTTTCCGGGTATAAACAATGTAATTATTTATCTTATAAGTGGTGTTCATTGTTGTACATGTAAGCATGCAAATATTTTTGCTTAATACCCAGAAAAATACTTATTTGTGGAAAATTTAAGTGCGATATTCATTTTCAGCACACCGGAAAATCTATAGAAAACAAGTTTTTTAAGGTAGGTTTTGTGTTCATCTACCAGGCCACAATAAACACCACCCATAAAAAAAAAATGAATAACAGACTCCCACCAAAAAAGGTGGCCATAAATTGGGTACTCATTTTATGTTATATTAATATAGAAAAGTGATACCCAACTATTTGAAACAATAATGTGCGACCTGAAGGGCTAATGTCACATTGCCCACTACACAATTTAGGTCATTAGCTTTCCAACGAGCATTTATTTATTAAATTCTGATCAACAGTCACCGAGATTTGGAACTTATAAAATTGCCAAAAAAGTGGTATATCTCTATATGGATATATCGATACTCGTAGAATATTGAAATGCTCATATTTTTGGTTCTATGGAACGAAACTACATGAAAATTGCAGACTTTTTTGAAGATTATAGTACTATTCTATGGTTAAAATTTTATGACAATTGGTATAAAAGAACCTATATTTTCAAACCAATAAAATATGCCCAAATTTGCCTACATTTGTATATATAGTGTCCTGGAAGGCAGCTTCGGTTGTCTTCCCTACATTTGTATATTCGCTGCTTTGGTTGTCTCCTCTACATTTGTATATATAGTGTCCTGGCAGGCAGTTTCGGTTTTGTTGCTTCGATTGTTTCCCCTGTAGCCTTGCCAGGCCACTAATGTATATATATATATATATATATTTAAAGTGATGGTTGTGTAGTTCCAACGAGAGAAAAAATGTATATTTAAAAGAGTGTAGCCATCAACAATTGTGGGTTTTTTTTAAAGGTTTTCATCATATTTTTATTTTAAAATATTTTTATTTAAATAAAATAAAAATATGATGAAAACCTTTAAAAAAAACCCACAATTGTTGATGGCTACACTCTTTTAAATATATATATATATATATATATATATATATATATATATATAGTTATCCACATACAGTACTTTTCGCTGTTTCACAGCTCATCAGTGCGGCTAGACAGGCAACTACCTCAAGCCAGGATTGAAACCCAACCGCCTGTACGATAGTCAAGGCTCCTAATTATGCTAAACAGCGGCTGCTGTGCGAGTTGCGAATAAACGATGTTTTGACATCGTCTGAAATACATATACATATATATGTGTGTGCATGTGTGTGTGTGTGTTCCAAAAATAATGCTACATCTTTTTTATTCTGCCCAAATATATATTGATGTATGTGCGTAAATATTCGAAAAGTCATCCCATGTTTTTATTCCACCCGAATAGGTCAGAAGGGATTGCAAATTGCATTTTTATGATGACTGAACTTCTGTATTCATGACCTGAAAGTTTCATCTCTCTGTTGCAGATATTGATGATATGAAATTAAGAAACAACTTCTGTCATGGATGTGCATCAGAACCAGAAATGTGGTGTTGAATTCCTTCATGTAGAAAAAAATTGAACCAATCAACATTCACCGGCGCCTGTTGAACGTTTATGAAGCCGATGCAGTTGATATCAGCAGTTAGGAGATGGGTTTATCAATTATGTGAGTGACAAAGTGTGCTCCAGACTTTTACGGTTGCAGCATCAATACAGGCTAGCAAAATTGAGAATGGTGGTGACTATGTAGAAAAATAAATTCTGGAGCCCAAATGGTCGTTCATAATAATGGTACCACTCCAGTCTTTGCACGACGGGATAGGAACTCTGAATCTCCTCACTGCCTTCCATAGTTGTTGTCATTTCACCACGTTTTGGGCCAAATAAGCCTCTGGCTGGCTTTGGGTAGGATTGAAACCGCTATCTTCAGACAATTCTCACCTGAAACCGTAGAGATTCAACGCCTCTATCAACTGTGCCACAGGCCATGAAGGGCGATCAAGGTTAATTTTTTAGTTTATTTACTATCTGATCTTCCATGGTCGGGTCCGTACCGAATAGTATATATTATTTAATTGGAATTCATTATTGAGATGAGTTTTATTTATTAATTTATTTATTTAATGATGGGTATTATCCTCATCTTTTCTTAGTTGTTTCACAACGTTTCGGCCAACTATTCCTCTGCCCTTTATCAGGTGGTAACCACAATGGGATAAGAACTATGAATCTCCTGGTGGAAGGCAGTAATTGTTGAGAATGCAGTTAGGAGATTCAGAGTTCCTGTCCCGTCGTGGTTACCACCTGATGAAGGCTAGAGGAATAATTGGCCGAAACGCTGTGAAAACAACTAAGAAATGATGAGTATAATAGTCTGCAATAAATAAAATAAAAATTAAAATAAATAAAACTCATCTCGATAATGAATTCCAATTGAATAATAATATACCATTCGGTACGGACCCGACCATGGAAGATCAGATAATAAATAAACATGAATTTATAAGACCAGAAAAATTCAACCTTGGTCACTCTTCGGGACCCGTGGTGCAGTTGATAGTGACGTTGAATCTCTACAGTTCCAGGTGAGAATTGTCTAAAGATAGCGGTTTCAATCTTACCCAAAGCCAGCCAGAGGCTTACTTGGCCAAAACGTGGTGAGACGACAACAACTACGGACGGCAGTAATTGCAGTGGATGCAGTAAGGAGATTCAGAGTTACCACGTTGGCCAAAACGTCGTGAAACAACTAAGAAAAGATGAGGATAATAGTCCACAATAAATAAAATAAAAATTGATAAATAATGCTCATCTCAATAATGAATTCCAATTAAATAATATATCTTTTCAGGTTATTTAATGCCGAATCCAGTAATTTTAAAAAAGGTTTTCATGCTTCAAGTTCTTTATTCATGGTGTTTGGTTTGGTTTGGTTGTTTTATAGAAGAAAATTGTTGATTTTGTCTTTGACCTTGTAGAATAAGATCGAATTTTGCAAAGGGAAACGAAGAAACAACATTAATGTTTAATGTATTTTAAGTCATTAAGCTAATATCTTCAGACAGCCTGATCTGTTACCACCAGGAATGCTACTCCCTTACCGTCGAGCATTTTCTCATTTGCAAAATTTAGTCAAAATACTTCAGTTTCTCTTTCACGTTTTTATTTTTAACGTGAAAAGTCGATATTTTTTTTATCTTAGTGACAGTAATTAATTTTCAATTGATTGCATATTTCGTCTTTATCACGTGGGCGATCTTATTTTTTAATGGATGTTGAGGGTAAATAAAATGGGGTTTATATGGTTGTTGAAAGTAAGCAGGATTAAAATTAGAAAGTTAAAAAATAATCCATTTAATAACCAGTTTCTTGCCAGATATTTAAAGTAACAGTTATTTTGGGATTAGAATAATCTGGGGAGGAGAGGAATTTTATAGAGCTCTGGTTCGTGAAAAATCATTAAAAAAATAAATTAAAAAAAACACTTTATTTTTGTATTGTCAAGAATATGAGGTTTTTACGAAATGGATTTGTTATTTTATGAGGAAAAACTTGAGTGAAGGTGATAATTATCATTGTGTCACTTTTTAATCTATAAATATAAAAGCGAAAATGTATGTATGTATGTATGTATGTTCGCTTTTTCTGTATGTCTACAAAAGGCTTTTTTCAGAGAAGCGGTCGGTCGATTCACAACTTTTTAAAACTTTTTATATCACATATAAATCATAATATCTCACAGTTAACAACGAAGCTCGCCTGTCTATTTAATTTGCCTGATTTCGGGAAGATAAATATTCAACATTTGTCGCTCGCCGCATGTGGATTAGTCTTTTTCCTATAACATCTTGGGAAAAATAAAAATCCCGCAGTCAAACTTGACCTCATTAACTCATTAAAACGGGCACCTGCCAAATCAAAGTAATTAAATAAATTCAAACGTGTTTCCGTTAACATCTTGCGGTGGGGCAATCGTTAACGTCGCACTTTTTTTTTTTTCACACTTTAATTTACAACTTTGCCTCAAGGGTTCGGGTTCGATCCTCATACTTACTTTTTTTTAACCCCCCACCCCCGGAGTTTCCACACACACCTCCAAATACCCGGGCAACGCCGGGTACCCCTCGCTAGTCTTTTAATAAAAGATTGAGATAGCTGGTTGGAATTTCGTATTCTGACATTTTGAGAGAGACTTATTTATTGCAATAGACACCAGTATCCAACAGAAATTAAGTAAATAATCGCCTTAGCTCATGATGATTGTATGTACACCTCTATTAAAAGCAAGAAGGTGCATTCAGAGTCAAAGCAAATTCATTGCTTTAAAAGTAGGAGTCAAACCTATTAAATTTTTTAAAGTAGGAAATAAAGCCAAGCTTCAAGCTACCAATTCCACAAGCTTGATTAAAAGAGACGGGCAATGTGTATGTAGACTGGAGGCAACCATTTTGTAGAGATAGCTGTGTTTGTATCTATCTGACCGAGCTGGTTTAAAAAAGTAAAAGGGTCACCAGAGTTCCATATAAAATAATATCTTTAAAATTGAATCAATTTTATTTAACAGTTTCATCAAGATAGAAACAAGAATGTAAGATAGCTTGCAGGTTTTATCTATAGAATTAAGTTCTAGAATTCCATGTTGTCTTGCAGCTTCCTGTGTCCTTTTTCATATGAATAAACTAGCGGGAAACAGTTGGGCATGTGCCTAGATTGCCTAATGTATTTCTAATTGAGTTTTAACCAAATCACAATAACTACGTAAGGGTTTGTGTTTAAAATAAAAGAGTCATGTACCTGCTACAACCACTGAATATTTCTTACAAACCTTAAACTTTTAAATTCATAGAAACAAAGAATTACAAGCAAAATATGATTTTACTCACTCGTCGTATATATTTACTTGTATAAATATAAGTGTTGGGTTTGCTAATGAATGACTTATGACAATTCCTGGTTGACATATGTTACCCCACTAAAGGAAAAAGTAATGCTTGGGACGATGGTCTCATGACAATAAATGCATGCCTTTCAAATTTCATTCCTGCTCTTTGTTTCTCTCAGTGAATCAACATGCAAAAATTTAAATATAATGTAAACAAATATTTTGGTGCTCAACTCCTCACTAGAACCTCAGAGTCTGGAGCCTGGCAAAACAAACAAATGAATGACATCTAGCTGAGATTGGCTCATTGGTAGAGCTTCAAGCTCTAGACTCTGGTGCCATGTTTCAAATTTAGCTACATTCAGCCACGCTGATGAGTCATTTAATGATGAAACACATGTTCGTGAATAATTATATTTTAAAAATATATATGTCGCTCCTCATTTGAGAGTATCACATTGGTGTGGAAAAATTATTTCCAATTAATATTTAGATAAAGTGCTTTTCATTCAAAAATATCGCAGACAACACACACAAATACACATTGGTTTTTATCATAGATCGAAGGATTCTATATTCTCAATAAAGTTTCTCCATTTTACATGCATTTAATTATTTGTTAGGTTTATTATCATAAACTATGGTAATCTAATAAACAGAGTTGTTACAGTAAAACATGATAGGCTGGTGCAGTATAATTGTTTGGATGTGCTGACACCAATCTCATCAAGCTCAGTTGACAGTATTTTATCTGGTAAAATATTCACATTAAATAAAGACCAAGTCCACTTTTTAAAAAACTTGCATTGAATTTCTGCATTGAATTTCAATTATTGAGACATTCCTTCGCATAAAAGCAACTGAATGGAAAAAAACACTTTTTGGTAATTGAAAAATTCCTCAGCTGAAAAACAAAACAAAATGCTGAACAAACACAATATATGAAAACTAGTTGAAATATTAATTCTATATCAAATTAAACGCAGTTTTTAAACAAAATGTCAACCAAAGCTACATATATATATATATATATATATATAAAATCTAAGAGTATTGTTTTCGAGAGGTTTAGTAACCAATGAAGTTTAACGAGGTTAATATGAGAGTGCACAATACTGAAGTAGAGCAAGGTATACTCTTTATTTGATTTTTACATAAGCGCTAATATGTTGCTACACATTCATGAGCATATTTCGGTCAGCTAGTTACCAGTAACTAGAGACCTCTTCAGGCGATACAGCTTATATGAAGCAAAGTGTGCAATGAAAATAGCAGGTTTTCCTCGTCATAGGGAGTTAATATCAGGAGGTTCCATTAGATGTGAAAAATTAGTCAAGCTATAAAATAAGTCTAGATAATTGATCTGAAGGTATCTATGTGTGCATATATATATATATCTATAATATAGTTGAACGTCTGTGTGTGTGTGTGTGTGTGTGTGTGTGTGTGTGTGTGTGTGTGTGTGTGTGTGTGTGTGTGTGTGTGGTCACGAATAGGCTCCTATATGGTTGACTATTTTAAAAAACTGATTACATACAATAATAGAAGATGTATCGAGGATCAAGAATGGGTATGTTTGATCTGGCAGAATGGTGGTTCATAAAAATTGTGGGGTCTGCGTTCGCACCTGGCCCCCAAAGTATGGAAATAAAAAATGAAAATAAAAAAAGGTTTACAAGTGTTTTTGATATAGATGTACATAAAAATACTTTGATAAGTATGTTTCAACTTAAATAGGGATGGTATAATAAAATTGTGGGATCTGCGTTCGCGCCTGTACTCCATGGAAATATGGCACAAACTTTAACAAAGACTTTTCATATCTATTTGCGTAAGTATACTTTGATAATTATGTTTTAGTTTGAAGAAATATGGTATAATAAAATTATGGGGTGTTCGTTCGTGCCTGACCTCCATAGAATGTAAATATGTCACAAAGTTTTACAAGGTTTTTAAAAGGGGTGAGGGTCCACAATAACACCTTAACTTTAATCTTAATTCACGTTAGCTTTTATTTATTTTTTTAGTTGAATCATATTGTGTCGAATAAATTCACCTCATAAATTCACATTCTTATCAAAGTGAAAGCCAAAAAAAAGTGTCGGAACTTTAGACAATTCTCAACACAAATTTTGCATAACTCTTTTCCTTCTCCACTTGCACGTGGCACTCTTTCGAAAATAGAGAAATAGATAAATAATAAAAAATAAGAACGTTACTTGTTATTGTGTCAAAAGAAGGAAAAAATCCTGCTCACGTGATTATGTGTATTTTTAAAAACATTTACATAACCTTTTTATTTTTATTTATATATCTGTTTAAGCTTTTTTTTTGCCAGTGTACTAGAAAGAATTCAGTTGATTACAACCCTTTCTGCATGTTCTTTATATTACAATAGTACAACTCTGAATCTGACGGCACAATACTACACCGTTCAATACTGTAAAACTGAAACGAAGCTGTTCTGCTTGAAAAAGGCGCCATTTTCTCCTTATTCATATCGATTCTTTGCTTAAAAAACTAAAGTAATTACGTGTTTACTTTTTTAATATCCCATTTTGCTGTTTCGGATTATTTTACTAAAGTAAGTAAAGCTTCATTATTTTTCAAAACTGTTTTTGTTTCTTTGTTTTTCGATATTTAGTCGATATTATTTAGTAAGAGTGTTTAGCAGAAAAGACAACAAATGACTACCCAAAAAAATAAATATACAAGAAATAAATGTTATCATAGTCAATAAAAGTTCAATTCATGTTTTTTTTTTGTTTTGAAATAGTTTTTAATGCTCTTTACTTGAAATAATTTCAGCGAACCGAAATTAAAACGAAATTTGAGACGATAACCACTTAAATGAATTTTTATATAAACTACACATGCCATAATCGAATATTCCTTAAGCACAAAATAACGTAAAACATTAAAATATGTTTATAAATATTCCTTACGTTGACGGAACTCTCTTAAATTGTTAACACAGAATGTTCAGGTGCCCCTCCTTCAAATTGAAAACGGAACTTTCCATTTCAAAGTCGCTGCCATTTTGATTTTTTTTTTTTTAAACCGGTTCGTGAATTAAAAAAAAAATTTTTTTACAAACTACTTAAAAATACAAACCAATGAACTTTTCTACCATAAAAGTAGCTTTTATTGACTATGGTAACATTTTTGTTTTGTATATCTATATTATTATATATATAACATTTTCTATTTGTAAGGAAACATCATTTTGTTGGTCATTGTTGGCTACGAATGGAAACAAAGTTGATATAAAAAAATATATTTTCACAAAAATTATCTTTACTTTTCATCATATTTTGCTTAGGGTAAAATTTTTGAGTATCAAAACCAACTCTTTACAACCCCCTCCTTTTCATAATCTGTCATACTTTCATCAATCACAGTCCATTTTCTGTAGGCTGTTTTTGAACTCGGTCAACGACAGGTACTTCTGCTAGTATATATATATATATATATATATATATATTTGTATTTTTAAGTAGATGTGGATGACATATATATATATATATATATATATATATATATATATATATATGTCATCCACATATAGTACTGTTTCTCTGTTTCACAGCTCATCAGTGTGGCTAGACATGCAACTACCTCAAGCCAAGATCGAAACCCGATCGCCCAAACGACAATTGGAGCTTCTAACCATTGCGCTATATGGCTGCTGCTATGAAGGCAGTGAATTAACAATGTTTTGACATTGTCCAAAGTACCTAAGCTCAATTTGTTTCACAAAGAGTATCGCTTTATACGCTAATGGTAATTTGTATATCACTTCCCAAATGCTCAACCTAAGATAGGGAGCATTATAGTCATCCACATACAGTACTGTTTCGTTGTTTCACAGCTCATCAGTGCGGCTAGACAAGCAACTACCTCAAGCCAGGATCGAAACCGGATTGCCCAAACGACATATATATATATATGTTCATGCACACATGTTTTTTTTTTATTCATTATGAGTAGATATAAATAAAAATATGTCTTTAAATTTGTTATTACTAGCCATATTATCCGGCCTTGCTCCGAGGTTGCTTTGATGGCTTTTTTATGCTTATTTGGATCTATATCTTTGGTAATTCCAATATTTTCTTTTTTTTTTCTTTTTTCTTTTTTTGTAATCCTAAAATGATTTTAGTAAATTTCGGTTATATTGACATTTTACTGATCTATGTAGCCCCAACACAGTGGATGCAACGTGCCAGCAACAATCCAATTTCCCTGATTTGTCTCCTTAGCAGCTATTCTTCCAGCTA
Source organism: Euprymna scolopes (assembly GCF_053919585.1). Taxonomy (NCBI): domain Eukaryota; kingdom Metazoa; phylum Mollusca; class Cephalopoda; order Sepiida; family Sepiolidae; genus Euprymna; species Euprymna scolopes. The sequence goes on along the minus strand of NC_136505.1, from coordinate 83,593,382 downwards.
CTTTGGTGAGGTTGGGGCGGAAGGAAGGCATGATTTCTTGAACCGTATGCGAAAGAAACCACAGGTTAAACATCGACTATTTATTCATTGTAAGAATTTATGTGGTTGTCGCTGTATAGTTCTACAATTAGTCAACTGTGTCGAAAAATTCCTTATCTTATGTTGCCGGGCATACTACTTGTGCTTGGTTGTTGAGGCCTAAGTTTTGTTAAGCCGACATATAAAAAACCTCTGAATCAGATTTTCACTAAATATGTATAGACTGTTTTGCAATTTCTTCAGGAGCAGTTGCTTGTTCAATGGACGTTCAAAAACAAAAACATAATTTATTTTGCTAAAAAAAACAAATTTTCAAGTCTTATAAAATTCTTTGCAGTTAATGAAAAAAAAACTAAGAAATTTACATGTGAAGTTCGAACCTACAGACCACAACATGCAAAAAAAAAAAAAAAAAAAAAAAACAGACACATTATCAACTTACCCACAGTAGAATTTTCACGGCTTGTTGTTCTGTCATTGTTGCTAAGCAATGACATGGAAAAAATGGCTTTGTTGATGTTAGATAAATTAAAATAACAGTTTCGATTGTCTGTAATTATGAGGGTTATTCTGAGACAAAACTTAACTAAGATCACTCCCATTGTCAGAGACATTACAATAACGTTTTCTTTGTCAGAAACATCTACATTAAAGTTCTGTAAATTTTAAAGAAAATCTGTTCAGCCGTTTTGGAGTCTATAAGGAACGAACTCACACGCACACAGGCAAAGTTGTATTTATATATTTGTAGAGATAGAGTTAACGGTGCATATTCGTTACTGTTTAAATTTATAATGTACTTGGTGGTTGTAAGAGGTTGAAACTTATTTTATCTTTTGCCGTTTGCACCTCATCTTCTAATATTTTAAATCAATCATTTCTTACATTTTGATTTTTGAATTTTACTTTAAACACTTTCTTCCCACTATCGTTAACATTATTAATCAATATAATTATTATTAAAAAGTATCACTATCATAAATATTACCGTCACCAACAGTTTATCCCCATTGCTTTCTATTTTTAATTATCATTATCACAATTAGAGTAGATTAGCCTGGGTGCCCAGCATTGCTCGGGTATTTGAAGGTGTGTGTTGAGCAAAAAAAAAAAAGCTGTAGTAGGCAGGCAGCCTCGAACCCGTGACACGAAGGCAGAAAAGGAAGTGGAGGTGTGTGTAAGGGTGTTAGTTGAGCAAAAAGAAAAGAAAAAGAAAAAAAGGAGTAGTAAGCAGGCTCAAACCCATAACACGCCAAAGATTACTATTATGTCCAATTTCTACTGTACACTCTTTAACCCTTATCCTTGAGTGGCCTCTTGGCCTTGATAATGTGGTGATGCCTATGTAAAAAAAAAAAAAAAGAAAGAAAGAAGAGGTGAAAAGAAAAAAAAACGCTCTTATCGATGCACCTACAGTGGGTGTGACGTCATGGGCGGTCAAAATAATGCGTTTTATGCAACGTCGTTTACGCGAGGTTTGAATGACTTGCAAAAAATGTCAGCGAAAAAAAACGACCCTCCTTGCATAAAACTGCACAGTTGAAAGTGAAAGAATGAATGTTTTGGGTCAATTTTCCGATATTTATCGTCAGAAGGGTCGATCTTCAAAAGGATACCAATCTCGCGAAAATCCGTCGCCTCTGTCGAAAGTTTTAGGCAGACATACAAACATACATACATACATTGAAACAGACAGGTGCGATTTATATATATAGATTAGCGGAGGTACCAGGCGTTACCCAGGTGTTTGTAGATGTATATGTGGAGGGGGGGTAGATCAAAAACAAAAACCCTGGTGTTTGGAGGTGTAAAAGAAAAAAAAAGTTTTGGTAGGAAAATAGGCTTGCACCCGAAGCATTGACGCGAAGGTGGAAAAGAAAGGGGAAAAAACGTGACATCTAACCCGCTCGGCCACGAGGGGAGAGGAAGGGAAAACTGTATTAATTTAAGGCTTATAAAGTTGACAGGTGCTCGAATTTAATGATAATGAGGTCAAACATATTCGGCAGTTAAGTTTTGCTGTGAGACAGTTTTTCTTTCCCTAACTTTGGTTGTTTGTTTACCCAAGACAAAAAATGGGGCTGTCCATTTGAAAAGCAATTGTCTGATATGACGGTTTTGCCGCATTGAGCAAAGCCGATTCGCTTTGTGAACGTCCCTGCCACGAATGCCAGGGAACTGATGGTGCGGATTCAGTTTCGCTTTTTTATACTGAAAAGCAAAACGAAGACGCGTCGATCGAAAAAATTTCGAAAATAGCGCGTAAAAGTCGGGCAAATTAAAGATAGACATGACCTCCGTTCATGTAACTCGTAGATATTATAATTTAGACAGTAGTTTTAAGGAGGAGTGACCCGACCGAGCGTGCTCCCCCCTCCTCAAAAGCCTTCGCTGGACATACACAAAAAGTGCACACATACACATTTTGCCTTATATATATATATATATATATATATATAGAGAGAGAGAGAGAGAGAGAGAGAGAGAGAGAGAGAATGATTATATCTAAATATGGAGATAAATTAACTATATACATTTTGGATTTTGGTTATTATTACTGAAAAATCTATAATGAGAGATGGGAGACAAATGGGAAGGAGAAAGGCCTGCCTTCGAATCACCATCAATAAATCATTTATAATTTCTCCTTTTCATTCTTCCTATTTCCCTTCTTAATTTCTTTTTTCTTTTCTCCCTTTCAGTATTTTCCTTTTCTTCCTTATCTCTTAACCTCTTCACTGATGTGTGAGGCGGGGCTATACAAGAGGGCAACGAAAGTTGTACATTTTCTGACCCATAAAAAAATTCTAGTCAAATTAAAAACATTTGTATAACTGAATAATTCTGATTGAATCTGAAACCCCTTTTAGCATTTAGCAGCCATGGTTCTCCCCAGAATGTGCTGCTGCTATCGCGCACTGAAATCACTTTTTCCATAGCTACCAACGTAATAGATGCACTGAAACTAAAGCTGCTTTCAGGTCTGCCAGCAACCACTGTAAGAGTAATAAAAAATGCAAGAGAGCTATATGCCCAGTCTGTTAAATCCAAGGTAGCTGATCAGCGGCTTGGATCCCACCAGTTTTGGCAAATAACAAATAAGATCCTGAACAGAAGTGTCCATTCTATACCAACCATTATCAATGGGCCAGAGGTCATCTCGTCAGCGTCAGACAAGGCCAAACTATTTGCAAAGAACTTTGCAGCTAATTCTACCCTATGCGACGAAGGCCATCAACTCCCCATATTTCCTCCTATAACACAGAACAAGCTAGGTAGCATACAAATATCCGTGCATGAGGTCGCCAAGCTAATCAAGAACCTAGATTCCAGTAAAGCAACTGGTCCTGATGGCATCCCAATTATAGTGTTAAAAAAGCTTCAACCAGAACTTGCTCCCATACTTACGAAACTATTTAAGCGCTGCCTTAAGGAGAAGTGCTTTCCGACTCCCTGGAAGACCTCTTCAGTTTGCCCTATATTTAAGAATTCAGGTGATAAGTCATCTCCCTCTCAATACAGACCTATAAGTGTCCTGTATGTTATGAGTAAGTTGCTGGAATCCATATTAAATAGAGAAATAGTCAACCACCTCAGCAGGAATAACCTTCTTAGTGACACACAATATGGTTTCCGCTCTGCAAGATCTACCGCAGATGTGCTGACGGTTATATCCCACAGGATAAGTGAATCTCTTGACAAAGGCTTTCTTTCTAGGGCAATTGCTCTTGACATATCAAAGGCCTTTGACAAGGTATGGCATAAGGGTCTACTTCACAAGATTTCTAGTTACGGTATAACGGGAAATGTTTTCTCAATCATTAAATCATTTCTCTCCGATAGGCTCATAAGAGTAGTGGTCGATGGACAAAAATCGGAGGCCTGCAATATAAATGCTGGAGTCCCCAGGGGTCAATCCTGGGCCCAACTCTCTTCCTGATCTACATCAATGACCTCCCTAAACACATACTTAAATCATTTGTTGACATCTATGCTGATGGCACAACCATCTACGGCAACACATCAAAGGCTGTAAATGACAAAGTTCTCTCTGATTCTCTCTCCTCTGATCTCGAGCGCGTGGTTCAGTGGGGGAAGATGTGGCTGATTACCTTTAATGCATCCAAAACCAAACTCCTATCCTTGCATCATCAACGCTCTGATCCCCAGCTGGCATCAATTGTGATGGATGGCTCTCGTCTGGGTGAGGCTCCGTGTTTTGACAAGCTTCTGGGTTTGACCTTTACTCCTAATCTGAAATGGAACACGTACATCAAGTCTGTTGCCAAGGTCGCTGGAAAGATGGTGGGATCCTTCTACCGCTCCAGAAGATATCTCACTACTGATGCAATTCTCTATCTATATAAAAGCCAAGTATGTCCAAGGATTGAATACTGTTGCCATATCTGGGCAGGAGCTGCTAAAAACAGCCTATCCTGCCTTGACGGAGTACAAAATAGACTTCGTGGCTTAGTGGGGGATGCCCTTTTCTCTACCCTGCAACCTCTCTCCCACAGAAAAGACGTTGCGAGCCTGTCCTTGTTTTATCGTTATTTCCATGGCAGATGCTCGTCTGAACTCCAATCTCTGGTCCCCCCTCGCCAATCTTTCACGAAAAACACCCATCTAGCTGAATCCACTGTGAAAAATTTCCCCCACTCTATATCTGTGCCTAAATCAAAACGCGGATTCCATGAACAAAGCTTCTTTCTTAGAACTGCACGCCTGTGGAACTCTGTTCCGTCTGCCTGCTTCCCTCCGGACTACAACTTGGATGTCTTCAAGTCCAATGTTAACAAATTCCTAATGAACTGCCCCTTTAAGTAAACACTTCAGCAAATCTCCTCACTAACTTAATGTACTTGCAATAACCCTTATCCCTGAGTGGCTTCCGGGCCTTGATAAGTGGTGATCACTGTGTAAAAAAAAAAAAAAAAAAAAAAAAAAAGATATGTCATCCACATTCCCCTACTGTTTGAACCTATACAAATACTTTTCTTTCTAGTCTTCCATTCCCTCTACCTTTAACCCCCCACCCTTTCACATTCATTCCTATATCTCAACATTTATTCAAATCCCCACCTCTAGTGGGTCTTATTTACATACAACCAAATCTTATTTTTTTAAGACATCTAACGGAACCTCCTGATATTAACTGCCTGTAATGAGGAAGACCCGATATTCTCATTGTAAACTTTGCTTTCATATAAGCTGTATTGCCCGAAGAGATTTCAAGTTACTAACTGACCGAAACATGCTCATGAATGTGTAGCAACAAACTATTGCTTATGTAATAACAAATAAAGAGTGTGTATATATATATATATATATATATATATATATATGTGTATATATATATATATATATATATATATATATACACTCTAGCGACGAGGGAAAGCCTTGCTCGGTTGTAAAATATGCTTAAATATATTTTAATTTATGCAGATTTCGTACTTATTATTACAGAGCCAATTCTCTATTGAATAGTTTATTAAACCTAATATATAGTACTGATTTCAAAAGATTAACAAAAATAATTACTTGGGTGCCATCAACTGGAATCGAATCTAAACTAGTTAGCACTCCATCTGCATACCCTACCGTTTGAGCTATCAAGAGATAGATAAGAAAAATTTTAAACTAAACTACTTCTAGCTATGATTGAATTTGTGTATGCGCAAGAGTCAGAGAAATATATCGGCAAGTTGAAATGAACATTTTGCATTTTAACTTGCTGATATATTTCTGTAGGCATTATTTATCCATCTAAATATTTTACTTGTCATAAACCATCCTTGGTTTTTGATTACTATTCCCTGTTAATTTCAGTGTCATGTGATCAGTAGTTTAAGAGTTTATCAGTTAAATATTTTCACACAGACACATCTGTTTTGTTTATATATGGTTACAAGAAAGGTGAAATAAAAGTATATTTTTCTTTTAACCCTAAACTGATTTGAAAAAGAGGGAGGCAGTAATCTTTCTTTGAAATGAGTCAGTTCATAAACTCAAGCTAAATCTAACAGAATGGTTTCTATTCTGATTTCACCACTTTGACCTATGGTGACAGTAAAGGTGAGATAGTTCAGGAGTATTTCTCTGAATAATGTCAAATAATGTCAGAAATATTTTAATGGTCCTTTGATTTAAGGTTTTTCAAAAGGAAAACTGAAATAAGAGCAGGGAAACTCATTTTGACCGTAAGAGGCATTACTCATCAGGAATCAGTTTGAATTACACACACACTCTCTCTCTCTCTCTCCATATATATATATTTAGCTTTACTAGCTGTATCTATCTACCTTAGTCCAGGAGAGATTTTACTTTTATTTCACTCTTTTTTTTAAATCACATAAATACTTTTGAGTTTTTGTTTTTGAACTTCTGTGACCCAACCAGCCATGGTAAAAAGAGATTATCCCAGAAGAGGGCTAAACTAGAGCTATGGTGGAAAATTTTCCCAAAAAGGGGACAGTGAAAGAGGAATTAGAGCCTTTTTATTTTAACGGCAGGTCCAGAAAACAGCAAGTAACCTTGCTAGTGGTCGCTGATATAAAATACATTTCCCTTGTAACAGAAAAAACAAAGTCGAATTTATGAAACAAACTATGAAGGTGATTATTTGGAGATATCTGGCGGATTGTTTAGACTAGAATTTGATCCAGGGATTCAAGGATGGGCTTCCCGGTGCGTGAGATCATTGATGAGAACCCTTTGTTCTGTAGAAAAATTACCTGATTTGGATGTGGGGAAGAAGTAGCTGATTATGCAATAAGGATGAACCCAGGTGTAATGGATTGGACAATGATTAGTTACCTGGAACACCCCTATGTGTTCCAACCTACTCCAACCATGCATATATAAGCTGATGCAGACCAAGAAAAATCAGTTTGCAGTGAGTTTTTGCAGAGTTTTACAGTGAGTTTTAAATTCAGGGTAACTGCCCACTGCTCCCACACCCCGCCGTTCGATAAGCACTTGTCCTTTGAACGACTGAAAGCAAGAAATCGGTTATTGAAAAAACTAAGGCCCTGTTCATCGACTATTGTAACTTCCAGAAAGAGAAACTTGAATCAATATTTTATTTCTTTTATTTTTGATTCTCCTCTGCAAAACTGTACATACTAATTTTTATTTTTTTATTTTTTGTGAATAATTAATTTCATGCAAAAACTACAACCATTATTATTATTGTTATTACTTACAAGTGGACTTAGAAGAAAGAAAAACAACCAAGTTGAATGGTCTTTTTTAGCAGAAGAAAAGAGATAGAAGAGAAAATCAACTGTTGCATCCAGCATCATATCAACCCTCTCTTCATGAAAAAAGCGACTGGAACTGCATTGCAGGACCTTGGTGGAATGTCGAGCCGAACTACTAAGGATAGCACTGTGACTGCGTGGTCACTGCGGCCTTTATATTTCATCTTGGTTGAGGAAGGACGGGTCTTCACACAAAACATTATATACTCTTACACTTATAATACTGAGAAGCTATGAGCCAAAAGGTATCACATTAGCAAGAGAGATGGTGCTAATTACTTGATGAATGCAGGGAAGTGGGGAAACTGGCTAGATACTTGTTTTCTGGAATGTGAGATGAAATGACAGAGTGAACATTAATTACGCATCATTCTTATATCATAGTGAAACTTTTAACTCACTTCATTTTAAGCGATAATCGTTTTGTGTTTAATTCATTTCAGCACGTAACATTTTTACTTCCTTTTTTAATTCGTTTTAGCATGTAACATTTTTACTTTGTTTTTTTAAATTCATTTTAGCATGTAACATTTTTACTTTGTTTTTTTAAATTCATTTTAGCATGTAACATTTTTACTTTGTTTTTTTTAATTCGTTTTAGCATGTAACATTTTTACTTCCTTTTTTAATTCGTTTTAGCATGTAACATTTTTACTTTCGTTTTTAATTCGTTTTAGCATGTAACATTTTTACTTTCTTTTTTAATTCGTTTTAGCATGTAACATTTTTACTTTCTTTTTTAATTCGTTTTAGCATGTAACATTTTTACTTTCTTTTTTAATTCATTTCAGCATGTAACATTTTTACTTTCTTTTTTAATTCGTTTTAGCATGTAACATTTTTAAATGTTATATTTTTATTTCAATAAATAATTGATTGATAAAAAAATAAATCAGGAGTCCCTTCCATCTCTCATCCTCCCTTCATTATCTATACTGATGAATGTGGGGTGAAAGAGTCAAAGGTCTACTATTTATTTCCTTTTCATCAAAGCAAAAAAGTCAACTGTGATTTTAAAAATAATAAATTTAAAAATTTGTTTTTAATAACATGGACCAATATTTGCAACAACTGACTGAACAATTTTAGTTTGGTTTGATCGTTTAGTTTTATGGCATATCAATCCTTTGCAGGTTATTTTTTTATGGAATTCGCTCCAGACAAGGCATAATGCCACTTGATGTAAGGAGCTAAAAAATACTACTTAAAGGTAAAAAAAACTTGGCCACGATAAGTGTTAGGTGGAATATATTCTGATTAGAAAACAGTAATTCTTCCCCCTTTGTTAGAAACATATCACATGGAATGTGAGGACTAAAGGAGAAAATAAGGGAAGCGAGAGTTACAAGGTTGCCGAAAGTGAATAGTGAATGCAGTAATTTTGTAAAAAAGTTTTATGCATCAAGTTCTTTGCGTCATCAGATATTTATTTATGGTGTTTAGTTTAGTTGTTTTGTACAGAAAATTGTTTTTGTTTTTTGCTTTGCAGAACATGATTGAATTTTGCACAAAGAAAGGAAAATGCAATAACATCAATGTTTTGAACTTTCAAGTCAGGAAACCGATATCTTCAGACAGCCTAATCTGGTAGCACCAAAGAACAATTTTAAATGAAAGAAGATCTATGGTCAAAGAAATAATGGAAAAAATTGACTCAAATTTTATTTCAAGTCAATAACAAAAATGTTATTGTCACTGATGGGAGGGGCAATGAATCTCAAAACATTTTAGAACGACGCTTTTCATATTTATTCATAACCTAAACAATGTTTCTTTTGCAGAGGAAAACAATGTCGAATCAGGACAGCTAGTTAATCACGGAATGATCCCTTCAAATATGTAAGAATTTAATAAAATAATTTGATCTCATGCTATAGTCATGTCAGGTTCAACTGAGCTTCAATTTATAGTCCTCCCACTTCCCCTGTAAAACATTCATTCTAAACACTTGTCTAGCTACAGCCACTGACAGCAATTTCCCTCACTCCCTATCTGTGCCTAAAACTGAACACAAACTCCATGAACAAAGCTTCTTTCCCAGAATTGTTTGTCTGCAGATCACAATATCATGGGGCTGTTTCATAGCTAACTATTTGTTTTCAAGTACAATGTAAACAAGTTCTTGTTGAGCCATCCTCTTCAATAATCAATTTCTCCCAATCTCCATCATCACCGATCATCACAGTGTTTTCTCACCTGATACTCAATGACCTTTACCCTCGAGTGACCTCCAGGCCTTGATAAACAGTGACTCCCTAGTAAAAAATACAATACACTGGTGAGTGAGGTGATGAGAGCATTTATGTCAGGTGCTTTCCCTACTGGGTATTTTTTTTTTTCATTTAATCATTAAATTCCAGGCAGAACACTAAATAGCATTTAAAACAATGACATTCGGCTTACAATAGTTTCAATTAGTAATTGTAAAATTAATATTCATAAATGTCATTTTGAAGTGCATTTCACAGCTGGGGGAGGGGGGCATAATAACAGTGTTTGTACAAAGTAAGGAGGAGGGGTCTCACAGTGCTGAAGAGCGACAGGTTTATGAATAGAGTTGCGTTGGCGGTAATGTCAGGTGACAGAACAACTGAATGGGAAAATATGATAAGCTGTGTTTTATTGTTTTGATTAAATTGTGTTTACAAGAGGATAAGCGATTTGAAAGAAACGAGAAAAAATTATATATATAAAGAGAGAGAGAGAGAGAGAGAGAGAGAGAGAGAGAGAGAGAGAGAGAGAGACACACACACACACACACACACACACACACAAGGGCAGAAAGAGAGGGAAACAAAAAGAGAGAGAGAGAGGCAGAATAAAAGAGAGCAGCAGAAAGAGAGAGGCAGAGAGGGACAGAAAAAAACAGAGACAGACAGACAGAAAAAGACAGACAGAAAGGCAGAAAAAAGACAGAAAGGCAGAAAAGACAGAGAGAGGCAAAAAATAGAGAGAAACAAAAAATAGAGAGAAACAAAAAATAGTGGCAAAAAACAGAGAGAGGGGTAAAAAATAGGGAGAGAGACAAAAAAGAGAGTGATGGGCAAAAGAAAGAGAGGAGCAAAAAAGAGACTGAGGGGCAAAAAAGAGAGAGCGCGAGGTAAAAAAAAGAGAGAGGGCAAAGAGAGAGAGAGAAAGACAGAAAAAGAGAAAGACAGAAAAAGAGAGGGGTAGAAAAAGAGAGGCTAAAAAGAAAAAAAGAGAAAAAAAGGAGAGACAAACAGAAAAATATTAAAATAGACAGAAAATGAGAGAGAAATATAAAGAGAGATAGAAAGATATAATATAGAAATGAAAGGATATGTAGAGAGAATTTGGAAAACGATGTGGGAGGTCAAACAAGTAGAAAAATAAGCAGGAGAGAGAAAAACAGAAATTATTTTAAAACATAAGATCTCTAATACATGAAGGGAATTCGCAAAGTTTCATAAAAAAAAGGTATTTTCTTCAAACATGCATCAAACATAGAAGAGAAGGAATTCAACACAAAACCTCACATCTCTTTCGAACTTGGCTGAATACCAATTAAATGAGTTTCTAGCATCTTAGTCTAAAACCTTTCCGGTACAATCATCTGTGTATAAATATAATTATATTACAACTGTGTCTGCGTGTTTCACTCCAACATTTTTTTTTTATCAAAAGTAAAATAGCAAAATTTTTTAAATTTTAATTACACAATTAAATCCCCAGAATGCATGTTGTTTCATCATAAACTTGTTAGCCATTTTGATATTGTTTATAGTTTCAAAAAGTAAATATAGTGTCTTACTTCGTGACCCTTCAACATTTTTAGGCATTTTACAACATTTAAATTGTTGAACAGAAATTTATCCCTAACAAATCCTTTATTAGAAGCTTGAATGTTTTGAAAGCTATTTACATTCAATAATTTCATAAAGATTAAAACAAAGTAAAATTAGCAAAATTAGTTATAATCACGAAATAATTTGGTTCAATTAATAATTGAATGACTAAAAAATATCGTAATAATTATATTTAACTTTCAAAATCATGTATTATTTGGATTATTCAAACTACTGTTCTCATCTTGAAAAAGATACACTTTAGGAAGCTTGAAGGTTATATCGGTTGAAACGTTATACAAATAACACTGAAGATGAGAATTATAGTTGGAATAATCCAAAAAATACAAAATCTATGGTGATGATCAAACTAACTTGCAAGCCTTCAAAACTTAGGAATAAAACAGTTTTATGATGATGGTTATTGCCTTGGATACTTCAGTAATAATGTCTTTGAGAACTGACTACTGTTCTCATCTTGGACGTTATTCGCACAACGTTTCGGAAAATATAATCTCCAATCTTCTTCATGTACATCTTGTTGAATTCCGGAATCTGTATAGAACTTCAAGCAGAATCCACAGGATAGCTTTCTCTTATTGTCAACCAGGTAGAAGTCTTAAGTGATTTATAATTGTATTCTTATTATCATCTGCACTGATGACTGAACCTTTAAACTCAAAAAGACCGTCACTTAGAACTGATCATTGCTTAGCACTTATATCCACAGAATAAGGCAAGATAAGGACAGTAGTTCAAATAATACAAATTATCAATACTGACTCAAAAATTCAGGAACAATTTAAAAATCCTATTCTTAAAATGATAATCATTTGGTGAATAAACAAGAAACGTAGTTTATTTTCAAACAAAAAAAAAAAGAGTAAAAAAACCAAAGAAGTGAAAAAAATGAAATTAAAAAAAAAAAAACGCCCGAATAGCGGCAGGTAGGGATAGTAGTATTAATAATTGAACTTGGATAAATAGTAAAAAGGCCCGGGAATCTCAGTAGAAATGAATGTTAAGTGCATATGTCTTAGTTTGACTGGCAAAATTACATCATGTTCAGTCTAATAAATTTCAGATAGTCGTTTCTATATTGTTTGTGAGATAAAATGTTGAACGTTTTTGAAGAGCAGAATGGGTTTGGCACAAGTGCAGAAAATCACTTTGATCTTGGCTCTAAACAGAGACTTGAGGAAGAAGATCATTAAAAATGGTTTCATCCCTCACAGATTGAACACAATAGAAACAGAAGGAAGATATTTTCATAACAGCCAAAAATAATACAGCTGCATTTAGAATGCAAATACTCTGCTGCACGCCAAAAACAATTAACTACAAATTATATTATATATATATATATATATATATATATATATACACACACACACACAGATTAATTCTATCCTGAAAAACTACCCAATATTCGCGATAGAGAACCATTATGATAGAGAAATTAGATCATACAAATTAACATTTACAAAATTTATTGTTCATAAACAAGAAATACAATAAACAAATGATTGTATGTTGTATTCCTTGCTTTTGAACTATAAATTTTGTAAATGTTAATTTGCACAATCTAACTCCTCTCAAGTTAGCTATGTGTATGTTTATATATTTCTATGAATAAAATTCACTTCTAAACTAATTAACCGATCATTATGAATTCTATAAATGTTTTTATTTATTTTCCACCAGGCATGTGTACGGAGTGTGATGATATATCAAAGTGAAAACTGGACGGTGTGGGTTGGGAAACTGCGTTATATGGAAAGAAAAGATATGAGAATATGATGAATGTGTAATGAGAGCCTTAAAGACAAATTTAGATATGGTAAGCTCAGAAGATTAAATCTAGACAATATAGGAAGATGTCTGCAGAACAGGATATTTCAATAGTGGCTATATAATGGAAATATCTGTAGATTATTTGAGTTGTTTTTCTTAAGTAGAAAATATTATTATTAGATTATATATAAAAACCTTGAAAAAAAAAAAAAAAAAAAAAAAAGATGGTTTCATAAGAATTGTTATTTGTTGCTGGTTATGAGAATTAACAAGAACACTTCGTTTGAGCATGAAACTATTAACAATAGAAAAAATAACTTTACAAAAACAATAATTGTAAATAATGTAAATCCGCCATCTTGCTTTTTTCTGTCTGCCAGGGAAGACAAACATATTCTTCTAGATTTATTTCTTTTTATTTCCACTTATAGCACCCCCTCCCCTTTAAAATATATGGGATGTTTGATGTTGATCTATCTGTAGGGTTGAAGTTAGTTTGTACCTTCGCTGCATCCTTCTGGTTAAACCTTATGAGACTTGCTTCATTTATTGCGTGTTGCTTTAACACTTTGGGTTAATTCAAATGTGTCCAGTAAAACATTTAAGGGAATGATTATGCCATTTGATTGTCTCTTTGGAAAGTATGAGTGACGAAACTGATTTGCATGCCTGACCCAAATAGATGATCCATGTCATAGAATACGTTACCAGAAGGATGTACTATGTGACTTTGTGTCCATTTTTTTTTTCTTTATTACTGTGATAATCTTTTGCTAATACAGGTCGTCCAAATAAAAACTGACATGACCTTGCTCCATAATTTGATTGTGGATCAAAGGATGGAGATCTGAGGTGCTGAATACTGTTTTGTTTACAGAAGTCGGAAATTTCTGCCGAGGTAAATGCAGTACCATTATCAGAAACTAAGATGTCAGGGACGCCCAACCTGCTGACAATTTCTTCAAGTTTCTTTACTATTTCATTTGAGGTAGTATAGTTCATCTGAAAGATTTCTGGCCACTTACTGTGAGCATCAACCGATATTAGGTAATGCTATTAATTTATTGCTTCTGCAAAATCAATATGTAATCGTGACCAAGGAATTTCTAGGTAGGCCATGAATGCAATATTGTTTTCCTGAGGAGACTTGGCAACCTGTTGACATTTGGCACAAATCTTTACAAGTTCCTCTAACCTTTTATCCATGTTTGACCAATCCACATAGTCACGTGCCAAGGCTTTCATCTGATTAATCCTTTGATGTCTATAATGAAATTGCTTGAGCACTGTTCTGGAATGTTTGACAAAAAAGAGAGTTCTATTGATCTTAAATAAAGAAGATCTTTGCTGAAAAAAAATGGTTCTTGATGGTCAGTGCATGTTTTTGAAATGAAAATGTAGAACTTTTCTGTAAAAATGGATCTGCGGCTGTAGCCTCTTGAAACATTTTTGAAGTACAGGTAGCACTCTCACTGTGGAAACAAGTCCAGAGATAAATTCGAATTCCACAAATATATCAGTAATAATGGTGTCTTCCACTGCTTTTTGATGAGATTAGAAGAGTCTCAAAAACACATCTGCCTGGACAATGTTTCTGTCTGGTTGGTATTTTATGGAAAAATTGGAATCAAAAAGCATAGTTGCCTATCTTTGTATCTCTTTCTGACAACGGTTCCCAATGACTGTACAACAAATGCCCACAGCCCACTCGGGAATGCTGATCACGCTGTGATAATGGTAGGAATCAGCCTAAATTCTCGCCCTAAAACTGAAGACCCACTACTCAAAACAACGAGGTATTACAAAAAGGCTGATTGGGAAGCCATCAGGGATGCCCCATGGCAAAATATCTTTACTCTTCCCGCGGAACAGTGTGCAAATGAGACAACTGAATGGTTCAAAACTGCTATTGAAGCACATGTTCCCGCACGGAAATACTATAGCAAGCCCCACTCACCCCAATGGTTTACTTCTGCTTGTGCAGCTGCCATTTGTCAAAGGCAGCATGCGTTCCGCAGGTTCAACCGACATAAGTCCAGCTCAAATAAACAGAAGTTTATAGAAGCTAGAAATAATTGTAAGAGAGTGATAGACACAGCTAAGTCAGATTACTCTGAAACCACCAGAAAGCGCATCGAAGCACAGAAATTAGGAACCCGGGATTTTTGGAAAATCTACAACAGCGTAGTTAATAATGGACAGTCAATTATTCCCCCACTAACAAACAATCATGAGGTTGCTTGCACGGCAACTGACAAGGCTAATCTGCTTGCCAGTCAGTTTGCCTCAAACTCCACACTGAAGTCGGTACACCACTCACTCCCTGATTTTCCTCTGCGAACAGACGCCACACTTGACGATTTGAAAATCACCCCTTCTCAGGTACATGCTATTATAAAAAACCTAGACACCTCAAAAGCATGTGGACCAGATCTCATCCCGGCTGTGCTATTAAAAAAATGCTCTGCCGAGGTTGCTCCAATTCTGTCCAAACTTTACAATAAATGCCTTAACGAATCTTGTTTTCCCGACTGCTGGAAAACCGCCTCTGTGGTACCAGTCTTCAAGAATTCTGGTGAAAGAACTGACCCACTAAATTATCGCCCCATTAGCCTCCTCCCGCTTTTCGCCAAAATATTTGAGTCCTTAGTTAATCAAGTCCTAGTCCAGCACCTAACAGCTGCTAAACTCCTGACTGACAAACAATATGGATTCAGGCAAGCTTGTTCAACAGCAGATATCTTAACTGTAGTTTCTGAACGTATATACCGTTCATTGGATAAAACAGGGGAGAGTAGAGCGGTGGCCCTTGATATATCTAAGGCTTTTGACAGGGTATGGCACGATGGTCTTCTAAGGAAAATTAGATCATATGGAATCACTGGAAGAATTCATAATGTAATTAAATCCTTCTTAAGTAATAGAAAAATCAAAGTTGTCCTCGACGGACGTACATCCAAACAATATGACATAAATGCGGGAGTGCCTCAGGGGTCTATCCTTGGACCTCTATTGTTCCTGATATTCATAAACGACCTCCCTGATAATATTGTTTCGGAGATGGGTATATTTGCCGATGACACCACTCTCTATAACAGATATGAGGGGAAAACAAATGAACACATATCCAAGAAAATGGCAGAAACACTAGAGGATGACCTCCAATCCCTAGTGGAATGGGGACAAAAATGGTTGGTCTCATTCAATGCTGCTAAGACTAAGCTTGTTTCCTTCAATAACTACAAGAAACCTTCTCTACCACTAATAGCAATAGCCAAGAGCACATTGCCTTAAAGTACTTCTTTTAAACTCCTCGGCCTAACGTTTACAGGGAATATGAACTGGAATAGATACATTGAGAGCATTGCCAAGGCTGCTGCAAGGAAGGTTGGCTCCCTCTACCGTGCTAGAAAACTACTTATGCCTGCCAGTATCCTATACCTCTATAAGGCAACCATTCGCCCATGTATGGAGTACTGTTGTCACATCTGGGCTGGTGCATCTGCTGCTTGTCTCTCGCTCCTGGACAGGGTTCAAAAAAGAGTCGCCAACCTGATAGGTCCTGAACTGTCATCTAGGCTTCAACCTCTGTCCCATCGACGAGATGTTGCATCCCTCTGCCTGTTCTACAAATACTTTAATGGTGAATGCTCTGACGAACTGCAAACACTTGTACCTCCTCGACGTAACTACCCCCGACAAACCCGACAAGCTACTAAGTCTCATCCCTTTACAGTGGAGATCCCTAGGTGCAAGAAAGCCTTTTACTCCAATAGTTTCTTCCCCAGAACTGCGGGTCTTTGGAACTCCCTTCCGGGATTCTGCTTTCCCAAATGCAATGATATGCAGAAGTTCAAGTGTAATGTTAACAAACATCTTTCTACTCATCTCCCTTCATAATGACCCCGCTAATTAATTCCCTAATAGTAGCCCCCTGCTTCAAAGTGGCACTGTGCCTTGTTTGGGGTGAAAATTGAATAAAAAAAAAAAAGAAAAAAAAAAAAAAAAAAAAAGTAGTTTGCTATATAAACGGGAATTCCTTTCTGGGAACTAAAAATACTTGTTATGAGCTTGTGGTCAATCATAAGAATAAAATGACAGCCATATAGCATTTTATGAAATTTTTTCACAGCATAGATAATTGCTATAGCTTCTTTCAGTACGTGAAAGTCAACAATTTTGATGTATGTGCAATGCCTTTTTTTGCTTCCATCAGGAAAAATATGTGATATTACTGTTCTGATTCTGAAGTCACAATAATATCTAATGATGGATCATAGTGTGTAAGTGTCAGAACGAAGAAATGATTTGATTTTCTTAAATGATTCATTGCATGTGCTTAACCAGTTCCATTTAGTATCTTTTTATAAATGATTATTAAGCGGCTTCCGTAACCTGTGCAGTTCTGGTAAGAAAGAACCATAATGACTTCAAAGACCCAGAAAGGATCAGAGTGTTGAAACATACCTCGCAACTGCCCTGTGCATTATTGCCTGAATATTATTCGGATCTGATTTTCGACCATTTTTGTTAAATAAGTATCCAACGTATTTCACAGAAGTTTGGATGTATTTGCATTTGTTTGACCTTTAATAAAATCCATATTATTGAATTCAATACAGCACAGAAGTTAGGTGACATAGAATTTCCTCTGGAGATGTGCCTGTAACAATGATGGTATCAATGTAGACAGAAACTCCTGGCAATTCTGTAAGCATTGTATCCATAGTTTGTTGGAATATCACTGCAGCTGACTTGACCCACAATAGAAGACATTTAAATTGAAATAATCCCTTGTGGGTGTATATAGAGAGATCTTTTGAATCTTCAACTTCCATTTGTAGATTAGCAAGGTCCAGTTTTGTAAAATAAGTTCCACCACTGAGTTTTGAGAACAAATCTTCCGGTACAGGAAGTGGATACCTGTGTTTCCAGTGCATCATTTAATCCTGTGGAGAAATCTGCACAGACGTACCTTGCCATTAGCCTTCTTCACAATGACAATAAATGCTTCCCAGGATGAGTAATTTGTAGATTGGATTAGTACTACTTGTTAACAGCTGTCGAATTCTTTTTCCATTGTAGCTAAAGCTGCAGATGATACAGGACGCTTTGCTCTGAAGAATGATTTTGCATCTGACTTAATTTTTAAAGTCGCTTTACCTTTGGTACATCATCCAATACCTTCTTGAACAACATTGCTGAAATTTGCTTTAAATGTGTTCTTAAAATGTGTTTCAGTATCTGCTACAACATTAATATGGAAAAATTGAAAATTTAGCTTAAGGAAACACTAAAACATCAAGTTCTTTAATAAAACCCAAACTAAGAAGATTGATGTATTAACTTAGCTAAGATTGATGTATCAGAAATATAGCACACACCTGAATTTTTTTCTTTAAAAGCGACATTACATGTTAGTTCACCAGTTAGTTTAATCTTGTCTCCTGATGCACTACAAGCAACACGAGTTGTATTCTTAAGAGTTGGTTTTTCCAACAACTCGCATGTTGGATGTGAAATCAGAATGATATTTGAAGCGGTATCGAACTGAAAATTTACTGGCTTGTTTATATCAACAAGTTTATATTTCCTACAAGCTTCAAAATTTACATTAAAAGTGACAAAAATTGAATTCAATGTACATTTGGCTGTGAAGTATTCATTCTGGTAGTGTTATGGTTATTCTTTTCACAAAATTCGTCCTTGCACCCGTGACATGAACAATATTGGTACGTGTTTTTTAAATGGACAAAAGCGTGCAGTGCGTTTCTAAACATGACCAGCAAGGTGTTGAAAGTGTCTTCCTCTTTCCAGACAGAAATCTTTCTACTGATTTATACTACTGAAAACAGATAAATAAATAGAATGTTGTCGCACTATTTTAAAGTCTCATTTAAATGTTGAAATCCTGTGGTCAGAATTTTCACTGTCATTTCTTTGTCTTTTTCCAACATAGACAGTAGACATGCATCGTCTAGAGATTGTGATCCTGCAACTGATCCTTTGTCAATGATTTCAGATGAAAATTTTTCCATTGCACATTTACAATTCCAGCATAATTAACAAAACCATAGTTCTCACTTTTCTTTAATTTCAAACAATTATAGTGGATGTTAAAGGGTCATGTTAACTGTGCTACCATTTCGTTAAATGTGAAACATCCTGGTTTTGGGGGTAAAATAAAATTTGTATAATGTTGGTGTTCCATTGTACTAAGTTTTTGAAGTAACAAACGTAAATTTCCAGTGAACATCCTTCCTACTGAAGTCATGTTGGAAAGTGTCTATCCAAATTCAGTTATTGTGTTTGCTATCAAAAGAATTCAAACTTATTTTTGATGCCACCGAGAATTGGGTTTGAAATGAGGATCCATCACAGGAAAATATTGTTTTTAAATGCTCAATTATCTCACCAATTTGTTGTGTTCATGAGATATCATTTGTTGCTGGTTATGAAATTTAGCAAGAACACTTTATGGGCATAAAACTATTCATTAACCATAGAAAAAAAATGGTAATTTTACAAGGACGCTAATTGTGATAAAAGGCACACACAAACATAAAAATTCATATAAACATACAAATTCATGAGAAATATATATATATATATATATATATATAGTAATTGTCTGTATTTTTGAGATGAGTTGTTTTCATTGATTGAGATTGTCGGACTGACTTCCTCATCTTGGTTGTTATTGTCACAACATTTCCAAAACGGCCGAAACGTTGTGACAATAACAACCAAGACGAGGAAGTCAGTCCGACAATCTCAATCATATATATATATATATATATATATACATACTAGCAGACCGCCCGGCATTACCCACTCATAAAATAAGCTTAAATATATTTTAATTCATGCAGATTTTGTATTATTATAGAACAAATTCTCTATTAATTATGATATTGTACCCAATATATATAATAATGATTTCCAAAGTTTTTAAAATAAATTGACTTCAGTGCCATACGCAGAAATCAAAACCAAAACATTTAGTGCTCCAGCCTTCACCATTACCATTGAGCTATCGCCAGATGGATAAAAAAAGGCTAAAAATTAAGCTACTTTAAGTTGACATGTTTGTGTATGCATGCTCAGAATTAGTTGATATACTCTTGCCAAGGTCAACTGTTTTTTTTTTCAATTTAGATTCATTAACTATTCCTATAGGCTAAAAACCAAATTGAAAGTGTTCCCGACGTTCCATACTCTATTTGTCAAATTTCAAGTTGTAGACCAAATATTCAGAGAGGAGTTTGGAAGAAATGTTTGGCACATACATAGACAAGGTCATATGTGTAAGATCTGTTTGTTTTTTTATCGATATACAAGCAGTTTTTTTTAAATGTTGTTTATTTTGTACTTTAGTGAAGAGAGACAAGTTACCTCCCTTTTAATTTTCGTTTTTTACATTTTTAAGTTTTTTAATAAAATGCATTTCTATTTAGAAAATATTTAAATATTTTTATTTAAACATTTAAAAAATATTTAAATATTTTTATTTAAATATTTAAAAAATATTTAAATATTTTTATTTAAATATTTAAAAAGTATTTAAATATTTTTATTTAAACATTTAAAAAAATTTAAATATTTTATTTAAACATTTAAAAAATATTCAAATATTTTTATTTCAATATTTAAAAAATATTTAAATATTTTTATTTCAATATTTAAAAAGTATTTTTGCGTGCATAAAATTTTATCCATGGACATGTATTTTTAGGTTTAACCCATCATCGGCATGGATCAACTGTCAACAAGGATCGGGCTTACATTATCTAGCGTCTTACCAATAAGCTACATTGTCTTGTCAGATTTATGCACGATTTTTATCACTTTTAACCTTTATGAAGTTACTTGCATATCCATGACTGAGTATATTAAGTTCGTTTTAATAATTTTTAGATAAAAAGTAGGCTTTTAATAGCAATGTCAGAGCGAGAAAAGAAATCTTATATATATATATATATATATATATATATACACACACACACAGTCTTGTTACCGTGTGCACTGTACGAACACACAAGAAATGGTCACATAATTTTATTAATATAGATGCTGTGAGCATGAAAAAAATGAAACTTAAAAGTAATGTTTAAACTAAAAGAAATATGAAATAAATTAACCATGATTATATGTACAAGTTATCTTGTCATATTTTGAAACAAACATTATTTAAGCTGATAAATTAAATTTTGCTACCGATGAGCAAATTTTCATTTGTTATTGTTGGACTACGTTATCGGCAACACTCTGATAGCATACTTAATTACAATTTATTTTTAAAGTTACTTTGTTCAGAAAACTGTTTATATGATACATTTTTTAATTAAAATTCGCAAACCTTAAGTTTAAAAATGTACAAAAAAAATGACATCACTACTTCCTAGGGAAATTGCGGGTACATACAGCTAGCAGCTTTATACAATTCAAATCTGAAAATAAGATAATCTGATGGTAATTGTTATAATTGCAAGAAAACATTATTAAAACACTGATAAAGTATATCACAACTTTTCTCATCAAATGTGTTTCTCTTTCCACCGTGTTTTTCTAATCTGAGCTATTACAATAGAATAATAAATATCATTCCGTGATATTTATTTCAAGTCGTCACTGGACTAAATGAAGCTGTTGTTAATTAACCTAGAATAAACACAACAGAGAAACATAATGAATTATATGATGCGCATCAAATGAAAAAAAAAATACTAATTAATTACACAGATGGAAAGTTAGTTGAACTTTAAATTATAAAACATAAAATGGGTGCTTAAAAAATATTCGGTTTGATTATTTTTTTTAAAAAAATCATTTTTGTGGTTAGTAGCCTACAAACAAAGAAAATCGAAACGAAGAGGTGCAGACAAGTTAAACCGACTTCCAAAAGAAAAGGTTTCTAGGGAATATTAAATTCACAAGCGGTCTGTAGTCATCTGCATATATCCGTCGGAGAAGATGACGACGTTAGGTTTTAAAGTTCTTGCAAGATAATGTCGACGTTCTCTTACATACAGTGCCTGTTATTCCTAAATAGTTACCCATCTAGTACTGACCAGGCTAAAAATCGCTTAACTTCAGTGATCTAATGAGAACTGGTGTGTCATTATTATGTCATATATGCTAACAGAGAGACCCTAAAAAGACGAACTTTGGTGCATAGAACTCTACGGAGAGCCAGAAATGTACACTATGACTAAACTTACAATGAGTAAAATAAAATAAATATACAAAAATTCACAAACAACTTGAGTTTGTGATAAAATATGTTACAGTGAGAAAAAGCTGTTAGTTGATTATCTGCTGATGACCTCATGATAATCTGATAAATTGCACGGGGGGGGGATATCAGAACGAAAATATTTCAGGAAGCATTTGTTTATTTTACTCTTGGTGCCTTGACATAAGCAAGAATGTTAAATAGCAAAATTGAGCATGAAATTTTAAGATTATACACGCGTCATAAAAAAATTCCTGAAATTTATTTCTTTTTTACTTTTCAAAAACAAAATATTCAGTTATTTTTGTGAAAAACTGAATCAATAATCATTTTTGATGACCGGGATGAAAAAGAAAAAAAGTCTACTTTTTTTATTTAAAAATTATTAAAACGAATTAAATATACTCAGTATAGATGTGCTCGCATATCTATACTATAGACACAGTATAGATATGCAAGCAACTAAATAAAGGTAAACTAATTTGCATATTCCTTTGAAAATAGAACTTTATTCATTTTTTTATGGTTTCCTATTAGATGATAGGTTTCATATAACTATTATGCTCAGATCTATTTATGCATAGTTTCTACATCGTGCATAAATTGGGTAGTATTTAGGATGCAAATGTTCTAACACACACAAATGTATTTATATATATATATATTTATATATATATATATATAGCATATTTATTAAGGGGTGTAGCTAGAATGGCCGAACATTCTCGTATGAGATAAAGGCAAAAAGTATCTATGCATTAACAATTAACATGGGAGGGGAGATTATCTTCAAGTACTACGCTAAGCTGGGGATGGGACAACAGACTTATACTAAGTAGACATTAATAAGTCCTTCTCACCTCCCCCCCCCCTTTTTTTTAAATGGAGAGTAGATAATGCATGTGGATGTGTTATCGGCAGCTCCAGTAACTCTCACTTCTCCTATTTTGTCATTCAGTCCTCATTTCCAATGAGTGATTTTTCTGACAAAGGGTGAAGAAAAAGCTGCTTTCCAGGTCGGTAGTACTTTGTAAAGAGTAGCCTGAGATGTCGGAAATTTTCTGTTTCTATGTCTATCTTTGTGGTCATGTCATTAGTAAGGGTGCTGGAGGTAAACGTTTCATCTGGGCTGACGTTACCCGCCTGATAGTCAGGAACCCGAACCTTGGATTAACCACTAAGGAGGCTGTCCTATCAGCAGGTACAAAGTACCGGGGCTGCTGTATTGCCATTTGGTGAATGAATTCTGGACCATACAGTAGTTTCTGGTGGGGCCTCTCGATGCCATGCTAGTGGGTAATTGTTACAGCTTTACCTTTTCATGTGCTACAAAAAAAAAAAAAAATTTCTTGTCTTTTTCTCTCTTACTTTCCCTCTCTGTCCTGCTCCAACCAAGTCTATCGACCTGCTCCACAAATCCCAAAATCTCAACATGACAAATCTAAAAAAAAAAAAAAAAAAAAAAAAAAAAAAAAAAAAAAAAAACATGAATAAACCTAGAACCCCATCTTCCAACGTAGACCCCTACTACCAGGTCTCCTTCTCCAACATCAGGGGTCTACGTTCCAACCTTCCAGAGGTTGAAACACAGTTACAGGAGACAAAGCCAGACATATTCTTTTTAAGTGAAACTGGCATAGGACCAACCACTTTCCTAGACGAATTCATAATTAAAGGATACTCTAACTTAACACATAAACCTGAACCCCAAGATCGCCATGGGCATGGAATATGTGCCTACATCAAAGATGGCTTTCCATGTGGTAGGGATATCTCCAGAGAAGACCCTAATTTACCTTATATGTGCTTCCAGGTTGCACTAGCTTACACCACTGCATTTATATTTGCCCTCTATCGCCCCCACAACAGTAGGGTTACTATCTTTAAGAGCATATCTGAGAAAATTGACCACATACTGTCTGCTCATCCTTCGGCTAACATTCACATTTGTGGTGACTTCAATGTCCATAATGTGGAATGGCTGACCCATTCAAATAAAACCGATGACAAAGGGATGTTTTGTCATGATTTTGCCATTGCCTATGACCTAACTCAGATTGTTCACGAACCCACCCATGTGCCCGAGACTACCGGTCAGTATGCAAGCCTTCTAGACCTTTTCCTCACAACTTCCCCTGAGCTATGTTCATGTTCCATTCTATCTCCTCTGGGATCCTCCATCTACTCTGTTGTAGCAGTTAAGATACAAATGAAATAAGTCTTCAGATGTACCTCTCCACCGTTCTGTATATAGATACTCTATGGCTGACTGGGATAGCTTTCGTACATTCATATCTGATCTACCTCTGCATTCTATGTTTAAAAAGGATGTGTCCTTCATAGTATCAGACCTGACCGAATGGTTAATTGTAGGCATAGACAGATTCATACCATCAAAATAATTCCAACAAAAACCTAACAGCCAGCCATGATTCTCCCCAGAATGTGCTGCTGCCATTGCGCACAGAAATCACTTTTTCCATAGCTACCAACGTAATAGATGTACTGAGACTAAAGCTGCTTTCAGGAATGTCAGCAACCACTGTAAAAGAGTAATAAAAAATGCAAGAGAGCTATATGCTCAGTCCGTTAAATCCAAAGTAACTGAGCAGCGACTTGGTTCCCATCAGTTTTGGCAAATAGCAAACAGGATTCTGAACAGAAGCGTGCATTCTATCCCAACCATCATCAATGGACCTGAGGTCATCTCGTCAGCATCAGACAAGGCCAGATTATTTGCCAAGAACTTTGCAGTCAATTCTACTCTATGCAACAAAGGCCATCAACTCCCCATATTTCCCCCTATAACAGACAACATGCTATGCAACATACAAATATCTGCGCGTGAGGTCGCCAAGCTAATTAAGAACCTTGATTCCAGTAAAGCAACTGGCCCTGACAAGCTTCTGGGTTTGACCTTTACTCCTGATCTAAAATGGAACATGTACATCAAGTCTGTTGCCGGAGTCACTGGGAAAATGGTGGGATCCTTCTACCGCTCCAGAAGATATCTCACTGCTGATGCAATTCTCTATCTATATAAAAGCCAAGGACGTCCAAGGATGGAGTACTGCTGCTACATCTGGGCAGGAGCTGCTAAAAATAGCCTACCCTGCCTTGACAGAGTACAAAATAAACTTTGTGGTTTAGTGGGGGATGCCCTTTTCTCTTCCCTGCAACCTCTCTCCCACAGAAGAGATGTGCGAGCCTGTCTTTGTTTTATCATTATTTCCATGGCAGGTGCTTGTATGAGCTCCAATCTTTGGTCCCCCCTTGCCAATCTTTCACAAAAAACACCCGTCTAACTGAAACTACTGTCAATAATTTTCTCCACTCTTTATCTGTGCCTAAATCCAAACGTAGATTCCATGAGCAAAGCTTCTTTCTTAGAACTGCACACCAGTGGAACTCTCTGCCGCTCGCCCGTTTCCCACCTGATTACAACTTGGATGTCTTCAAGTCCAACATAAACAAACTCCTGACAAACCGCCCCCTTAAGTAAGACACTCTATTAAACCTCCAATATTAATGATTACTACAATACTATCTCATTGATTACTGTACATGCAATAACCCTTATCCCTTAGTGGCCTTTGGGCCTTGATAAGTGGTGACCCCCATGTAAAAAAAAAAAAAAAAAAAAAAAAGCATGCACATTCACCTTTATACCTTTTGTTATTTCCCAAGGTTTTCTATACAAAGTATAGGCATAGTATAGATGGTTATGGATAAGATTGTATTGGTTTCGATCCTAGCTAATGGCGCCTAAGTCATTTTTTTTTAACTTTTGAAACCATTTGGCTCTATAATAATAAATATAAAATCTGCATAAATTAAAATATCATATTTAAGCATATTTTACGACCGAACAACGTCTGGCTACCTGCTAGTATATATATTTAATTCACTGTGGGTGTGAGAGAATGTGTGTGCATATGAAGGAGAGAGAGAAGTGGTATGTGTATATGCACGCGATGTTTGTGTTCCCTATAAACTTAAAAGTTATAGAACTTACACAAAATCTAAAAGTGTATTCTTATTAAAATTTAGTGTATAAAAAATGCAACTATTTTGGAAATATAAAAAATGGTCACACATTCTGTGCTACATTAGATAGTCAAAAACTGGGTGATTATTAACGTTTTCTAGTCAGGAAATGGGTGATCATTTTAAGTTATATTTATATAGTAAAGTGAACCCTCACTCTTGTGGCCATTTAATCGCAAACATGAAACATAAAAAATCGAATCTCACTTTTATTAGCAACAGTGTAGCAACAAACAACGAAATTAAAGCATATAATAATAATACATTAATTCAGAGCTTTTTTCAATATTTCACCTTCTTTCAACTACATAAGGGGTGAAATGTTGAAAGAGGGCAGCAAAAACAAAGTAATATGGCGTTATGAGAATAGCCAAGATGTACATAGTTATTCTCATTCAATCCCAAACATCGTCTGCGTGTACATTCGCCTGCTTTGTTAAAACTTGAAAATCACTCAAACCCTTACAAAGTTTTTTTTTTTTGGTTTTTGTTTTGTTTTTTTAAATCAGTGTAATTCTGGAAAAATGATATCTAAAATTTAGAAAAAGAGTCCATTCTTAAGGGGTCAAATGACCATATATAGTATTTAATATTATCAAAAGGTAAACACAATTCAATGTTATCCTGTAAAGTGCAGTAACTCTGATTTTTTTCACAGTTTCTATTATGCTGAATCGAATCGTATGTATGTGTTTGTGTCCATCAAGAAGAATGGCCCGAGTAAAGAAAAAAGAAAATGGATGTAAATGGGAAACAAGAGAAAGTGGGGAAGTTTGTCCCGAGGCAATACCAGGTAGCCCCGCTAGTAAATAAATCGAGAAACTACGAATGAAACTTCTTGTGAAATTCTAAATGTGAAGGCGCCATTGCTGTAGAATGAGTTTTTGTTTATGAAAGATTCTGGGGCGAATATTAACAAGTGTTGAAAACAATCTACTTGAGAATGAAGTACTTTGCTGCTAGGTGTTACCTTCAAACTCGGTGAGAGGAGGGCATGATGGCGGTTGGTATTCAGTTTTCATTCCCAGGTGGCAGCCAGGCAACCAAGGAATTGATCGTCATTGTCTCTTCCAACCGCGACTCACCTGTCGGCTATTATGAAATGATTAGAACCTTGGTGATAACCATTTCCATGCCAGAAATACTACCTTCAAGCATCAAACTTTGTGTATATATTACACAAAAAAAGGCTAATGTAAGGTCTTCTAGACTTGAGATTGGTTAACTAGCTAAACTAAATATCATATCTAAAATATAAATCTCACTTGCGTGTGTAAATGTGTGTATGTTTGTATGCCTGCATAAAACTTTTGACAGAGGTGACGGCTTTTCACGAGATCGGTGTCATTTTGAAGCTCGACCTTCAAACAACAAATATCGAAAAATTGGCTAAAAACATTAATTCCTTCACTCTCAACGAGGCACTTTTCTACAAGGAGGAATCGCTTTTTTCGCCGATATTTTAGAAGGACATTTCGATTAACTTCGCCACTTCCGGTTTGGCTATGGGCGCAACAGCAAAGACGTCATGTCTTATTTATTTTTTTTCAGGTTCTTTTTCTCCTTTGCGGTACGGGTTCAAGCCTGCTTACTACCACTTTTTTTTTTTTTATAACACACATCTCCAAACACCCGGGCAACGCCTAGCACCCAGACTAGTATATATAAACATCTGCTAACATGAATCCTATGCATTTTAGCCTGACGAGTGGTTACAAAGATTAAATGTAGAAAATTCTGTGTAGCTTAGTTGGTTTTAATTAAAAACAAAAAGGATCTATAATTGATCTCTTTTTACTGGATTCTTCAACCTATGTTTAAATTAAAGATAAATAGAAGCTGAAAAAGAGTTCGGTAAATGAGACCAATTATAATTCACCTTTTTTTTTTATTTGAAACTAACGATACCAATGTTGTTCTGATCTTCTATAATACGTATATAAATATTATAGTTTTATTTTTCTTAATAACTGAGCCTTGCTGGGGTCATCTCCCACTAACCTTTATATATTATATAAATTTCTTTAACACAAAGGTTTACATAGTAGCTCAATAGAGTATGAATAGAACTCTCAATTTAACATATCAAGCTTAATTGTTCAGAGAAACTTCATATTTCCCTAAAAACAACTTTATTGACATACAAGCGTTTCTGCCCATACGGGGAACATATATTCTCTATGATATACAAAATATCACAAATATTCACGAAGAGGTTTCATCAGTGCTGCTGCCATTGCAGTCAGAGTGAAAAATTAAAATGTATTCGACACACATTTAATTTAAACATATTTCTTTTTTCACTCAAATTTAAATGGGAAATCTTAACTTTTTTTTATAAAAGTTAATATTTGTTTTTCTCTTTTGTTGAAAGTGTTTATATTTAATTGATAAAAGCCATATTACAAAGTGAACATAAAGAATAATTACTCATCACCAAATGCAATTACTCCTATTAAAACTTCTTTCTCAGTTTTTTTTTTTTTTTTTGTGGAGGCTTTCTCTCTGTGTCCATTCTTACTTTTGCCATTTTTTAAATTTTTGTAAGGGCACTAAATTTACATGTCTAGCAATCTTATAGATATATATATATATATATATATATATATATATAAGAATATTGCTCTATTCTTAAATATTGAGCTTTTCCTTTTTGGCTAGGATCTCCTTGAAAGTATTACTTCAAGTAATATCTATCAGGATTTTTCATCTGAATTCTATCAGTGTCTTATCTCGCTTTTTATATATATATATATATATATATATATATATATATATACATACACACACACTTGTATGAATATATTTCTTGAGTTTATATAAAAAAAATTTTTTTTCAAAATATATATTCTTTATAATATAGTCCAAATTATTACAAATAATAATCCAGAGATATATTTCTATCTTCAAAACATATGTTGGCGAGTTAAATGTAAAAAAAAAAAAAAGAAAAACAGAATCAGTTATGATTTTTTTGTTTATTTTTTCTTATTTTTTTCTTATAATTATTTTACGTATAGGCAGATGCTTATATTCTTTTCCATAACTTCCTTACACGCATTTCATTGTGGTGATGAAAAATATAGTCCATCGTGACATCGTAGAACTGATCAGAAACAAACAGGTATCATTAATAACTTTTTGATTATAGGAATGTAACTCACTAGTATATCTACGAGAGATAAAACTACTGTTATCCTGGCAAGATATTGTGACACAATTGGTTAGCGCACTGGATTAGAGTAACTGTTATCTCAGTTTTTAATCTCACCACTGTTTATCAAGACAGAAATGTGCATGCATCCACGGATAATTTAAAACCACACACGTTATATATATATATATATATATATATATATATATATATATATATATATATATATATATATATATATATAGAGAGAGAGAGAGAGAGAGAGAGAGAGAGAGACATGCATACACACACGTTGGCTTATAAACGTATTTCATAGGTATTTTATTTTAAAATTTAAATGCTTATATCACAGAAAACACATCTTTGACTTTGAGTGCTTACTAAACACTTTCCCTCGAGTGTCTGTACAGAGCTTTGTAAGGAGAAACTGGTACGAGGATACTGTCCCCTACAACTAAATCCTGATTAAATCTTCAAAATAATAGTCTTTGAAACTTAAATAATATAACCTCTGTATGGCTACTTCATATTCATTTATACAAAGAATTATGCACCTTCTCCAAATGATGTTGCCCATAGTAACAGCATATATTCCACCAGACTAGATGAATTTTTACCTGGAATCCGATAAAATCAAGAAGCCACAAGAAAGATGGTCAATTAATGAAAATTAATGTTCTTTTCTTTTTGACTAACTCAACATTTGTGAGGTGAAGCACTTTCATTGAAATGTGAATATCTATGTATCATTAATATACAGATATCAAACATATTTGATACCCAGGTAAACTTAGGTAAATCTACTAGTATATATATTAATAATGGGTTGATTCCAAAATTTTCCCTGATTCGGATACAATTACTGATTCTATTCTAAATTCCCGATTTCAATACAAGTACTGATTCTTTTAAAATTTTGAAGTATTTAGTTAGATATTCATTGCTTTTTCAAAATGTTCGAATAATCGTAAACCACCACCCACCCAACCCCGATCATGTAATGTCCGCATATATTTTCTTGGGAAAGGGCGTAATTACAAGAGTAGATCTTTCTAAATATTTTTCTCAAATGCTTTCTTTGTAATTGATTGAAAATTGTAAGACAAGATTTGTTTTTCTTTAAAATAAACCTGATTTGAATTTGTTCGTCGTTAATGCTATGTAATTGAAATTTTGATAAAAACAGTTGACGATTGATATGCAAAATACGAAAACTGTAGCATAGTTAACAAAGCCCCTCCCCATGTTAAGAATGGGTTTCTACGCAATAATTTAGAAAACCATTCTTGACACAAGGAGGGGGAATCTTAACTATTCTCTGCCTTCACACTATGAAAGAATGTTTATATTTTTTCTCCAAATTATAAAGATTTGGTTGATTATTAGATTGATTTTGCTTTACTGAATAATAATAATAATAATAATGATAATAATAATAATGATAATAATAATAATAATAACAATAATAATAATAATAATAACAATAATAATAATAATGATAATAATAATAATAATAATAATGATAATAATAATAATAATAATAATGATAATAATAATAATAATGATAATAATAATAATGATAATAATAATAATGATAATGATAATAATAATAATAATGATAATGATAATAATGATAATAATAATAATGATAATAATAATAATAATGATAATGATAATAATAATAATGATAATAATAATAATAATGATAATAATAATAATGATAATAATAATAATAATAATGATAATGATAATAATAATGATAATAATAATAATAATAATGATAATAATAATAATAATAATGATAATAATAATGATAATAATGATAATAATAATAATAATGATAATAATAATAATAATGATAATAATAATAATAATAATAATAATAATTCTGATTTCGTTTATCAACGTCTCTCTGGAAAGGGATGGGATTAATTTTTAGAGGATTTCCCTTAATCCCGCCTTCAAACCAGGAGCTTCAAAGATTAAGGGTTTTCCTAAGGATGTGGTGGTACATACAATTGCAGAGGTCTGAAGGCCACCTAAAACATTGGGGATTTGTAGTTTTTCCAATTGTCCTTTCAGACGACTTGATACTACTCCTAGTGTACCAACTACGACCGGGATTATTTGTGTTTTAACCCCGTGTATACGCTTTATCTCCAAGGCCAATACAGCATAATTGCTCCACTTCTCATTCTCCTTCTCTCTCACATTCCTGTCCCAGGGTACTGAGGAGTCTACAATCTGCCAGTTTTTTGAGACCTTGTCAATGACGACCAAATCCGGATGATTATGTTCCAATTGCTTGGTCGTTATGACACTTTTGTCCTACCATACCTCTACCTTGCCATCCTCACTTGTTCTCACTTCATCAGGCACCTCCTCAAATCATTTTCCAGCACAGTTCACCCCCAACCCTCTTACACACCTCCCAATATATCTGGAGTCCCATGTGATTATGTCTTTTGCGGTACTCTCTCTCTGGGCCAGTCCACTATACACTGCTGCAAGATGTGCAATTGACTCTGAGGTCTTACCACAAATCCGGCATTCAGCAGCAACTTCCTCTCTTAGAACCACTTTTTTGAACAATCGTGTTCCTAATGCCTGCTCTTGTGATGCACAAACAAAAGCTTCAGTACTCTTGGCCAGATACCCAACTCTAAGCCATTGCCATGATCTTTCATCAGCCACTTCTGCTATATACTGGAAGAACCTTTTATGCATTTTCTTCCTAGCCAGTTCCTCTGCCCTTTCTCTATCCATACGTTTCACATAAGCAGCCTTGGTCTCAGATACCTCCACTTCATTGGTCATAACCTTAAGCATCCACTCCTCACTTCTAACCACATGCTCCTTCAATGGCATCTCCTCGGTTCTAACAATCTTTTACACTTTTCAATCCTCTCCCACCGTCTTTCCTCTTTTGATACAGCCTTGCTACACTATTTCGAATATGAAATATACCAAACATTGCAAAAACTTTTCCTGTTTTGATATCCATGGCATGCAAATCCTTGTCAGACCATTCTAAAATTCCCGCACTGTATCTCAAAACATTGATTGCCCATGCATTTACTGCTTTCATTGGATTTCCTCCATACAGTTTCGACTTTGCAATTAGTTTCACTCTTCTAAGATACTCCTTCCTGACTTTCTCCTTCATTTCTCTGTTCATGATGCCTACACCCTCCAACACTCCCAAATACTTATATCCTGTATCTTCTATTTCTTTCATGAATTCTCCATTTGGCAGCACTATTCCATTCGAATGAACCTTTACTCCTCTTTTCATCACCAGCACCGAGCATTTACTAATCTCAAACTCCATCCCAATGTCTTCTGTTCTACCAGTCTCTCCATTTCCTTTTCATTTCTACCGAATATTTTCAAATCATCCATAAACAGTAGATGGTTGAGGCGTCTTCCACCAGATCCAAAGTTATACCCCAGTTTTTCTCTCTTCAAGAGGATGCTCAGTGGCATCATTATCATTACAAAAAGTGGTGATAACGAATCTCCTTGAAATATTCCACGTTTAATGGCAACCTGCCCCATCTCTCTGTTTGCTGTCAGCACCGTTTTCCATTGAGCCATACTTGTCTCCAAAAGCCCTACCACATTCTCAGCAACCTTCATCATCAATAATGCTTCACGTATCCATGAATGAGGAACCATGTAACAAGCCTTTCTGTAATCGATCCATGCTATGCTCAGATTCCTCTTCTTCGCATCCTGCATTAATGCTTTATCAATTAGTAGTTGCTCTTTGGTACCTCTCGAGCCTTTCCAGCACCCCTTCTGTTCGTCAGGAAAAACACCATTACTCTTAAGATGTTCATAAATTTTCTCCGCAAATATTCCAGTCAACAGTTTCCACATCATTGGGAGATATGTAATTGGTCTATAATTATTGGCATCTGTTTCTTTTGCAGGATCTCACCCAATCAGTATTGTTCTTCCCTTCACAAGCCATCAGGGACATCTCCGACTCTACAACCCTTTGCAGGGCAGCAGCTATAGGTGGATAAAGACATGGAAACTGTTTAAATCAGAAGCCCATCACTCCATCTGGACCAGGTGCCTTCCAATTTGTCATCCTTTGTATGCCAGCCTTAACGTCATCGATGGTTATCTCAACGTTCTTCATCTGCTGCATTCCTGATAGCCTTTCTCTGACATTCTCCCAACCAGCTAGCCTTCTTATTATATCGCCCTTCAATGGACCAAATCCCACTCCAGAACTTCCTGGGATCTTTTGCATTTGGAGTGTTGTTATTTCCCGCCTGTTTACTACGATTTAATAATAATAATAATAATAATAATAAATTTGTAGATAACCACCTTTAGCTAAATCACTCCCTCAAAATAAGATTCTACCTTTATTTTACCTTACAATCAATTTAGTATTTTGAGTAGGAAATCAGTTTTGTATATAAATGTAAAACAAAAATGGTCATTTTCGGTCCATTCTAACTTTGTAGTGATATTCACTAAATTCTTTTACCACTAATCTTATATAATAGCTCAAAAATCGAAAATTAAACAAAGTACTGGTAGAATATTATATTTTTGCACGATTGTTGACATATTGAGTGTGTTTCTACCAGTATTTTGTATAATTTTCAATTTTGAGCGGTTATCAAGGGTTCTTGTGTAGGGCTTATGGGCAGAGTGAACACTAGCTTTAAACACAAATAAACATCCAGGTAGGTAGAAGGGTAACTTATTTTGTATTTGGTAACCGTAGAGTTGAATGCAATAATCAAAGAGGAAAGTGCCCCTGTGTGTGTGTGTGTCATGCGGTCATACAACTTACCTTCGGATGGGATTTGAGAGAAAGAGAAATTAAAGATGGCAGCCATGGATTTATAAGGTGTAGTCTCGTGGAATCTCACGAGATCTCATCTTCCACTGCATACGTATGCAAATGGATGGGGTCAGTTTTCTGATAAAATGTCTGTTGGCGGAGGCAGTGGGGAGAACACGTGCTGGAAGGTGAGAGAGAAAGTTATTAGTGACAAATTCTAGCTGGACTTTTGCATATTGTATTTGGTTTATTTTGTTTTGCTGTTACCAGCCCATTTAACGTCAAGTTATTTCGGCATAATGGGGGACAAATTCGACCTTAAATTAATACCGGAATTCGACAGCTCGACCCCGGTACTTGACTGGATGGAGAAGGTCGAACTACATTGCCAGTATATCAACAGCTTAGTCCTGAGGAAAACAGGATTATGAAAGGATCAAGGCAGCATTATACAAGGCGTTTGCTATCGACCTTGCCACTGCTGGAGAGCAATTTGAGGCAAGAATCTTGCATCCCGGTGAAACTATCAACGTTTATTTGGCCGAGTTGACGAAATTGACGGTGTTGTTTGGTGACCGGCCTGAGCGGGCCTTGGCATGCAAATTTTTGGCAGGGCTCCCAACCGAAACAAAGTAACTCCTGCGGGCCAGCTCAAGCATAGCTTCATTGTCCCTTAACGACCTGGTAGACCGGGCCAGGACCATGATGAAAAATACTTATGAGATGGGAGAACCGGTAGTCGCTGCTGTACAGCGCGCATTAAATGAGGATAGACTGTCCCAGGGGCTCGTCCTGCGCAGTTAAGTCGTGTTATAGGTGCAATGACCAGAGCCACATTGCGAGGAACTGCCGGCAGCGACTGACAGCTATTCACTGCTACCGATGTAATAAGACTGGTCATATGGCCCGGGATTGTTCAGGAAACAGGGTCAGGGACAAGGTGCCAGCGTCGATCTCTTCTCAAAACAGAAATTAGACGAGGCGCTTCCAAACATTCAGGTCTATGTCAATGAGACATTGCACTCAGCACTCTTTGACTCTGGGTGCTCTCGCACCATAGTGAGTGCGGGCCTCTGCCACACTTGGAAGAAGAAGACTACTAGATTACCCACCCTCAGTGGAGCGACGCAGACATGTTGCGGGGTGGGCACTGAACATTTGCACTAAAACTGGAAATTCAGCTAACATCGAAGTGCTGGTAGTACTTGAGAAACCGCTGAGCTTTGACCTGCTTCTAGGTTATGACGCCATCAGAGCCCTAGGTGGTGCTCACATAACACAGATGGGGGCAATACAGTTTCAGGAGAAGGTTCCAGTGTGTGCTTCTTTGAAGATTGATCAGCCAGACTTTATTGTCGAGTTTGACCAGCAGCAGAAGGCTTGGACAGCCGCATGGAAGTGGTCGGAAAACCAAGAACCAGCCAAACTGCGAAATGAGGTAACAGAGTACAACCGGTCTGTGGATGCGGTACTGGTCACTTCAAATTGCAACCTTGCTGATAGGTTCACTCGGGTGCCACAGAGATGGTACGACACCATGAAGAAGAAAACCAAGCCAGTACCATTATGTGCCACCTCTATTGAGGTGGCGGATGAAATCAGGAAGATACACCACCTCAGTGGACACCCCAGAGTGAGACGGACATGTTATTTTGTGCAGTTGTCCAATCTGTCGGTGTCCAAAAGTGCAGTGAAAGCGGTAGTCAAGGAATGCCAAACATGTCAGTCAATCGACCCCCGCCCCGGCCAAATGGCAGAAAGGTCAGCTGGGAGTAAGCGCAACTTGGAGCCGACTGGGTATGGACATAACCCACAACGGCGGCCAGCACTTCCTCACTCTGATCGATTGTGGACCGACAAGGTTTGCAATCTGGCGCCTGTTAATAAGACAGGATTCCTCCAGTGTAATCCGTGAATTGGAATCCATATTTTATGAAAGGGGGCCACCTGAAGAGACCCTCACAAACAATAACATGGCTTTCTGCAGTGGGGAATTCAGACATTTCGTAGAGTGGGGGATCCAGCTCAGACACAGATGTGCATATGTACCAAGTGGCAATGGCATAGCAGAGCAGTGCAATCAAAGCATGAAGAGAATCGCAGCAAGAAAACAATGCATGATCACAGAGGCAATCTATAGATATAATGCAACTCCAAAGGATGGCATGACTGCTGCAAGCACACCCACCAATGCGATCCATTGTTATCAAGTGCGCATCAAAGACATTGATGCCTGTCTGCCTGATCGGCAGGAAACCCGAGGGCCGTATGAGTTAGGGGACAGTTTGGGTGAAGCCTCCTAATAATCGATGCACCAGCAGCTTTCAAAGAGGGCGACTCACTGGCATCATCAGTGAGCAAGCCGTGCTAGTCAATGGTACTCCACGCCATGTGAAGGATATCTGGCCTGCCCTGAATATGAACCAGTTGGTGAGTAGCAGTAATGGTGAATTGTCCAACGATGACCTGTGGATCCATCCTATTCCCCGCGATGGTACAACTGTGAACCTCAACGCTGATGCCGATAGTTCTAGCACCCCTTCTGAGAGCTCCAATGAAGATGAAGTCCAGCCTGATGGTATGACTGTACACTCCAACGCTGATGCCAATGGTTCCGACGCATCTTCTGAGAGCTCTAATGAAGATGAAGTAATCCAGCCAATCCCCCTTCGTAGGAGTGCCCGCAACAAACGACCACGTCCACCATGCCAAATAGTGTGGTCTGGAGACCAGGGGGTGGGAGTGTAGAGTTGAATGTAATAATCAAAGAAGAAAGCGCCCCGGTGTGTGTGTGTGTGTCATGCGGTCATACAACTTACCTTCGGATGGGATTTGAGAGAAAGAGAAATTAAAGATGGCAGCCATGGATTTATAAGGTGTAGTCTCATGGAATCTTTCGAGATCTCATCTTCCACTGCATACGTATGCAAATGGAATGGGGTCAATTTTCTGATAAGATGTCTGTTGGCAGAGGCAGTGGAGAGAAACGTGCTGGAAGTTGAGAAAGTTATCAGTGACGAATTCTAGCTGGACTTTTGCTTATTGTATTTGGTTTATTTTGTTTTGCTGTTTACCAGCCCATTTAACGTAAGTAACATTTATTTCTTATTTGTTTTTCGTTTTTTTTTTTGTTAGTTACAGTAATAAATGATTGAATTTCATTCTTTGTTTTGAAAGTAGAAGTACGTTTAAATGCAAACATAATTTCTGTTTTTAACTTCTAAATATTATTTGAATATAAAGAACTTGAAGAATGAAAACTTTTTTCAATTAGATCAACTACTTATGTTAACAGTTGAAAGTTTTTGTTTAATTCATGATGGAGCTGGACTCACTTCAGCAAGTACAACCAAAGCGTTCCACTTCTGTCTCCATCATTTTGATAGTGTTTCCCAGAGATGATAACTTCAGGTGTAGAGTACCAAGGTCAAGAGGGAATAGAGTGGGTGAGGTGAAGAGAGAACTGAAATGTTCAAGACAACACAGAGCATAAGTCACTTTGTATAGTATTATAAGGTGACCCATGATGCTAGATGTGTTAGCTATAACTAACCTGCTAACAATAACTTTGTAAGCAACCGCAGAGCCTTGATACTTCAGATGTCCAGAATTTGATTGCTTTGTTTTACGGCATATAAACGCTTTTCAGGTTATTTCATGCCAAATCCAGTAATTCATATCATTCCGAATATTCGGACCATGGTCTTCATTTCAAGTTAAGAACAGTCGTCCGAATATTAAAAATAATACAAATTATCAATCAGCATCTCAAAAATTCAGAAACCAAATCCAGTAATTTGGGAAAAGATTTTATACTTCAAGTATTTTATATCTTCAAATATTTATTCATGGAATTTAGTTTGGTTGTTTTGCTTTATAGTACATCAACCATTTTCAGATGATCTAATATCAAATCCAGTCATTTTGGGAAAAAAATTCGTGCTTCAAGTTCTTTTAATGTTCAAATATTTATTTGTGGTGTTTGTTTTGTGGAACAAAATTGTTTTTGACTTTTCAGAACATGATTGAGTTTTACAAAGGGAAAGGAAAAATAATAATATAAATATTCAGTGCATTTTAGGACAGGCATCCAGTATTTTCAAACAGCCTGATCAGATAGCACCAGTTATGTGTTGAGGGTAAAAACTCAGTCTTGCAGGTGTAACTAGAAGGACTTTATGCAGACAAGATAATTGTGAGGCACGCGTTTTGTGTTTTTGTGCAGAAGTCCGATTTGCTGAATAACATCAAGTGAGCAAGCGACATTTGCTCTATTCATGAAGAAGGCCCTAAAAATAGACTCGTTTTAGCGTTCTCATAGTTACCGATTCATTGGCCTTAATTGCAACACTTCAACTAATCTTACAAGTGACACTTGGAACCGGATGCTTTTTAAAGAGGACAACTAATATATATATATATATATATATATATATATATATATATATATATATATATATATATATATATATGTAAGGCAAACAAGAAAAGATATGACAAATAACTTTTCAATAAAAAAAAAAAAAAAAAAGCCTCACCACTTGAATCTGTAGATAACATTACATAAAACGAAATGCTTGTTAAGGAGATATACCTATAATCAAACTTGGCAGGAGACAAAACAAAACTTGCTGAATCTGCAGCAAGCACAGTGTAAGTGAATACGGTTGCTTTGGTAACAAAAATAACAACCAACCAACCTGATGCACTATTCAAAGCTCCTTAATCATTTTTACGATCGGCGGCTTGTTTGGAAAATACTAGCCGGTTTGCGACTCACTTTCACAAGATAGTTTCTATGGTTTTTTGTTGTTGTTTTTATTTGTTTTTGTTTTTTTTTTGTTTTTGCAGTGTTTTATACAAATGAGCGCACAAGCTCTCAAAAATGACACAAAAAAATTATGCTTCGCCACTGTTCCAACAAATATCTATATAATTTAATGTCTGAATCAGGAACGCTTAAGAAAAAAAAGGAAAAAATTAACATGTAAATATCGGTACAGAAAACAAAAAGCAAACATCTTGTTATGGAATTAGAGTGAAAGTTGAGAAGTGTTTGATTTCATAATTTCCTTAATTGAAATGGATTCGTTTGGCAGATTTTTACTCTCTAATTTCTATATGATGCAAGGCATATATGTGCATACATGTATATACTTATATATATATATATATATATATATATATATATACATACATACACACATATAAAGACACATTATATAAAGACAAACACACACACATATATATATACATATAAAGGCACACATATATACATATAAAGACACATACATATATAAGGGATGTACCGATTGTCAACCTGGCCGATTACCGATTAATCAGTCTTTGATAATCAACCGATTAATAAGTTTTCTAATGTCGATTTATCAGCAAATTGGGTTGTCATACATGATACTAATATTAATTATATTGTAAACAAAGATAAGCTAACTCCCTCTTTTGATTGCCAGTGAAAATTTATCGTCTATGGCATATTATCAAATAACAAGCATATGCGCTGTTAACATGTACACTTTTACAACTGCACTGAATTTGAGGCAAATAGATGCAAACATAGGGAAAATTTTCCTCCTTTTTCTTCTTATCGAATTAACATTATTTTTTTTTTACTTTAAATCATTATTATTATTTTTTACTTTAAATCATTATTATTTTTTACTTTAAATCATTATTATTTTTTACTTTAAATCATTATTATTTTTTTACTTTTAAATCATTATTATTTTTTACTTTAAATCATTATTTTTTTACTTTTAAATCATTATTATTTTTTTACTTTTAAATCATTATTATTTTTTACTTTAAATCATTATTATTATTTTTTACTTTAAATCATTATTTTTTACTTTAAATCATTATTATTTTTTTACTTTAAATCATTATTATTATTTTTTACTTTAAATCATTATTATTATTTTTTACTTTAAATCATTATTATTATTTTTTACTTTAAATGATTATTATTTTTTTTACTTTCGATCATTAATATTTTTTACATTAAATCATTGTCAAAGAAAATTATTACTTCATCTTTCAGTTTTCATCAGTCATACTCTTGTTCCTCATTTTCAGGCTCTTGCAACCATTTCATATATATTTTTATTTTTCTGGTTTAAATAATGTATATTTTATTGAGATAAATTGCTAATTAGATATCAGACATAATTTTTTATGTATTTAAATTACTTAAATAAATACTGACAACCTTCAACCATTATGGCAACCAGTTTCTGCTGAAAGTATTTTTATGTCAATTCTAAGAAAATGAATACAACAAAGGGTGGAAAATCAGCAAAAACTTTTACAACAACTAATATATTAAACCATCTTAGAAAGGCTCATTCAAAAGAAGCAAAAGTTGGAAATAAGAAAAGGAAGCACAATGCATATTCAGGGATAGGCATTCCAAGAACAAGTGGCAACAACTACGAGCTTCCAGCAAAACACCAAACTACTATAGAATCAATATTGGCCCAAAAGAAACTTTGGGATATTAATGACCACAAGTCACAAGAGATCCATTATCTGATAAGAGAAATTCTGCTGATGTCCAAGAACAAGTGACAACAACTACGAGCCTTCAGCAAAACACCAAACTACTATAGAATCAATATTAGCCAAAAAGAAATGTTTGGGACATTGATGGTTACAAGAGCTTCATTATCTAATAGGAGAAATGATTGCTGCTGATATTCAACCATATTCTGTAACCTCGGACATTGGATTTAATAGGCTTATTGCAAAACTTTGTTCAAATTACAGCATTCCATTAAAAAAGTACTTCACTAAAAAATAATTTTCAATATATTTACAAAATTAAAACAAAAATTCAACTGTCTCTTGTTGAAATTAGCAACATTTCATAAACTACAGACATTTGGACAGTTACAACAGATAATGCTCCCTTTCAGTATTTGACAGGTCATTAGCTTTCAAATGACTTTGAACCGTGCAGAGCTGTGCCATTCCTTGTTGCACACACAGATGCAAGAATAAGTGAAAAATTGCACAATGTTCTGGATGAGTATAAAATCTTCAATAAAGTTTTCATAGTCTTGCAGGATTCAAGAAAAAATTTGTCTGCTGGTGCCAGGGAATGTGATTTAAAATATCTTACATTGTAACTCAGTCTTTGACGACAACCATTACATCTAACAGAAATACAGTCTTTCACTTGACACTTCCTATTAGCAAATTAACTGAAATACATGATTAGCTGAATTTTGAAAAAACGAACTCATTCAAGATGTGATCACATGATGGAATTCAACATATCATATGCTGAAAATAAATTAAGAACAACGAAAAGCTCTTGTAATATGTGATGTTGATAAGATTTCTACCTTAAAAACTTACTAATGGAGATTTGTTCGAAAAAATATCCAGTTCCTGAGTCCATTTGAAGAAATCACCAAAGAAACAAGTCACAAAACATCAACCATATCAATGATACTAAAAATTTAGCTGTGAGGTTATTTCTGTCAAAAGCTGTTCAATCTACTTCTAGTATTTCTGACTTTACTGGAATCCTAACCATTGTTGAACAATTCAGGTTATCAATGGAAACAAGATTTTCATCCTATCTAAAAACTTGTGGGTGTCTACTTTTCTAGACCCATGATTCAAATATTAATTTTAAAAGATTGGCGTAAAAACATATTTAGAATTGGATTCTACATCTACTTTCCACTGATGATAATGAAGCAGAATCATCAGAATACACAACCCTGCTGAGGATGAAGAAGCATAAACAAGTATAAATTACAATATGGAAACTTTGAAACCAACTGACAAAAAAAAAAAAAAAAAAAGTAAAAATGTCACAAAAGATATTTTCATCACTCCTAGTATAAGAATAATGAGTAAAAGTACAATTATTTCTAATTAAATTTCGGTTTTCATTTTTAAGGTGTGAAAAGTGGGCATCATTTATAATAGCAAAATTGCACTGATGGACAATTTTTAAAGTATAATCAAATAAAACTGAATAAAATGACAGTAATTATGTACAATCAATCCAAGTCTATACATAATGATTATTATGCCTATTTTTTTTTAAACAATTCCAACTGCACTTAATTCATTATAAGTTGATAAAAATGCTGATATGTTCAATTTTGGTGGTGGAAATAAAGTAGCAAATGTCAAACATATACTAATTTCAGACTCACACATCACGAAAACTGTTAAAATATACAGATCTGGAATATTGCACGCCTAGTCAATACATATTATAGAATGCTATACCATGATAGACTCTTTTATACAATTGATATTTCTTTGCGATTCTGTTGAATTCTTTGCTTGGCACTGATCACATTCGTCCATTAGAGGTGGTTCCCTCATCTCCTTCCCCAATCAAACACAGAGAAAAACACTTCAGTTGTTCTTCTCCAATGCTTGTGGCACAAATCACTTGTTTTGTTTA
This sequence comes from Euprymna scolopes, assembly GCF_053919585.1. Classification (NCBI taxonomy): domain Eukaryota; kingdom Metazoa; phylum Mollusca; class Cephalopoda; order Sepiida; family Sepiolidae; genus Euprymna; species Euprymna scolopes. The sequence continues at coordinate 83,550,783 of NC_136505.1, read as the reverse complement.
TCAAATTGTTAGGTGAAAGTACAAACCAAGAAAATACGCTCACCTCCAGATGTTAAGAAATGGGTTTCCAAAAAGTTCTCTGCATAAATACTATTGTTTTTTTTTTTTATTGTTTTAACATCATTTTATTTTTTTATTGTTTTAACATCATTTTATTTTTTTATTGTTTTAACATCATTTTATTTTTTTATTGTTTTAACATCATTTTATTTTTTTATTGTTTTAACATCATTTTATTTTTTTATTGTTTTAACATCATTTTATTTTTTTATTGTTTTAACATCATTTTATTTTTTTATTGTTTTAACATCTTTATTTGATTTTTTATTGTTTTAACATCATTTTATTTTTGTATTGTTTTAACATCATTTTATTTTTTTTATTGTTTTAACATCTTTATTTTATTTTTTATTGTTTTAACACTATTTTATTTTTTTATTGTTTTAACATCATTTTATTTTTTTATTGTTTTAATATCATTTTATTTTTTTATTGTTTTAACATCATTTTATTTTTTATTGTTTTAACATCATTTTATTTTTTATTGTTTTAACATCTTTATTTGATTTTTTATTGTTTTAACATCATTTTATTTTTTTATTGTTTTAACATCATTTTATTTTTTTATTGTTTTAACATCATTTTATTTTTTTATTGTTTTAACATCATTTTATTTTTTTATTGTTTTAACATCTTTATTTGATTTTTTATTGTTTTAACATCATTTTATTTTTGTATTGTTTTAACATCATTTTATTTTTTTTATTGTTTTAACATCTTTATTTTATTTTTTATTGTTTTAACATCATTTTATTTTTGTATTGTTTTAACATCATTTTTTTTTATTGTTTTAACATCATTTTATTTTTTATTGTTTTAACATCATTTTATTTTTTTATTGTTTTAACATCATTTTATTTTTTATTGTTTTAACATCTTTATTTGATTTTTTATTGTTTTAACATCATTTTATTTTTTTATTGTTTTAACATCATTTTATTTTTTTATTGTTTTAACATCATTTTATTTTTTTATTGTTTTAACATCATTTTATTTTTTTATTGTTTTAACATCATTTTATTTTTTATTGTTTTAACATCATTTTATTTTTTATTGTTTTAACATCATTTTATTTTTTTATTGTTTTAACATCATTTTATTTTTGTATTGTTTTAACATCATTTTATTTTTTTTATTGTTTTAACATCTTTATTTTATTTTTTATTGTTTTAACATCATTTTATTTTTGTATTGTTTTAACATCATTTTATTTTTTATTGTTTTAACATCATTTTATTTTTTTATTGTTTTAACATCATTTTATGTTTTATTGTTTTAACATCTTTATTTGATTTTTTATTGTTTTAACATCATTTTATTTTTTTATTGTTTTAACATCATTTTATTTTTTTATTGTTTTAACATCATTTTATTTTTTTATTGTTTTAACATCATTTTATTTTTTATTGTTTTAACATCATTTTATTTTTTTATTGTTTTAACATCATTTTATTTTTTTGTTTGTTTTAACATCATTTTATTTTTTATTGTTTTAACATCATTTTATTTTTTTATTGTTTTAACATCATTTTATTTTTTTATTGTTTTAACATCATTTTATTTTTTTATTGTTTTAACATCTTTATTTGATTTTTTATTGTTTTAACATCATTTTATTTTTTTATTGTTTTAACATCTTTATTTGATTTTTTATTGTTTTAACATCTTTATTTGATTTTTTATTGTTTTAACATCATTTTATTTTTTTATTGTTTTAACATCATTTTATTTTTTTATTGTTTTAACATCATTTTATTTTTTTATTGTTTTAACATCATTTTATTTTTGTATTGTTTTAACATCATTTTATTTTTGTATTGTTTTAACATCATTTTTTTTTATTGTTTTAACATCATTTTATTTTTTTATTGTTTTAACATCATTTTATTTTTTTATTGTTTTAACATCATTTTATTTTTTTATTGTTTTAACATCATTTTATTTTTTTATTGTTTTAACATCATTTTATTTTTTATTGTTTTAACATCATTTTATTTTTTTTATGGTTTTAACATCATTTTATTTTTTATTGTTTTAACATCATTTTATTTTTTTTATTGTTTTAACATCATTTTTTTTATTGTTTTAACATCATATTTTTTTATTGTTTTAACATCATTTTATTTTTTTATTGTTTTAACATCATTTTATTTTTTATTGTTTTAACATCATTTTATTTTTTTTATTGTTTTAACATCATATTTTTTTATTGTTTTAACATCATATTTTTTTATTGTTTTAACATCATTTTATTTTTTTATTGTTTTAACATCATTTTATTTTTTTATTGTTTTAACATCATTTTATTTTTTTTATTGTTTTAACATCATTTTTTTTTATTGTTTTAACATCATTTTATTTTTTTATTGTTTTAATATCATTTTATTTTTTTATTGTTTTAACATCATTTTATTTTTTTATTGTTTTAACATCATTTTATTTTTTTATTGTTTTAACATCATTTTATTTTTTTATTGTTTTAACATCATTTTATTTTTTTATTGTTTTAACATCATTTTATTTTTTATTGTTTTAACATCATTTTTTTTTATTGTTTTAACATCATTTTATTTTTTTATTGTTTTAACATCATTTTATTTTTTTATTGTTTTAATATCATTTTATTTTTTTATTGTTTTAACATCATTTTTTTTTATTGTTTTAACATCATTTTTTTTTATTGTTTTAACATCATTTTATTTTTTTATTGTTTTAACATCATTTTATTTTTTTATTGTTTTAACATCATTTTTTTTTATTGTTTTAACATCATTTTATTTTTTATTGTTTTAACATCATTTTATTTTTTTATTGTTTTAATCTCATTTTATTTTTTTTATTGTTTTAACATAATTTTATTTTTTATTGTTTTAACATCATTTTATTTTTTATTGTTTTAACATCATTTTTTTTTTTGTTGTTTTAACATCATTTTATTTTTTATTGTTTTAACATCATTTTATTTTTTATTGTTTTAACATCATTTTATTTTTGTATTGGCTTTATAATGCTGTAATTGTTTACAAATGATTTATTTCTGGTTTGTGCGGACTGTTCTGCTTTACGTTGAATGCTCAGAAAAAAGTCCCTTCTGATTAATCTTTACCAGTTTTAAAATAAGCAAACAAACTTGGCTGTTTTTCAGAATAACAGAATATTTTTTATTTGGTAAACATTAATCAGAAAGGACTTTTTTATGGCATATATGTGAAGCAGAATGATTCGCACCAATCAGAATTTTTTACTAAGAGATTCGGTCAGTTTTTTCATAGAGAATTTGGAACGCTATAAAATTTCTACATTAACAATTTACCAATGGGGACTTGTTTAAAAAATTGTCCAGTTATTGAGTTCATTTGAAGAAATCACCAAAGAAGCAAGTCACAGAACTTCAACCATATCAATCATAATACCTACAATTTTGGCTTTGAAGTTATTTTTTTCAAAAGCTGTCCAATCTAATTCCCATATTTCTGACTTTAGTGGAATCCTTACCATTGTTGAACAATTCAATGAATCAATGAGAACAAAACTTTCATCTATAATATAAATATCATCCGTCTGTTTAAATGTATGCATGTATGTATGTATGTCTAAAACTTTCGGCAGAGGCGATGGATTTTCACAAGATCGGCGTCGTTTTGAAGCCTGACCCTTCGGACGATAAATATAAAAAAATTGTCTAAAAACATTAATTCCTTCACTCTTAACTGGACACTTTCCAACAGGGAGGGGTCGTTTTTTTTCGCCCATATTTTCAAAAGTCATCACCGATTTTCGATTGACTAGCCTTAATTCAAACCTTCACCACTTCCGGTTTGGCGATGGACACAACAGCAAAGACATCACATTTTTTTTTTTACATTCTTTTCCTCCTTCGCGGTACAGGTTCGAGCCTGCCTCCCTACAACAACTTTTTTTCTTTTTTTTTGCTCAATACACCTTCAACCCTTCATCCTATTTAAATGATAAAAACTTGTGTCTACTTTCCTAGATCCAAGATTCAAATTTAAATTTCAAAAGAATGACATGGAAAACACTAAGAATTGGATTCTACATCTTCTACTGATGATAATGAAGCAGAATCAGCAGGATACACTTCTTCAAAAAGATCAAAGTAAAAGTAAAACTGTATTTCTTTCAAACCTGTTTGATGAATTAGCTTTGAATAAGCCTACAGTAACAAATGAAAACTAGAACAGGTTGAAACTGAGTTCAACCTGCCGAATATAATAACAAGCATTACAATCTAAACTCAAAAGGAGTAAATTCCTTATGGTTAAGTGCATAAAAGAACTTGATCATTACGTAGCTTTACAACTACTCGCAAGAGGTGATGATCTATTTCAGTGGTGGAAGAAGACACATGGAGACCTTACCACTGCTGAATAAACTGACTTTATAATATTTAAGTGCACCACCTTCATCTGTGGAGAGTGAGAGGCTCTTTAGTACAGGTGGTAATATGTATCAACCTATGAGGAACAGGCTGTGTCCTGAGAATGGAGAAACTAATGTTTCTACATTACAACTTAAAAGTATTCAACTTTAAATATTGAGGAGATTATGAGAGCAGAGGAGGAAACCAGCAAGAATAGGGAAGTAGAGCAGCAGGAGGTGCAGAACTTAAATTTATAGTTATTCACTTGAAGAATTACAATTTGTACTTTGTAGTTGGTGTGTAATTTCTTTTTTCTTATCGAATTATTTAAATATATACATTTAAGAATTGGACATTGTACTTTGCATTTTGTAATTTTAGTTAATAAAGGCAAAAAACCAAAATAGTGACCAGACAATTAAATGCCAAGTTAAATTAGCAGTTACTATGTTAATATGTCAAAGCTATCTGATGGCAGTGATGAAATGATTTAAATTTAATAGGAAAGAGAAATACAAATAATCGGACGATTACTCAACAAATTAGCCGATTACCGATTAACTCCTGATTAATTGATACACCACTAATATATATATATATATATATATATACACATACATACATACACTAGCATAAGTACCCGTCTTTGGCTAGGTTCGAAAAGAGCTTTCAAAAAATGGACCCTGATGTATGATAGTATGAAAGGTTATGTAAAGGGGGGGGGGCGTGTAAATAAATAACTTCAAATTTTGGGCCATCAAAACCAAAGAAAACTATGATAAAAAGAAAAATAAGATTTTGCAGAAATATAAATTTTTTATAATTAACTTTGTTGTCCTTCATAGCTAAGAGTGACCAACAAAATAGATGTTTTTAGAAAAGCAGAAAAAGACAGAGATTCTGTTATCTGCACCTGTTGACCCATTTCAATTTCTCAATTGTAAAAATAGAATGTAAAACCATGTAAAATAATATAATGGTTGTGAACAGTTTGTCCATCAATAGTTCTTAGAAATGAAAATGAAGTCGGTCCTTATTTCATGACGAAGGAGTCTCAAAAAGAAACATTCATGGTGACGTGGGTGCACAGAGTAAACTCCTTCAATTTTGGACCTGGACGACCCTCAACATTAGCTCCTCGTTTTCTCAGTAATGCAGTAAGAGTTGTATCTTTTGGGTTTAGGGCAACTTGGCCAGCATTTTTATTTGTGAAATAAACCTTCTGACAGCTTTCAAGACGAACTGCAAGCTGTTGGATTGCAGGATTCCTTTCATGTATAGGAAACCCTAAAATACACAAAAATGCTTCATTAGTTCCAATATATCTACCAAGTTCATATCGAGTAACTTCATCACTAAAATTTTTTGTAAGGAAAACATGGGTGAATTAGATCCCTTATTTATGTATTTGCAAACATATTTGATAAATTTCACAGAATTGCAAAATTCAACATTTATGTGAGCATTAAATGTCTTTAAAAGTAAGGGAGAGTAAGGTACAATCCATCTATTATCAACTTCATGCCTGCCAACCATAATTTTAAAGCCGCCATCTTCAGGCGATCTTCTCCTATAAGAAGGATAACCTCCTTCACTAAATGAAGTTTCAACTGGATAGTTTTTAGGATACATTTTTGTACATTGGCTATCAACCATGCAAGGTGAATTTCTATAGATATTACCATGTGACTCTTTACTATTTCAAATAAGGTTGGATCCGTTTGTATATCAGGTAACTCAACTGATATAATGGAATCAATTTGATTAGAGTTGATTTTTCTTGTAAGCCACAATAATATATGCGCATGAGGTAAGCCTCTTTTTTGCCACTCAATTGTAGTATCGTAGTGGGCCAAAGATTTCTGACTTGTTTAATAGATTCATCACTTTGATTATCTTCAGATGAAACACTTTGGCCAATAGATCTTGTCGATTGATGTACCTTTGTCCAGGGAGAAGTTCGTCTTGAGTTTACGTCCACTTTGGATTTGAAGTGAATGTGATAAACAGGTCTGGTTTTCCATAATTTCTTATAAAAGTCATTGCATCTTGGGTCTTTTCATTCATATTTCATAAACTACCTGTAAAGCTAGAATGTAATATGCATATCTGATCTATATAGTTATTTATATGATCTTTGAGATGCAATGGCGCACGAGTCATTTTTTTTTTAAATCGTTGGTCCAATATAACATAAATACAAAATCTACATTAATCAAAATATCATATTTAAGTGTATTTTACGAATGGGCAATGCCGTGCTGCCTGCTAGTATATATATATATATATAAATAAAGAGACATAAACTTCATACACTCCGCCATCTAGGGATGGTGTGCACCAAGTTGGAGTTCATCACCAGCCCGGGGGCCACCACCTTGACGTCAGTCAACTTCTTTGTGAATTTGAATCAGATCACCCTCCTCCACTCTCATCCCCGCAACCAATTAACCAAATGCTAACCATTGTGATTCTTTGTAATTGTTCCAATTTTTATGTGTAACAATATAAGTGTCAACTTTGATACAATCTATTTGTTTTAAAGTTCATAGTTGTATTTTAATCACTTCAGGAGGTAGTTAAAAAAATTTTTAACTTTAAGAACATCCACTTCTGCAAGGGTGCCTGCAAAGCGGGTACCCGAGTGTCCAGCAAAATCCTGTGCGAAACCCAGTTATCTTTGATAGTATATAAGACACATACATACATATGATGATTGCTACTTTAAAAAAGTTTGCCATCTCTTCAGTTAAGTGTTGTGCAGCTGTGTGTATGTAGGTGATTTTTTAATCCAGCTTTAAACCTACATGAAAGTACACATATGTGACATAAAAACTTTCTTCTTGTAAAGGTGAACACATGATAATATTGTGAATCCTCGAATGTCATGTTAGGCCACTTTTAGATTTGCAGATTAGACCACAAATATGACAACTTAGCGTTGCCGGATGTGCTGTAAAAGCCTCCTCATAAGACTCTCGTTCTTTTCTTTGTGTGATTTTGATTTCAGATGATTAACAAAACCAGCTTTTGACAAAAGGTATTTGCCACATACAGTGCACTTCAGTTCCTTTTGTAATTTCTCTGACATTATATTTTTGTCATATTTTCTTAAAACACATTTTAAGACAGCAAGATCTACATGCTGCTTTTCAAAAATCTTACAACTTTCTTTGATGGTTTTTCTCCACAGTGATTGATCTTTTACTTTGTTATGTATATCCATCTCCAGTATATCATTGTGCTTTTCAGAGAATCCTCAAACCTTTTTCTTGGTTTATGTTGTGGTCTGTTACCCCTATATATCTCGCCATAAAACAGTTGTTTAGGAAGTGTTTTGTCCTCTATCCTAAGCATGTGTGCAGTCCATTACATCTGATTTTGAATGATTTTCATTTCTATACTAGTACTATTTGATCATTCAAGAACTACAGTGTCAGGCGTTAGAGTCCTCCAGTTAATATAAAGTATTCTCCAACTACAACTTTGGTAAAACCTTTCTAATAACTTCAGATGCCTTCTTTATGTTGTCCAAGTCTCTGACCTATATAGCAGCGTAGTGATAATGCATGCTTCGTAAACACTTAGCTTTATTTTTTTATGTGATTCTCTGACCATACACACGTTTCTCCAGTTTTCCAGAACCAGAACTGACTTTGGCTATTCTATAATTTATTTTAGCATGAAGCGTACAGTCCTTACCTAGCGTACTACCCAGATATACAAAAATTGTCTGTGACATTTAACTTCTTACCATCAACCAAGGTGTTTGGTTCAACAAATGACATTCCTATAGGAGGGGAATACTGTGAGACTAACCGTAGCCCTCGGTGCAAGAGGGTCTGTGTGTGCCTGGCGTGTGGGGTGGTGGCTGATCCTGTGGTCGGGGCAGCGGAAGAAAGAGTTTCAAGATGGCGCCTGCCTGCTTTTATTAGAGACGGAATCTCGCGAGATCTCGCGGGGATGCAAATTAGCTAGGCCATCTTGAGGAATAAAAATCGGTCCATTGGAGGTGCGAGGCAGTCGGGTTCTGACGTTCGTGGCGATTAGTACAGTGACCGTTGGGTTCCGTTTCTATTCGTGCAGTCAGCTGAGCTTTGTTAGTTACCTTCGCGCCGTGGCTGTCATTGTTTGTTGGTTTGCTGTGTGTTGCTGTGGTTCTTCAGTGAAACGCTTCGTCGCCCACGACGAGACCCCCCGTCTCCTACACAAGATACTCTTACAAGCTATTTCGGCCCCCCACTCTGAACTTGGTTTTCTTTTCTTCAATGGCGGATAGGTTCGATCTAAAGTTGATACCGGAATTCGACGGATCCGACCCGGTACTCAGCTGGGTTGAGAAGGTCGAGTTACATTGTCAGTTGTCCGGCGTGAAAAATGTCGAGCGCATGATTCCTCTGCGGCTGACCGGCGGGGCCTTCGCTGTATATCAGCAACTCAGCGCTGAGGAGAAGTGTGACTACTCGAGTATCAAGGCGGCGTTGTACAGGGCGTTCGCCACTGACCCCGCCACTGCATGCGAGCAGTTTGAGACGAGGTCTATACGCTTGGGCGAAACTGTGGACGTGTATCTCGCCGAACTTAAGAAGCTGACGGTGTTGTTCGGCGGTCTTCCCGAGAGGGCCCTAGCCTACAAATTCCTGTCAGGACTCCCCGCTGGAGCAAAGCAGCTCCTGCGAGCAACCTTTACCATGTCCTCACTACCGCTGAGTGACCTAGTGGACAGAGCCAGGACAATAATGAAGGATGACTCGATGGTGCAGGAACCGGTAGTCGCCGTCGCACAGGCCCCACCAAGTGGCGAAGGACCGTCTCAGGGACCCAGCCCGCAAGGTGATGTCATCTGCTACAGATGCAACGGGCGGGGCCACATGGCAAGAAATTGTAGAAGGCGGTCGACAGCTGTTCGCTGCTACCGCTGTAACAAGACTGGGCACATGGCCCGAGACTGTGCGGGAAACGGGGACGGGGACAAGGTGCCAGTGCCGACCTCTTCCCCGAACAGAAAATAAACAAGGCGCTCCCTGTCATTCAGGTCCGAGTTAATGACACGTTATGTTCAGCCCTCCTTGATTCCGGTTGCTCCCGCACCATAGTGTGTGCGGACTTCTGTCGGGCGTGGAAAAAGAAGAACGTCAGGATAACTACCATTACTGGAAAAATACGAATGTGTTGCGGCGTGGGTGTGGTACACATTCGCACAAGAACTGGGAACTCGGCCAACGTCGAAGCGCTGGTGACACGCGAAAAGCCGCTGAGTTTCGACCTGTTGCTAGGCTACGATGCCATCAAAGCCCTGGGCGGCGTGCGCATAACGCGCGCTGGCATTGTAGAGTTTCAGGATAGGCCCCCGGTGTGCGCAGCACTAAGAGTCGACCAGCCGGACTTCAGTGCGGAATTCGACGACCAACAGAAGGCGTGGCCTGCCACTTGGAGGTGGTCAGAAGGCAAGGAACCGGCCAAACTACAAAACAAAGTGGCAGAGTACCGTATGCCCGACCAGATAAGGCCTGCATACAAAAGCGAGCTACGTGAATGGATTAAGAACGGTTGGCTGATTCCATACCCCTATGACAAACTTGGACCCCCCAAGGGCCTGATACCGCTGATGGCAGTTGCCCAACCTAACAAGTCAAAGGTGAGGCCGGTAATGGACTACCGTGAGTTGAATGTGCACGTTGATGCGTTCACAGCGGACGCCGACGTCTGTGCCAGCAAGCTGCGAGAGTGGCGCCGGCAGGGGTCCAATGTGTCCCTACTGGACTTGAGAAAAGCATACTTGCAGGTCCGGATCGGCGAGGCGATGTGGCCTTTCCAGACAGTGATGTTTTCCGGGAAGAGATACTGTCTTACGCGACTCGGATTTGGGCTAAACGTAGCACCCCAGATAATGAAGGTTATCGTCAATGCCGTGTTGTCACAAGAAGAATGGATCAGAAAGGGAACATCGGCGTATATTGACGATATATACGTGAACGAAGATATCGTGTCCTCTTCGCGCGTAAGATCCAAACTTGCCGAGTTTGGTCTAAACTGCAAGGACTCTGAGCGGCTTGAGGATGGTGCCCGCGTATTGGGCTTGAGCGTTCAAGAGGAGCGAGGGATCCTGAAGTGGAGGCGTGGAACCGCAGTTCCCGACGTACCCGACGTTTACACAAGACGTGCCGTGTTCTCCCTGTGCGGGAAACTTTTGGGGCACCTTCCAGTATGCGGATGGGTTCGTGCAGCGACAGGCGTCATAAAAAGGAGGGCAAATACGGTCACCAAAGGCTGGGACGATGAGATAACCGACGAACTATTGGTTCGAATGTTAAAGGAGACCGTCGCTAGTGTGAAAAAGAATGACCCCGCCACAGGGGACTGGTGCGTGCAGGGAGACGAACTGAGCGTGTGGGTGGACGCAAGTTCTCTAGCGATCGGTGTAGTTTTGGAGAAAGATGGGGCCGTAGTTGAGGATGCCTGCTGGCTGCGACCAGCGAATGATGCTGCCCATATCAACCTGGCAGAACTCGACGCTGTAATAAAGGGCATTAACCTGGCACTTCATTGGGAAGTGAAGAAACTGCGTGTGCACACTGACTCACTTTGCGTGCACCACTGGGTGTCGGACACACTCACGAGCAAGGCCAGGGCACGCACCAAGGCAGCCAGCGAAATGCTGATAAGACGGAGGCTCGAGACTGTGAAAAAACTGGTGACGGAGTACAACCTGTCCGTAGAAGTAGTGCTCGTCACCTCGGACTACAACCTCGCCGACAAGCTCACTCGGGTACCACGGAGATGGTATGAGGCTATGAAGAAAGAAGCTAAGCCATTGCCTCTGTGTGCTGCCTCCGTCGAGGAGGACGAAATCAGGAAGATACATCACAACAGTGGGCACCCCGGAGTACAACGGACCTACTACTTTGTGAAGTTGGCTAGACCATCAATACCAAAAAGCGCAGTAAGAGCAGTGGTCAGGGAGTGCCAAACGTGCCAGTCCATCGACCCCGCCCCAGCCAGATGGCGGAAAGGACAGCTGGGAGTGGACGCGACTTGGAGTCGGTTGGGTATGGATATAACCCACTACGGCAGCCAACACTTCCTCATGCTGATAGACTGCGGGCCAACGAGGTTCGCGATTTGGCGCCAATTAGCGAGGCAGGATTCCACCAGTGTCATCCACGAATTGGAATCCATATTCTACGAAAGGGGGCCGCCTGAGGAGATCCTCACGGATAACGACACGGCGTTCTGCAGCAGGGAATTTAGGCATTTTATGGACAACTGGGGGATCCGCCTTCGACACCGATGCGCGTATGTGCCGAGCGGCAACGGCATAGCGGAGCGATGCCACCGAACCGTGAAGAAGATCGCGGCCAGGAAGAAGTGTACGATCGCGGAGGTGGTTTACAGATACAACACAACGCCTAAGGACACCGTGACTGGCGGCAGTGCGCCCGCTGATGCGATTCATCACTACCACGTGTGCGTCAAGGACGTTGAAGTGTGTCTACCCGACCAACGAGAACCCCAGGGGACGTACCAAGTGGGAGACACCGTCTGGGTGAAGCCACCCGGCGGCCGGTGCACCAGCAGCTTTTGGAGGGGGCGGGTAACTGGCGTCATCAGTGAACAGGCCATACTAGTCGATGATACTCCGCGCCACGTAAGGGATGTCCGGCCCGCTCTAAGTGCTGACCAATCGGCAAGCAGTGGAAGTAGCGAGTCATCCGACGATAAGCGATGGATCCAACCCGTGCCCCACGAACCTGGTGACTCAACTGCGAGCAGTGGAAGGAGCGAGTCATCCGACGATGAGCGATGGATCCAACCTGTGCCCTATGGACCTGATGACTCAACTGCGAGCTCTAATGCTGATGCTGATGCTTCTGATGCCACTTCTGAGAGCTCCGATGAGGAAGTCCCGGCAATACCCCTCCGCAGGAGTGCTCGAATCAAACGGCCACGTCCACCGTGTCACGTATGTGATCTGGAGACCAGGGGAGAGTGTGAGACTAACCGTAGCCCTCGGCGCAAGAGGGTCCGTGTGTGCCTGGCGTGTGGGGTGGTGGCTGATCCTGTGGTCGGGGCAGCGGAAGAAAGAGTTTCAAGATGGCGCCTGCCTGCTTTTATTAGAGACGGAATCTCGCAGGATCGCGCGAGATCTCGCGGGGATGCAAATTAGCTAGGCCATCTTGAAGAATAAAAATCGGTCCATTGGAGGTGCGAGGCAGTCGGGTTCTGACGTTCGTGGCGATTAGTACAGTGACCGTTGGGTTCCGTTTCTATTCGTGCAGTCAGCTGAGCTTTGTTAGTTACCTTCGCGCCGTGGCTGTCATTGTTTGTTGGTTTGCTGTGTGTTGCTGTGGTTCTTCAGTGAAACGCTTCGTCGCCCACGACGAGACCCCCCGTCTCCTACACAAGATACTCTTACATAACATGTTTTCTAGAGGCTGATGGTAAGTCCAAAAGCTTTACAAACTTCTGATAACTTGTCCATCATCATCTGAATGTGAAACAAAGGTCTGCATCATCTGCATAGAAAAGTTCAAGAACAAGATTCTGAAAATGTTTTGAGTTTATGTTCAAACGTCTAAGGTTAAAAGTATGAAACAAAAACTTTACCCAAATATCACAAATGTCAAAAGCATGCACCAACATCACAGCAAAATATATGGAAAATAATGTAGGAGCAAAGATATCACCTTGTTTCACACAGTTTTCAACTGAAATTGGATCAGACAGAGATCCATTAAAGTTCACTCGGGCTTTCATATTATGGTGTAACTGCTGAAGCAACTCCACAAAAATAGTAGAACAGCCTAGCTTCCCAAGAATCTTCCTGAGTGCATTGTGATTGATAGTATCAAAAGTTTTTGTAAAATCAACAAAAACTTGATACAACGGCACTCACTGCTCCATACATTTTTCCATTAGCTGTTGTTTAAGGAATATCACGGCCATTTTTCTATGGCCATATCTAAAATCACATTGATTCTCTGGAATGATAGAGACAAATCCATTTTAGGAAACGATTTAACATCTATAATCATCACATTCAGATTTTGACTCCTTTCCTTTATAAATTGGGATCATTATTGCATCAATCCAATCAATTACCATGCTAAACAGCAAGAATGAGTGCATGGACTGTGTTGATAACGCTATCACCTCCAAATAATTCAACAATTAATCAAGTTATGTTGCTTTTCCCTTATTAATCTCTGTTAATGTGCTTTTCGTCTCATCAATGCTGGAATCAATCATCATCTCATCAACGACCTCCTTTTGAAGGAGACTATCAATAACTATATCATTTACTATGGCATGGATTATCAAAAAGATCTCGAAAATGTTCTGTCCATGGTTCCATGATCCCCTCAACATTGTTAAAAAGAGCAGAACCATCATATATATATATATATATATATATATGCATACATATGCACAAAACACAAACACGCATACATGCAGCCCCAGACCATGACATTCCATCACCATGCTGGACTGTAGGCATGACACACTTATCTTTGTACTCCTCATGTGGTCGCTGACACATATGCTTAAGGCCATTAGAACCAAACAAATTAAATTTTGTCTCATCAGACCATAGGACATGGTTCCAGTAATCTTTGGGCTTTGTTGACATGTTTTCAACAAACTGTTTGCGGGCTTTTTTGTGTATTGCTTTCAGAAGAGGCTTCCTCCTGGGGTGACAACCATGTACACCAATTTGAGGAGTACAAAGATAAGTGTGTCATGCGTACAGTCAAGCATGGTGGTGGGAATGTCATGGTCTGGGCTGCATGAGTGCTGAAGGTATCAAAGAAAACGTTTGTCTGTTTGAGATGGATCATCAGCTATATGAGAGAAATGCAAGAGAAAGAGAGATAAAAATTTTTGGATGGATAACTCACTGATTTCCTTTTAAAATGTGTCCTTTTGTTTTTAGGTTTCTTTCCTTTGGTTTGTTTGCATTCAACCGCTTTCCTTTGTTGTTTGCTCCAAATCCTCTTTTCTGAAGTTCATATGAAGTCACTAGTCTGTCGTTAGTATTTCGCCATTCTTACGATTTTTCACCTAGCTATATCATCGTGGGTTTATTCTTGTCTTGCTTAATAGCTCAATGGTTTGCATTTCCCATCATTCAATGTTGTCATCACATACATGCGGACATTGTCTTCACTCCTCATTATTCATGGTTGAATTAGGTGCACACGCACAAGAGCTGGTCGACCCACATTAGCTATTGTAGCTTTTGCTGCTGTCTTCGTCTATAGCCAGTTTCACAACGTCGCTGTCTTCGCCCCCCCCCAACTTCGCTTCTCAGCACAAAGCTCCAACCGACTGTTGACGACTCTTGTCAGTCCCCTCTCTCTCTCTATATATATATGGTCTATCTCTCCCACTATATGGTTTATCTCTCTCCATCCCTCTCTCCAGTTTATAGATTCTCTGTTTTTTCTCTCTCGTCTATAAGCTTTCTTTTCTCTTTCCTCTTCTGCCCTTTATTCATAGGATCTCTCTCTTCTCCTGTTCACAGGTCTCCTCCTCTTTTTCCTCCTGTTTTGTTTACATAATGGAACGAGTGGACAACAATCGGCTTCTTGAGCGCAAAATAATTAAAATAAAAGATAGGGCAAATATATTTTCTCTCGGTTTGAAAATCAATAAAAATAATTTATTATACATTTGTACAAATGTATAACACTCCCCCCTACCAATTTTTAGAAAAGTTCTTGAAAAAGGACTTTTCTATACAGGTCGGTTATTTCGGATATCTATTTTATCTAATTCCATGTAACTTAATCTGACATCGAAATTTACCAAAATTATTCACTGGACCTCTCCCGTAATAACAAAAATTATTAAAAATTATTAACTATGATCGAATTTCTAAAACTGCAGGTTCTCAACTTATTAGACTTTCTGACTATTTTATTGCATATCACCTGAACATGTATAGATAGTAATCAATTCCGCTTTGTGCGTAATATTGGATTTCGAAACTTTAGTGCTGTATTTAAATCAATGTTTTCTCCAGGATTCTTAGGAATTCTTAAGTTTTCACTAGGTGTATTGCTTTCTTTTAAATCTGGTTCTAATTCAGCATTTAAACAATGATTGGGGTAAGTCAATTTTCTCATCACTTCGTATATAACCTTCTTTCCTCTTCTTTATCTTCTTCAAATTTATCAGCATCTACATCAGCTACTACCCTCAATTACGAAATAACCGTTTCACCAGCCAAATCATTCCGTAACACCAGCGAAAGGCCTTTCATTAGTAGAAAATCTACAACTCCTACTTCAACTGGACCGCTTACTGTGGTCAAATCAAGGGAGATTTAGTGGAGTGCGACATCAACTAAATTTCCATCAATTCCCTGAATGGTGATGGATCTCACTTTTTAAAATCAGAAATTGGGTTGTCCCCATATCTCTCAAGACCTTTACCAGCCATCGATTTTGGTGTACGAGGCCCTCCGATTTAAATGGTCGATATCATTTTCTAATACTATCATCATTGTCTCTTGCAGAGCGCTTGAACAAGGTAATGAAGGCTTGTGGCTTGTAATCCATCACCCTTATATGTTCAGCATCTTTCCTTACCAGGTAGTCCATGATGTGCCCTACCGTCTTACAATAATGGCACATTATGGGTTTCCACCTGTCATCCATTGATAGGTGGGTGGTCAATTTACTTTTAGGGATCTATTTCTTTGGCTGGGAGGTCGATATACGGTAATTTCTGGACCTGCATTGCAACTCAGGTCCATGACAGACATTCTCCAAGGATTTGCGTGAATTTCACTCTCAAATGGATTAATTCTATTTTTACTCCACTTGTGTGTAAGGGCGTACTCGTCGGCCAAGATCGCCATTTCATAGGCAGTGGTGATCTGACATTTATCTAAAAATATTTTTTGGTTGTCAGGGACACAATGTTTGAATTCTTCCATCAGAACCATCTGCCAGAGCCTATTATAATCAAACTCTGCACCTTTAGAAGAGCTCCACCTATTAAAATGTATTTCTTTCTGCTGAAAGAATTCCAAGTAGGTCTGTTTGTTCTCATTCTGATATGACCTAAACTTCTGCCGATATACCTCGGGCACAAATTGATAAGACTTGAGGATGGTGGATTTTATAATGTTATAATCCAAACAATCCTCGATCGAGAGAGAGGCATATACCTCTTGTGCTCTACCTCTCAATGCTGTTTGTAAAAGCATGGGCCAAACTTCTAGGGCCCATTTTGCACTAAAAGCAATTGTCTCTAAATGCTGAAAGTATCCGTCCACATCAGATTCATGGAACGTCAGTACAAGGCAGGCATTTCTTGGGGTGGGGGAGGCAGGCATACCTTCTGACAGAGTTCTTAAAACTGCTTGGTCGACCAGGAAATTGTTGACGAGATGCTCTGTTACAATCTTTACTAATAATGCTCTCCACATTCCTGGCCTAACATCTAAAAGCAATTGTCTCTAAATGTCGACCTATTGCCAGGATGCTGTCTTTTCTAAGTTTACATAATTCTTCAAAAGTAGAGGAATCTAGGAACTCTTGTATTCCCGACATATTGAGCTAACTAGTTCTCGTTACCTCAAATGTGCTCGACTGTCCAGTGTGTCTTTAGAGAGGGATATATTCACGGCACGAGCCCCCAAATCTGTTACGCCATAACCCAGCCCTACTGGGAATGGTAGAGATGAGTGACGTAACAATATATATATAAAAATTAAAAAAAGAAATTTCCCAGGTTCCTTGGCAATGTGTTGGTATGGGAAAGGATATCTGCCTTGAAGACAACAATAAAATGAAAAATACTCGACAACAAAATCACATAGGAATACCAATGAAAAATTAACAAACTTTTATTTACATAAAAATAAATAAAATTCAAGAAAAGAAAAAAATATATATTAAACTAAATTGAGTTTATTCTTGTTTTGCTTAATAGCTCAATGGTTTGTATTTCCCACCATTCAATGTCATCATCAATTACACGCGTATGTACCTAGTGATTCCTCTCGCTTTGCCGATTGTCTCCACTCCTTACTCAGGTTGTCATTAGGCGCACAGGCCCGGGAGCTGGTCGCCCCATGTTAGCTATTGTAGTGGTCTTCACCTATAGTCAGTTTAATTATATTGTCATCTTTCACTGTCTTTGCCACCCCCTACTTTTGCTTCTCAGCGCAATGCTCCCACTGACTGTTAACGACTCTTGTCAGTCCCCTCTCTCTCTATACGGTCTATCTCTTTCTATATACAGTTTATCTCTTTCCATCCCTCTCTCCTGTTTATAGATTCTCTCTATCTTTTCTCTCCTCTCTCTCTCATCGAGAAGCTTTCTTTTATCTTTCCTCTTCTGCCCTTCGTTTATAGGATCTCTCTCTCTCTCCTCTTGTTCACAGGTCACCTCCTCTTTTTTCTCCTGTTTTGTTTACATAATGGAACGGACAGACAAGCAGCTTTTTGAACGCAAAATAATAAAAATAAAAGATAGGGCAAGCATTTTCTTTCAGTTTGAAAATTAATAAAAATAATTTATTATACATTTTTACAAATGTGTGTGTATATATATGTGTGTGTGTGTGTGTGTGTGTATGTATGTATATATATATATATATATATATATATATGTCTAATTGATAACTACAAAAGTCCTGTGGTGATGGGCGAGCAGCGGTGGTAGCAGGTGCGGAATCACTGGAAGCTGCTAGCTGCGAGCCTGCACATAGGCGGCTCAGGCCATATGGTCGTTCTTCTCTGAATTCGGAACAGCAGCGAGGTCTGGCAGCCACCTGAGCGACCAAGCAGTCCTTTTTAGGATCAGCTCTGCTTGCCTCCTAGCCTGAGGACGGAGCTAGAAAAGGTGCACCAAACATGGCCTGTTCCACTGCAACCTGGCCAGCTTACCGCGGCTGGTGGGCTTCCCTCTTTGCGGTCGAAATCAAAAGAACAAACAAAAACTCATTCTGGCATCCTGGAATGTCAGAACATTACTCGATCCAACTTCAACCACGACGAAGACCAGAAGGCTGGAAAGGAGAACGGCCTTAGTTGCCAGAGAACTCGGATGATATGGAGTAGATATAGCTGCTCTCAGTGAGACGCGGCTCCCCGTTACTGGTCAGCTCATTGAATCTGGCGGTGGTTACACATTCTTCTCGAGCAGACATAGCAATGAAGAGCACCACGAGGCCGGCGTTGGATTCGCCATCAAAAATCATCTTGTGGGCAAACTCGACAGCATTCCTGAAGTCATGAACGATCGTCTCATGACTCAAGCTCCAGCTGAGTAAGAAAACATTTGCAACCATCATCAGTGCCTACGCTCCAACCATGACCAACCCCGAAGAAACCAAAAACAAATTCTATGAAAACCTTAAAGCCATCCTCTCCTCTGTACCAGAGACCGACAAGCTCCTTCTCCTCGGTGACTTTAATGCCCGTGTTGGCAAGGATCACCAAGCATGGTCAGGTATCATCGGACATCATGGGATAGGACCTGTGCCACCTATGGACTGACCTTAACCAACACAATGTTCCGTCTCCCAACCAGAAACAAAACTTCATGGAGGCATCCTCGCTCCAGGCATTGACACATGATTGACTACCTCATCGTCAGGGCTAAAGACAAGCAAGATGTGCTCGTGACGAAAGCTTTGTGCGGTGCCGACTGCTGGACAGACCACTGCCTCATTATTTGCAGTCTGATTTTGGAAACAAAGCCCAAAAGAAAACCACAAGGTCAAAAAGTTGCCAAACGAATGAATGTCAACAAGCTGAAACTCTCCAAAGTTCAGGAAGAACTCCAAACCACCCTAACAAGGCAACTCTCTGAACTAGAGTCCAACAATTGGGAATCTCTCAGCAAGACAATCCACGCCACTGCTCTCCAGGTACTGGGTCCAAAACCCAGAAACCATCAAGACTGGTTTGATGAGAATGATGCGGAGATACAGAATCTGCTAACAGAGAAGCACCGGCTCTTCAAGATTCACCAAAATGACCCAGACTCCACTTCAAAGAAAGACGCCTACTGTGGTAAACGAAGTGAAGTCCAGAAAAAACTGCGCATCATGTAAGATACCTGGCTCAGTAACAAAGCCGACGAGATCCAAGGCTACGTCGATAGGCACGACATGAAGCATTTCTATGAGTCCTTGAAGTGTGTCTATGGACCAACGACATCAGGCACATCTCCCCTGCTTGGTGCAGATGGTTCACTTATCACTAAGAAAAATGAAATCCTCGAGAGATGGGCTGAACACTTTGACAGTGTCCTGAATCGTCCTTCAGACATCAATGATGAAGCCATTCAACGACTACCTCAAGTGCCAATCAACCATGCCCTCGACCCACCGCACACAGAGGAGGAGGTTGCAACAGCTACCAGGCAAATGTCCACTGGCAAGGCACCTGGCTCAGACGCCATCACAGCCGAAGTATTCAAGTCTGGTGGTTGCTATCTCATCCTCAAACAAACAAAACTGTTCCAAGAGTTGTGGCAAAGCGAAACTCTACCTCAAGACTTCAAAGATGCAACAACTGTTCGCATCTACAAAAGGAAGGGCAACAAACAGTCTTGCGATAATCACTGAGGTATCTCTCTCCTCTGAATCGCAGGCAAAATACTAGCTCGTGTTCTTCTAAACCGCCTTCTGAAACACCTGGAACAGGGTCATCTTCCAATGTGGTTTTCGCACAGCTTGCGGAACGATATGATATTTGCCGCTCACTAGCTCCAAGAAAAGTGCAAAGAACAATATCAAGACCTCTACATGACTTTCGTTGATCTCACGAAGGCTTTCGACTCAGTGAGCAGGGAAGGCTTGTCAAATCATGTCAAAGTTTGGTTGCCCGGACAAGTTTGTGAATATTGTAAGACAGTTCCATGACGGCATGATGGCACAAGTAACTGATGACGGTAACATCTCAGCCCTTTTCCCGGTAACCAACGGCGTATGACGTTTTCGGCAATGCTGATGCGTTCAGGGAAGTTACTCCTGGCATCCAAATCCGGTACCGGTGTAGTGGGAAGCTCTTCAATCTGTGCCGTCTACAAGCTGTCAGTAAAATCAAAGGAAACAGTAATCAGAGACATCCTTTTTGCTGACGACTGTGCTCTTAATGCCACCAAAGAGCATGAAATGCAACTGGAAGTGGACAAATTTTCTTCAGCATGTGAGAACTTCAGTCTTACAATAAGTATGAGCAAGACAGAAGTCATGCACCAGCCTGCTCCTGGCAACACGTACCAGGAACGGAACATCCAAGTAAATGGTCAGAGCTTGAAAGCAGTAGACCATTTCACCTACCTTGGCAGAACACTATTTCGTGTTGCCAACATCGACATCGAAATCACCAACTGTATTGACAAGGCCAGCAGCTCCTTTGGCAGACTAAGGAAAACAGTCTGGGAACGAAGAGGAATTCAGCAGTACACAAAGGTCAAAGTGTACAAAGCAGTGGTCCTGACATGTCTTCTATATGGTTGTGAAACGTGGGTCCTCTATAGACGTCACGAAAAAGAACTAAACCACTTCCATCTTCGATGTCTTTGGAACATCTTGAATATTCGCTGGCAAGACACTGATGTTCTCGAGAGGTCCAAGCTCCCAAGCGTCATCACTACGATTCGCAAAGCGCAAACCCGAGTGTATGCAGTTAGTTGGTTTGGCTATCTTCCAGTTTCATATGTAAAAAAAATAAGAAATAATAAAAAACTTTGTTGAGTTGAATTGAAGGGAGAGGGCCAAACCAAATCAGAGGCATAGTAGTGTTTAGTTTAGACATTTTTAGTAGATTTTACTTCCTTCGATAAAATGAATTTATCCAAAAAGAGATTCATTCTTGCTGTAGCTGTGCCATTTTAAACTAGTGGTTAGTGTTTAGAGTTTGAAAAACCAGTGCTTGTGCGTCTATGTTACCATGCTATTTTTAATAGTATTTTCAAATTAAATTTAATTTTTATGAAATTTTGTTTATTAAATTCTTAGGTAAATTTTCAGAATAGTTACAACACAAACTCCTATCCTTCCCATGTTAAGAATGGCTTTCTAAATAATAAAGTTATTTTAGCAGAATAACATAGATGCACAAGTAACAAAAAAACCTTTAAAACAGTTTCCTTATTTACTGTTAACCTTAGTGGGTTATCTGATTTTAAAACTATAATTTTAGAAGTAAAATACTGCTTAAAAACAATTACTCCCTAACAAGAAAAGAAATAAAAATTTGACACTAATTTTCTGAAAAGTATTTTTTTATTAAGCAGAAAAACTAAAAAATGTGTAGAATAAAATTGTATGGACCATTTTTTTTTTAAATATAAAACTGGAGTATTACCATATTTTAATAAAAATTTCAAATAGAATTTTATGTAAAATATTAGGTTGGTGCAAAAATAATGTATTTGACGTTCGTTTGAACATAAAAAAATGCCATTATTTTTGCACCAACCCAATAGAAAACAAATTTTTAAAAATTAAAAAAAAGATAAAACAAATATGTTTAAATTCACTGCAGACAATTGAAATATAATAATATATATTTTAAACATGTCTTTTTCGTTTTTCCTTTTGAAATAATTAAGCCTAAATCGTAATATTTTCAAATTAAATAATAAACAAACGTTAATTTTCAATATCAATAACGAGCATGTTTTGAAACAGTGAAATCTAAAATGTTCCCACCCAAAAAGAGTTCCTGAAATGAAAAAGTGAACTTTGGTCGCTATTATTTAAAAACATAACTTTGCTTTTACAGTTAATATTTGTTTTATTAATTCATTATCCTCACTCATTTTATGGAAAATTGTAATTTAAAACATATCCTAAATAATGATTCCATTTTCTTAACGGTACGGATTGTTTTGATGACGGAACTTCTTGGCAATTTACCGAAAAACTTAATAGCTTCAATTTTTCAAATTTTAAAGTCATTTCCTCAAGCAAAGATAACGATTTTGAAAAAAATATTTCGTGTAGGTCTTTTCTATGTCAAACACCAACTATCATTACCATTGCCTCAGCGGGGTTCCAAAATCGACCTGCCCTATTGTACACATATACATATATATTACATATTGGATGGTTACATACCCAGGCACTTTAAAAATGTTACTGTTTTCAAAATTTACATTGTTAATTTTTGGCTGTTTAGCTTTTATGTATAGTGTTTCCAGTATTTTTAGTCTTTTAACGTTTGAATCCATATGGATGATTTTTGTATTTTCCACTAGGATTTTTCTAAACTGGGAATGTGGGCAGTCATGTTGTCCTAGGTGTTGGCAAATCGAGCTTGTGTCTGAAAGGTGTAGGGTCAATCATTATGACAATGCATTCGTCGTGTGTCCAATGTAGTTATTGGTGTTGGAAATGCATTCTTCCAAGCGGCATTTGAATTCGTAGACTATATTGGTCTCATCAATTGATTTTATTGTCCAGAAGTGTTGTTTTTAATTATGAGGTTAGCAGTTGTTAATTTCTTGTAGTAGATGATAAATCTGATCTTATTATTATTGACTGGGGATATATACCAATGTATTATATTCCTTAGTACCTTTTCCTCTGATTTAAAGTTGTGGTGTAGTTGGTTGCGATAGAATATATTGATGAGGTGGGGATTGTTAATTTGGTTATTATTAGTTTGGTCTCAATTGTTAGTTTTATTTGGTTATCTACTAAGAAATTGGGAAATTGGTTATTAATCAAAACCTGTTTGATATTCTTTAATTCGCTGTAGAATATTTTTTTATTTGAGGAGATCAATTTGACTCGATTAATAAGGTTCTTTATAATTGCGGTCTTGTATCGGTAAGGAAGTTGAAGATTCAAGAATTGGTTGCAATAGTCTTTTTATGTAGAGAAGTAATGAATTCATTTTTGCTGGAGACTATAAAAACATGAAGCAATGGAAACACTATTGTTTGAATTTAATTCATAAGTGAAAACTAATTTGTTTGAAAATGATCCTTTAGTTTTTCTATTTCATTATTATTGTCAGCAAGAATAAAAATGTCAACGTACCAAAAGTAAATATACGGTTTTTTAATATCATTAAATATTCTATTCTCCAGGTTGGATATATAAAAGTTGCTAAAGGTGGGTCCCAATACGAACCCCATCGATTTGTGCAATTTGTTGCCTTTATGATCGTAGGGGACTTCGGTTGTACATATTAGTAGTGATTTTTTTTAGGATTATATGGTTAATTTTTAGTGGATATGAATTATTGTACATATTGTCCATGATGATATCAATGGTTTTGTGAACTGGTAAAGAGGCTTTCTACGTCTAATGATTTTGTTATGAACTTTTGTTGTTTGGAGAATTTGTATAAGTTTTTCAGTAGATTTTACACTGTATTTGCTTTGTAGATAAGGGGTTATGAGATCATTGCTTTGGCTAATTTATAAATAGGAGTTGTTACTCGTGAAATAATGGAGCAGAGGGGAGAATTGGGTTTATACATTCCCATATAGATATCCAGGTTTATAATCACCAATTATTTTAGGGAGTTTATAGCATTGTCCGCAGTTTTATATATGCGCACGCATACATATACAATTGATAATATATTGAGTTTGAAACCAGTAATATTTTAAAATGCTTAATGTTATACAATTTGATCCTGTGCACTAATTCTGACATTATTGAATTTAAACTGCCGGAGTGGTTTTTCCCGAAAACAGTGTACACGTTCTCCATTTTCCTCCAACTTTTTATGCGTTTGTTTTATCACTTGATGATGATTTGACAAAGAATCGAAAACGTTCGTGGAACTTACATTTTTGGATTTTCACACAAAAAAGATCATTGAAAAAAAATATAAATAAATTTTTTAAAAAAGTATAATTAAATTAAATTAAACAGAGCTTTCCGTTATTTTTAATGTTTACTGATATGAAAAACATACACACACAAATAAATGCACATTTTTCTTTATTAAAATTATGTTTTTAAATATGAAATCTATCTACCCTTTGGCAGTATCTTGTCGGCACAGATCATAACAGACATCCAAGGACTGCCTGTTAACTTCATTGTATTTACAGCTTGGCAACCCACCTTCGGCTTCAAATGCCACTTGAACTGGGTTTTCCATAAATCACTTAGTATTCCCAAATGATCCCTATCTTAGACGCAACATTGCTCAATTTCAGTGTTTCAACGTCATTATAGCCATATTTTTAATAGCATTTTCAAAGGGTAATTTAATTATTAGGATACTGTTTGGTTATTACATCTTTAACCAAACTAAATCGTTATAAAGCTAAATTTTGTTAAGGTAATGCCTTAATCTATAAATATAAACATTAGATGTATGTACGTGTGTCGGTGTTCAAAATAGACTTAGTGGGGGATGTCCTTTTCTCTTCGCTGATACCTCTTTCCCACAGAAGAGACGTTACAAGCCTGTCTGATTTATTTTCCATAGCAAGTGCTCGTCTGAGCTCCAATCTATGGTCCCTCCTCGCCAAATTTTCACGAAAAATACTCGTCTAGCTGAATCCACTGTCAATTTCCCCCACTCTTTATCTGTGCCTAAACCAAAACGTAGGTTCCATGAACAAAGCTTCTTTCTTAGAACTGCACGCATGTGGGTCTCTTCTATTTGCTTGTTTTCCAGCTGACTACAGTTTGGGAGTATCAAGTCCAATGTAAACAAATTCTTGATGAATCGTCCCCTTAAGTAATCCAATTTATCAAATTTCCACTAATGATTACTACAATATTATCCCATTGACTACTGTTCACTCAATAACCCTTTTCCTCGAGTGGCCTCTAGGCCTTGATAAGTGATGACTCGTATGTAAAAAAAAAAAAGTCTTCAACTACTGATCATATAACACTGAAATTAACAGGAAATAGTAATCAAACACGAAGGATGGTTTATAACAAGTAAAATCTTTGTTTGGATGGATAAATAACGCGTATAGAAATATGTTGGCAAGTTGAGATGCAAAATGTTAATTTCAATTTGTCGACATATTTCTATTAATTTTGCACATGTGCAAATTCAACCTGAAGTGGTTTAATTTTAAACGTTTCTAATCTATCTGTCAGGTTAGCTCAAATGGTATGAACGCAACTGGAGCGCTAAATGAGGGAATGTAGCTGGAGCGTTAAATGTTTTGGTTTCGATTATAGCTGATGGCACCCAAGTCATTTTTAAAAACTTTTGAAATCAGTACTATATATATACTAGCAGTTCAGCCCAGTTTTGCTTGGGCCCTATGTACCGTTCGTAACTTTATGTGCATATGTATATATTAAAAAGTCTGCATATATACCGTAATACCTTTCTATATAACAGGCTTTCTTAACTACCATAGAGAAAAGTTGGCAGACACAGCAGAGGTCAAATTTTTTAACTTTGACCCCAATTTTGACCTCTTAATATTTATTGTTTTCAGCTCAAATCAAATTGGTAGAGTCTGCACAGGTCAAATTTTTCAACTTTGATCTCTTGGCAGCCAAATTTTCGCAACTGTCTTGTAAATACACAATGATTGTTGTGGTATATGTAACAGCTACAGCAAAAAAATAGTACAAATGCCTTCACTAAAATTTTCAAGACGGCTCCCTGAGATGAGGTATAGTTTTAATATCAAAACCTCATTCCCCAATCTAACAACATTTGCAAATTTGTGAGGTTTCATTGGTTTTGCTTGTCAGAAATGGCAATTCAATACAAAACTTTGATCTTCGTTTCTGTAGCTAACAACTAAACTCTAGTCAAGTACGAGACAGTTTGTTAAATTATGCCTTACAGACAGGTGTCTAAATACTTTATATCCCATGTAGCCTTTGTCATAGATAGATCGACAGATAGCCTGTCTCACTACATTCGTTGTCCAAAATATGTTGTCTCTATTTTGAGGCAGCACACTTGCACATATTTCCTCATTGAAATCTCACAATAAAAGATAGAGAAAGAGCTTTGCTTGGAAAGCATAGTTTGCATAACTTTCATTTGACATCTCCTCCCTCTCATCGTTGACCTTTAAAGTTTTCCATCAAAAATACGACTACTCTATGTGACAAATAAACGTCACCCTCCACCTGGTCACATTCAAACGTCGCCTTGTCACATTCAAACGTTGCTTTGTCGCATTCAAATGTCACACTCTACCTTGTCGCATTCAAATGTCATGCTTCACCTTGTCATATTCCAACGTCATGCGCTACTTACATGGTAAATTTATTAATTTTTCAGTCTTGTCTTCTTGTAGACTTTCATATTTTTTCCTAAATCAAAATAAAGAAATGCCGAATTTGCACCCATTTCTCACATAAACTGTAAAGTCAATGTGCTTTATTTCATTTTAATTCAAAGTTACACAATTATTTTTTTTATATATTTATTGCTTATGAAATGTTCGCTGTAAGATTAATTTGCATATTGGCTTTAAAAAAGGACATTTAACTATTATTTGTTATATTTAAATCAAGGATTTGTTTGATTTTAATATAGCAAATAGTTCTATTTCCCAATATGGTTTTATTTTTCTAGGCAAATATTCAGTATTTGTATTCAAATGTTTCTTAGGGGCAGACTTTTAGGATCAGACAATGAGTTGCGATTTGTTTCTAAATTGCAAGTAAAAAGGCAAATTGATTTCTTATTTGTTTTCCATCACATTTAAAGAGATTTGTACACAAAATACTAAACATGTTTTGTCAACGTTTCCTTATTTAGATGAATAAAGATCTTTTATCAAAATCAACAAAGGAAATAACTTATATTTTTGATTGAATATAAAAAGAGTTTTCTGATGACATCATCTCACACGTCAAAGATAAAAACTTTGTAAAATAGATATGTTGTAAGTTTAGTGTCAGGTTCAACAGAGGAAATAACATGGGAAGAAACCTACAAATATTAATGATAGAAAGGGAGGTTTAATAAAGGATACAAGTGAAGTAAGTATCGTAAGTGCCAAATTCTCACTCCTATCACATCGCCAGTGTTGCATCCGTATGCATGTTTTATAAGTATTTCCATGAAATGGGATCCAATGAAATTTACTGAAATTGTACCCTCTAAACGAAATACTAGGAGCAAAATTCCATCTCTTCAGTGTAGAGATCTACAGATGTCGGAAATTTTTCTAGCCTGAAAGTTTTTCTTTCAAATTCTTTTCCTGCTTCATGTTAAATGTAATGCGTACAAACATATTATTTCTCAATTTCCCACCTATGGAACACAATACTACGGAGCTACTTCCCAACTGACTACCACATGTTTTTAAGTCCAATTTTAACACCTTTGTCATCTTAAATAATCAAATTCATATATTTTATGTTATCTCACATTCCACTTGACAAACTCATGAACTCTTATCCTCGATTGGTCTTTCAGCCTTGATAAGCTGTGAATCGTTAGTTCATTAAATATTAATGCATGGCATAATAGGATTTATTTCTCATCATTTCGTGTAGCTATTCAGATTAGTCTCATTGGTTAGAGCGTCAGGATTTCGAGTTAAAGGTGGCTCTTGTCCACTGTCCAAATCGTGTGACTAATTTGAATAGTGATATCTATGATGATGATGGAACGTATATGTTTAGAGATAATTAAATAATATCAAACAATATATATATATATATATATATATATATATATACACGCACACACACACACGGAAACAAACAACAGTAGAAACGCAAGAATTACTTTGATTATGCAAACCTTTCTTCATAACATAAAAAATAAAGTCAAAACTAAAATAACATTTAACAAAAAATGGACTAAAAAGTTCCATTAAGTAAGTGAAAGATGTTGAGTGAAGTTTATACTGCTTATTCGTTGGGAAAATAAACATTTTTTTCTCACATTTATTCGGTTTATTTTTTGCAAAACACATCAGTCAATTCAATCTTTCTTTCAAAGTAAATGAAAATGTTAAAAAAAAAAATGTTTACCATCTGAAAAGAAAGTATAAAGCATATGTTTGTCCAGATTTATGTCAGATGCTTCCCATTTTTTCAACACTTTGCCTCAAGAGAAAGAAAATAAAAAATAAAGGAGACGGAAGGAGAGAAAAGTTTTTTTCGTAGAAATAATCACATTTTCAAATTACATTTTTCCCCCAATTAAACTGAATATTTTGTTTAGTGATATTAAAGAAATGAAGACGTACAATTTTTAAGGTTATCATCACTCGGCTAACTGCATTAGAAAAAAGACCAATAAATTTTTTTTTAATAATTACTCATAACAAAATAATGTTCTGTCTCATTAAAAAAAAAAAATTAATTACAAAATTAAATTACCCAGAATGCATTCCGGCTTCTTTGTAAACAAGTAAATCATTTATTTCATAGTTTCGTTATCTTCTGAATTTGAAAGGCATTTGTTAGCATTTTTAGCTTAACATTTAGCAAATTGTCATTAAAAAGATTTTACATTTTTGAAATAAAAAATTAAGGTGGAAACGAGATGGAAATTATGTAACATTCAGTCATGTTGTGTTATAAAACCGACTATTTTTCTTTTCAATATCATATTCCTTGGTTTAATTTCTTACAAGAAATTAATTAAGAGAAAAGACAAGTGTATGTGATGTGTGTGGGAGGAGGGGGGGGGGCAATGAGAAAAACAAAAATACATTTTAAAATATTCCCATGAAAAGCCGAGTAGATACAGTTCATTTATATATATATATATATATATATATATATATATATATATATATATATATATATATATATATATAAGGATATAATCATTTTCATGTAAATAAGCAGAAAGAATTGTTTTCTTATCCAAGTTAGATACAAAAAAAAAATAGAGAAAAGATGTAGACTATATCAAAATTTAAGTTATATTAATAAATTTTTAAAAGACTAAAATAGTGGAAATTCTAGTGTGCACAGTACGCTAAATTCCGGTGATCAAATCTTCATATTTTTTTCTTACCGAAATTCAAAACTGTTCAGTGCAACTCGGCAATGCATAAACAACCGGGAATCAACTTATAATTTTTAAGATTTTTACCCATGCAGCTCATCAGTAGACTAATGATCAATTCCAGAAAAAAAAACCTCGAGTAAAAATATATTTGGTAATTAGAATTTAGTTTATTTATATATGTTCTGTTGTTAAGGTCATCGAGATTTTACCTTGAATAATTTGGGTCAATTAAAATATATCTATATAGAAAAATATGTTTTCACGCACACAAGAGAGAGAGAGAGAGAGGACGGATTTTTATTGCATTGTTTAACACTATTTCATTGTTTCAACTTTGTCGCAATGAATTTCATCCTTTTAACATTCGAAATACGAAAACAGGGCACGGTAGTGAAAAGAATCACATGATCACAGGAAATGGTTTTACTACAATGCTTATAGACCATGCAATTTTTTGTTTGATGAATGAAAGCAAGACATAATGTGATCAGACGACATAGTGAGAAATCATCAACCATGCATGGCAACACCCGGAAACGCTGCTAACATCTGTAATGTGTTGTCAACAGCAGCTGTTCATTTAGACAAACGTTGTTAACAAAAACAAACATTTCATAACGGTTGAGTTTTTCTTTTTCTTTTTCATGGATTTCAAACAATTTTTTTTTTTCTTTTGACTTGAAATAATTTTCATAGCTTAAAAATGTCATTATACGTGCGTATTTGTTTGAGTTTAGTATAGAGTTTATTCTGGAGCAAAATAGTCTAGTGAGAGACTAGTATTCTCTTAACTAATTACTTAACTATCTTATTAAGGACAGTGAACAGAGGCCTTAGAGGGGTGCTTCGCGCTTGACGATTATCAAAAGTTTCCTTTTAAGGTATCATTACCGATCCTTACTACACATGTTCCATAGGAAGACTGATTTGAAACATGTTTCTGTCAATTGATATCCGTCACGTCATGTAGTCAACGTCTCTTTGTTTTGATCTACTTTGACTTTATCTTACCATACATGACCTTTCTTCCTGTTATAGTTTGGCGGGAATTAATTCATTCCTCAAACATTCTGTTACTTAGATGTGTACTTAGTTGAACCCTAGCTAATGTAATTCCTATGCGGCATACAGCAATCCATTATACAACATAAAGAATATAGGAAGCATCCAAAATGAATCCGATGCTTATGTATTATGAGAGTTTTCGACTTACACAAATCATCAGTTTTATAGCAGTTACACGCGATATCTATTTTTGTTTATATGTACGCGCTATATCTTGTGTTATGTAGAGTTGTAATTTGGTTGGCGCATTGATGCACGGGCAATTAACATACCACCAATATGTGCACTGGAAGCTTGCTGCTTTTCAAACACAGCTGTATGCACACAAAGTATAATAGTTTGAATCGATTCTCCAATGTGAACAGACTGACATTCTTCCTCTCTCCTCAGAAGTGGAAGTAAATTCAAGAATTGAAACTATTACATCCTTACTAAAAATCCAGCTGACCTATCAACTCCATTTTTGTACCAGTGTTCACTTCGATTAAAAGTTGATTTATACTTTAATGAAGACTAGCCTGGTTTCCCGGCGTTGCCAGGGTGTTTGGAGGTGTGTTTAAGCAAAAAAAAAAATTGTAGTAGGCAGGCAGGCTCGAAACCATGACGCAAAGGCAGAAAAGAAAGTGGAGGTGTGTGTAAGTGCGTTGGTTGAGAAAAAAAAAATGGTAATAGGCAGGCAGGCTCAAACCCGTACCACGAAGGCAAACCGGAAGTGACGTAGGTTTAAATTAAGGTTAGTCAATCGAAAAGAGGCAATAACTTTCGAAAATATCGGTGAAAAAAGCGGCACTTCCTTGTAGAAAAATGGCCAGTTGAGGGTGAAGGAATTAATGTGTTTAGCAAATTTTCCAATATTTGTCGTCCGAAGGGTCGAGTTTCAAAATGATATTGATCTTGTGAAAATCTGTCACCTCTGTCAAAAGTTTTTTCGGACATACAAACATACATACATTTAAACAGACAGGTGAGATTTATATAATAGATGGTGACCCTTTCCTTATTTAATTTTCAATTTCAGGCACGGCCAACTCCACAAAGTGACTTTCTTTATCCTGACCTTTTTTTAACCTAACCATCCTTCACATAAACTTTTAAATCATTTGTTTGAATATGGACACTAATTAATTAGCAAAATAATAGATTTACCAAATAATGTTTAGTTACTAATATCTCACTACTCTTGAGTGTATTCAGTTTCTCTGTATAGAGGTTTGTTAAGACATTCTGACATGAAAATATTTCACTTTAGAAGTAAAACCTGACCAAGTGTTCAAATAAAAACAGAATTCAAATCCCAAATAAGACCCCCTCGGCATGACTACATACTGTCTCATACAAGCAATGATGCATCTTCTAGTGTTGCTATCACAATAACCCCAAGTTGGATACTCCGATATGTTGGATATTTTAGCCATGTGTATCGAGAGATCATTTTGTGTACTTACGTCATATATGAAAAGTCATTTGAATAAAAATTATTAACCTGAAAGTCAATTGCATGTAAAATTGCAATTGTGAGAAAGAAAAGTAAAAATATGTTTTAACGGTCATTTCCACAGGAGTTAGTCTAGTGAATAATGAGTGCCAAATAAAACGCCATTGGTTTAGGGTTATAGAGTTAGAGTGACAATATCATCAAAAAGGGGCATTTCAGGTGGTTGGTTGTTTTTGTTTTACAGCATATCAACCCTTTTCGGGTTATTTAATGCTGAATCCAAAGATTTTGAAGAAAAATGTTTTAATAGAATATATTTGTTGTTTTCAAGTCGGTTTCTATTTAACCCATAGTTGGGACCCTAACAGGTACTACCACTCCGGGTCAGAGTGGACCTGGGAGCAATGGCAATTAAAGGATGGCTCCACACTCCCCATAGCCCGCAAGCTAGGGCTTCACCACTGGATATAGTTTAAGGTCATATCCAGGACCGCATTTCAGGTGGTAACAAATATTTATATAATAACAACCGAAAAACAATATTAGTGTTGGTTGACAATTCGGCCGAAAAGAATCAACTTGTCAAATTCCCGTGTGTGCATCTTCCTCATAACTAACCATCCATAACCGTCATCGAGAATAAATTGTTATATTTTTCATATATTAATGTGCCCTCACTCTTTTAAACACAGCAAAAATTCAAACAAACAAACCCAAATTTGTGTATTAATACATAAATTTTTTTTAAAAATATAATCTATATATTAGAATCAAATTATGTCTAAGGTTTTAAAAACGAATCTAGATTTATTTAGCAGGCTGTAGCAACCATTATATCATGTCCACTAGAGCAAAAATGAGTGTTGCACTTTTTAGTCATTCATCAGGGATTGAACACAGGGTGTCCTGCTTACAAGATAGATTTTTTTGCATACAATCACAAGGTTTTGATTATGCAGATGAGCATATTATTTTATTAATTTTTTTTTTTTTTTTTTTTTGCATAGGCGAAAATTTTGAGATAAGAGTAGGAACACATTAATTCTTTTACATTATTTTTAATGGGAAAATACGATTCAGTTTACAAATAACCATTTCAGAACGCTTTATATGCGAAAAGCGAGGTTTCATTGTAAACCATGACCAAAAATTCAAATTAATAATAGTATTCAAAACCGAAATAAAACCGCCTCCTCTAAAATCTTGGAATCCGATAAAAGCAAGCAAAACCATAAGCAAAGTTACCTCTAATGATTAAGTTGTCCACTGGAGAGAAAAAAATGTAATCATCATAAGCAGCAACGTTTGAGGAGTTAAATATCCGAATGTTCATTTAAGAATTTTCCTATGTAATTCGTAAAGAAACCAAGTGTTAGTCCCAGATGGTGGCTGCTTGATATATGAACTAAAAAATTATTTTTGTTTATATTCAATTATTTTTATTCATTAATTTCTATTTATTCACACACACCTAAACAGAACAAAAGATATTTTTTTTTATTATTTAAAGTCAAATGTTCTTATCTAATATATTCACAACATCTGACTTTCATGTGTGTTTTGAACTTGGCAACTTTCTCATCAAACTTGGCAACTGTTTTCAAACTCAAGAACTAGGATGAAATTTCAAACTAAACCCTTTATTGAATCCAAGGGGATAGACTAAGCAGAATTATATGGAATGAAATGTTCAGTTCAAAATTGCATACTGCTTTCAAGGTTTGATCAGAAGGTACCCAAATTCAAAAAGATGCACCTGAACAGGGTCAGCAATTACATTAGCTGAAACACTGAGAATAAAAATCAAGATGAGAATACTCATGTGAATAATCCAAATTATTCATCATTATCTAAAAATAAAAACAATTATTATCATTATAAATTTGATTTAAATTATTGATCATCTAAGAGGTGGTACCATATTCAAAGAAATGGTATCAATTAATCGAGACAAACACAAAGAAATGAGGTCCTCACAGAAATCAAAACTGTATCCCAAAACAGAAGACATTTATTGAAACTAGTGCTATTCAATCAATAAAGCAGTTGTAAAATTACTGCAACATTTCTAATATTCATCTTTCACACCATTTTTCACTAGAATTTGATGTTACACTGATTACAGTGTTTGCTAAAGCATCAGGAGAGCGAGGTTCAATCCTCAGCAGAATCATACCTAAGACTGAAAAAAAAAAAAATAGTACTGGATGCCGCCTTGCTAAACATTCAGGATTATGAGGTGAGGATCAAAGGTAAATGGAGTAATCCAAGGAATAAAGGTATAGCACCTTCTCGTACATCTTGGTGTAGTAGTGAAAAGGGAGGCTTTATTTTCACTGTTTTATGGTAACTATGGCAATAAAGAAAGACAAAACACAGAGATTGGATCATTATAGATTCTGTGCTGCAAGTGATAAGTGATCAATAGCATTTTTACATATTGATTAGTTTCTGCAAATACTTAGTGAATTATTCAGGATGCTTATATGATTCAGGACTACAACATTACGAAAGTTAAAAGCCAGATTCTAATAAATGTCACCAGTTATTTGCTCTATACAGTATACGAAACAAATTAGCCTTTCATACTAGATAGTGGGGAGGGTAAGTTTAAAAATAAGAAAAATGATTGAACTGATATTTAAAATAAGAAAAATGATTGAACTGATATTTAAAATAAGAAAAATGATTGAACTGATATTTAAAATAAGAAAAATGATTGAACTGATATTTAAAATAAGAAAAATGATTGAACTGATATTTAAAATAAGAAAAATGATTGAACTGATATTTAAAATAAGAAAAATGATTGAACTGATATTTAAAATAAGAAAAATGATTGAACTGATATTTAAAATAAGAAAAATGATTGAACTGATATTTAAAATAAGAAAAATGATTGAACTGATATTTAAAATAAGAGGACTAGAAAAATATTTAGAACTCATTTTTAGTAAAGAACTAATTTAGGGAATTATATAGGTAAAGGTGCATTTCAGTCTGTATATATGTACAGCTAAAACTCAGAAGCAACCAAAGTTGCACTTACAAACTTTCGATATTTTGATTCAATATCACCTCAAACAGGTTATGATATAAAAAAAATACAACAATCATTCGCTTGGGATTAACAAGGATCAACAATCATTTGCTTGTGATTAACAAAAATCAAGCGATAAAACTTTGTAGTTCAAGAAAAATTACTTCTTTTCATGGTAATTGTTTGAAAAGGAACACTGACACTATGTTATTTACTCGATTGCTGATGACTAATTTGTTTATTCCTGTTTTCGTTCATCTATTATATTAAAGCATTTGCAAATGTTTGCATATGAATTATATTAAAGCATTTGCAAATGTTTGCATATGAATTAGAAGGAGAGGATTTTGGAGGAAGAGGTGTTTTGAAATAGTACAATGAGCAAAAAGAGAAATTAGCAATGCACACAGTATTTTAATTAGAAACATTTTCTTTGTCCGCAAAAACCTGTGGCGCAGTGGTTGGAAAAATCAATTGTAAAAAGTGATATTCTCCTGAAGGTTGAAGGTTCAATCTTCAGTGTCAGCAACTGAAAAATACAAGTGCAAATTACTAAGGACCTCTATCTAGTCATGGCTGTCAGTACAAGAGCATTCTACCTCCATGAAGTAAATAGTGTTCCACTCCAAATTTCGTCCAAATTCCTGAGTTCGACAGAAACATTCCAGAATTTGACAAAATACACCCGAAGAAGGTCTGAGTTACATCAATGAAACATTGTGATAGTAACATCCCAGATGAGAACAGTTATCAGAATAATTGAAATAATACATAAAATGTGAAATGCTTGAATTTTATACATGTGCGTATGGGTGTTTTAATATTTTAGCATCCTTCAAATTGTATTAATGTGTGTGTGTGTGTGTGTGTGTGTGTGTGTGTGTGTGTGTGTGTGTGTGTAAGTAGTGCAACTGATAATGAAAACGTTATATGAATACAGTTTCCTAATTTATTATCTGCAATATCATCATCTAACATTGACATTCTGATTAGCTACTAACATATAAATAGGTAACTAGTATGAGATTATGTTACAGAAGTTTTGAGATTAGAATAAACTATATATTTGAACTGAGTAGACCCACAATACAATTAAATATGTGAATCAATCTATATATCTATAAAACTGAACGTGTCTGTCTGTCTGTTTGTGTGTGTTTGTGTACATTTCTCTATGCAATAACTGTCAATTTTCAGTCTCCAGACTCGAAATTTGATATAAAGGGTACTGAGATGTGGGAAAGTCTATGTGATTGGTTTTCGGCCAGAAATTTGGCTGCTAAGGGGTCAAAGTTCAACGATTTGACCTTTGAGAACTCTACCAAACTCTTCCGACAATTTTGGGTCTAAACACTTGAAATTTTAGATATAGGTTCCTTGGATATGGATCTAACTTGATAACTTGATTTGAGCCCAAAACAATACATGTTAAGGGGTCATAATAGGGGTCAAAGTTAAAAAGAATTGACCGCTTTTTTTTTCTTTTTTTTTTTGCTCAACATACACCTCCAAACACCCGGGCAACGCTGGGCTGAAATGCTAGCAATTATAAATAGTAATAACAAACACCATTAAGAAAATTGCAATATGAGTAACAGTAAAAAATTCAGTTACTTGATTATAATAGGTTGTCGCACTACACTTCTTGACAAGAGTAAGTTTCAGGTTTTTAAAAAACTACACTAAAATTGTCCACATAACCCCATAGCTTAATGATTAATATAATAGTATTGGTTATAATCAGTAAGTCACACTAAGCCTGGTCAGTACTAATATAGCTGACCATTTGGAAATACAGGGTGCTGTATATACTCTCCACTTATCTTGGCACTGTTTCCCGTCTTCGTGGACTTCTTGCTACTGAAATCAGTGTCAATTCAGGATAGCTGTTTGAGATTGTGCAACCCTTGTTTCACAAATATATGCGCAACTGCCTTTACAGAGCGTATCTACTATCAAGACCGAATGGAAACCATGATGTTAACAGTTTTAAGTGACAGTCACATCATCACTGCAAAAAATTTTCATTTCTTTCTGTGTTCTTAATTAATATCAAACAAAACTTATCAACAATGTTTCTTTGCAAGAAATGCCCATTTGTGAAGCATATTACCACAAGATTGTTTCCCTGCAAGCTACAACGACCATCAGTAAACTTATTATCAATAAACACTTGTCATAAACTGTCCTGATAAGACATCAAATTTTATTAACTCTATTCATTATTTTCAATCATCTCACAATATTTATTATCATTGACAATATATTTTATATCCTTAATCTCTATTTTTGAACAGCTTTTAGTCTTGATAAATCATTAATAAAAAAAATGTTATTGTAGTCAGAATAATTCAAATATTACTGATGTGCGGGTCTTTTTGTTGTTTTAAAATTGCTTACAGCAGCCACTAATTCCAATATGTGAAGAGAGTCAACAATTGGTTCACGAACGTCTCGAAACTGGAGTAATTCGGATTTTGAACAAAAAATTCAGGTTAGAAATGTCTTGGTTTTCTAACAATATTTCGATTCCGATTGATGAAACGTTAACATGTTTTTGCAAAGTCGCAATTCATATATTTTTAAGTAATTTATTTTTTAAGAACTATATTTTTAAACAATTTATTTTTTAAGAACTATATTTTTAAACATCTACTAACATCTAAAAAGAAAAATATTACAAAATGTGTAATCAAATGATCAAAATATACACAAAAAAATAATTTTAATTCACAAACGCTTCAAAGAATATAATTTCTTTTTTTATGAAACAAGTTTTACGTCATACATTAGTTAGTATCGAAAACAGTAATATTATTTTTTAATATGTATTTATTAAATACCTTAAGAAAAATAGGTAGTTATGCAAAATATGAACAATGTTGAAATAACATGATTATTCAGAAATTCATTCTTAACATGAAAAGGAGAGTTCCTTTTTACTATTCTATACTTTCACCTAACAATTTAATAAAAAGGTATCATAAAAATTGAATTTAACTTGAAAATCCTATCTAAAAAAAAAAAATAGCCCGATTCGAATTCTGTATAAGTACCATAATAGATAAAAATAGTCTTTTAAATTATTTTTAATGAGAAAATATGATCCAGTTTTCAGAACAATTCAGTTTTAGAATAGTTTTTAAGAACAAATTATGTTTGGGAACTGAGGTTCCAATGTTTAAGCAACCAAGTGCAAAACCATTTCTGCTATTTGCTACAGCATTTAATAGCATATCTTTGCAATTCAAGATCCACATTCCAAAGACTATATATTTATTTGAGGTCATCAGTTTTAGTTTTGTTTACTTTTCGTTTCTGCTTTTCTGGGTGAGGTTTTGAATGTAAAAAATAATATTCTCTTTTATAATTGGATGTTGGTGTAAGCATTAATTGTTAAAATTAATGCCCGCTCATTCACACAGAAAACCTCCTTAGTATCTGCCACAGAACTGAGCGCCACATGTCAAGCTGGCATCCATCCAAACAGATTTAGTAATAATTGAAAGAATTACAAGATTACGCATTTAAATCACATAACTCGAGGTTTGTTTGTTCGCTATATAAACAAAGCTCAGAGAATCTACATAAAATTTAAAAGTGTATTCTTATGTAAAATTTACCTGGGAAAACAATGGAAGTGTTTCTGAATCTCTAAGTGAACCCATAAGAGAGCTGTACAGTTTAAAATTTATCCGATTTTTATGAAACTTTATGCATATATATTCAAATCATATATATATATAATGGTCTGGGAAAAACAATGGAAGAAGTCCAGGATCTTTAAGAGCTATCTTAACCTAAGTAGCTATGGGGTATAAGTGGATAAATGAAGCGATCCTGGGAAGGAGTAATACTCTCCCCACCATTTTGACATAATTTTGTCGACACACCAAAATTAAGCAACGTTTAACCTAATTAGTACCAGATAATAACCATTTGGTTTGATTTGGTTTGTTTATTTTACCAGCATAGCAACCCTTTTGGGTTATCTAATGCTGAAGAGATTGATTTACTTTGTTTATTGCTTGATTTGTACTTTTTCTAGTGATTACTTTTTCTTTTCTGTATGATTATTGCAATTTGATAGGTGTTAGTTGTGTTATAAGGGTTTTTTTCTTTTTCCATTTATATTTTATTGTATATCTTTGTTGCTTTTAACAACTCTAGGAGGTTGTTAGGGCCTACTTTGTGGAAAGGGTCTTTTAAATTGTTTTCTTGGTAATATTTTTTGCGAATTTGTTGGAAATCTTTGCAATTTATTAGAATATGTTTTACGGTATAGAGTTCCTGACATGGAATACAGATTTGAACTTCTTCGACCTTTTAGTAGGTATGAGTGCGTGATAACAGTGTGCTCTACTTGGAATCTTGTTCTTACCACTTCTTACCTTATTGTCATCATCCTGTTAGAGATTTTGTCTTCTGTTATTTTTCTTTGAGAATGGGCTTAATTTAATAGAATTTATTGTTTTTGCAGATGCTCCATTATTCTTGCCATTTGCATATGATATATTTCTTGATTAGGGGTCTGTAGTCAGTATAGAGTACTTTTATATTGCTAGTGTTCAGTTTTAATGATCTTTTTACAGCTGTGTCAACTTTTTTTACTCCCTTTGAGTCCTATGCAGCTAAGAATCCAGCAGAAGATGATGTTTTTATTTTGGAATATATAATTTTTGTAAGAGATTGATGATTAGGGAATTGTTGAAGTTTATGTTTTTTAGTGACATCAGAACTGATAAGGAGTTGGAAAGTATTATGTATTTGTTTGAGTTGATTTTAAAGGTGATATCTATGGCTGTTGTTTCAGTACTGAAAATTGAGCTGTTGTCAGACAGGCTTTTTTGTAGTATGATATAAACTAAATACTGCATTAGAAACAATTCACATGAAAGAAATTGCATCCGATGCAACATATGATCCATTTGTTAAAACAATTGGGAAATTCAGTTGCCTACGACAACAGGGTCATGGTGACAAGTGCAAAGAATTTAGCAGAAATGCAGCAAGGAGTGTGATCTCATCTTGTTCAAGAATGCAAAAATGCAGTCAGGGCCAGTATCAAAATACGAGAGTACAAATTCCGATAAATCATTTTCTTGGGGGGGGGGGGTATTAAATTTTAGGACACTCGGCCTAGTTACAGATGTTTATACTTTATCTGCAGTTTATATCTCTTTTCTATAATAACATGGTTTTTCTGTTTAATGGCTTGTGAATTCACTTGATCATTTAATGCACAAAACAGTATATATTGTCGAATGCCTACCAAACACTATCCTCGAGTGTCTAAGGTCTTTGTACAGGGGTATGCCAGAACAACTTGGCCTGAGGATACTTTCCCTAGAAGTAAACCTTGACCAAATATTCATAATCACATAGTATTCGCTGCCCAAATAAGATCTCCTTGCTATGGCTAACCCACATTAGCTTTTACAAGGAATGGTGCACTTCTCCAAGTGATGTTACTTCAAGTAGCAGCACAAAGCTGGGTACTCCACCAGACTAGATGAATTCTTATCCTGGAATCCAGTAAGACCAAGAGACCAAAACGAAAGATATACTATAACATATAAAAATGATTAATTGGGGAGAGGAAATTTATGTTCTCAATTTCTTTACTAACTCAGTGTTTGAGAGATAAAGAAGTTTAATGGAACATTCGAATATCTATGTATCTCATATAGAGTTCAAGTGTTAGCCCTAGGTAGGGGGCTTCTTGATTTCTGAGAATTCGACTGAAGTAAAAAAAATAAATAAATAAATAAAACTAGGAGAGTATGAATTCTCTACTAAGCACCATCCCCGAGGGTCTTCAGTTTCTCTGTACAAGAGTTTGCCAGACATGGGAATACTTCACTGCATAAGTAAAATTTGATAAAATATTCAAAATAACCTGGTATTTGAAGCACAAATAGGATCCGCTTGATACCACTATACACTGGATCATCTGAGGAATGGTGCATCTTTCTGTAATGATGTTACCTCAAGTAACAACACTTAGCTGGATACTCGGTTATAGTCAGCTAATGTACTTCCTAACTTCCTGCATACCGATGACAAGGCAAATCAGTTCCTTCACTTTAATTGTTCTTCAGTATTTCTATTGTGAAGCGATTTATTGAAATAAAATATAAAGAAAGAACATTATTGAAAAGTATATAATAAAAATTAACAAAATTATACATAAAAAATAACACAATTGGTCTTTACTTGCACTTTTAATAAAAAAATTTAAAAATAAGTCTTTATTTTATTTGAAATTTTACTATAAGAAATACATATGAAATTATAAAACATTTTTTAATTTTAAAAATGAGTTTATTTAGATTTATATAATAAATATATGTTTATGAAAGTATAAAAATAAAATTATGGAAATCAAAATAACAAAATTTCAAACATCATAAAAAACGTATCTAATACATAATATTCCTAAAATAGTTTTTTTTTTTTAATTTTGTGTTTTTAATCATTCTTAAAACAAAAAACAATCATTCTTAAAACAAAAAAAGTGCAAAAAGGGTTTTCAATAATTCTTTATAAAAAAAAAAATCAAACTAATTTCGATAATTTTTAATTAAAATTAGACAGAAAAACTTTTCAATGATTATTAAATAAAAAATAAAAAAAACAGTTGGAAAAACGTAATAAAAAAATGCACAGGTGAGAAAAATGTGAAAGAAACCGATTTGCCTTGTCACCGCTTCCTATAGCAGACACACAGGAAGTTAGGAAATACGTTAGTTGACTATAACCGGATACTCCATCAGACTAGATGAATCCTTTTCCTGGACAAGAAAGATATACAATAACATAGTTAATTGGTCAATTGAGGAAAGGAAAATTAATGTTCATGTTTACTAACTCAACGTTTGGACAGCAAAAGAGAATTTTAGTTGAACACTCGAATATCTATGTATCTCAGCCCTAGATAGAAGCTCCTTGATTTCTGAGATTTCACACCGAAGTAATAATTTTTTTTATATAAATATCAAACATTTGCATACAATTGAGAAGAAATGACTTTGAAACTTACTGATTTTCTTTCTCATCAAATCTTTCTTGGAGTTCATATACAAGATCCATTGCTCTTTCTGTCGCTTGTAAAGTCAGTTGGTTCTATCATTCTGAACACTTTCTCACACTTGAGGCAATTCACTATCGCTGCAAACCTGTTACCAGGCCATGTATAATATACTGTTGTTATATTTGCGCTAATGAACCTGTATTACATTTGAAAGTTTTTGATAAGGTTCAGAAAATCATCTAATTTGATTAGT
This sequence comes from Euprymna scolopes, assembly GCF_053919585.1. Lineage (NCBI taxonomy): Eukaryota > Metazoa > Mollusca > Cephalopoda > Sepiida > Sepiolidae > Euprymna > Euprymna scolopes. The sequence goes on along the minus strand of NC_136505.1, from coordinate 83,508,602 downwards.
CCTAACCTATTTTCTGTGTCCTGTCTCTCACAAACGTGACAGCGCCAGTCTCAGTCTTTTTCACAAATATTCTTATGGCATGCATTCTTCAGATTTGTCTGATCTATTCCTTGCTTCCTTTGTTCGAACTCATTTGACTCGTTAGTACATTGATTTCAATTCGCTTTTTTGATACTTCACTGAAATTCTTTCTGTTTTCTCCTACCAATAGCTTTAGTTTTTTCAAGACCAAAATCAATAGGCATCTCCTCTCTTGGCAATAATCATATATCGTTCTTGTTAGCTCATTATATCAAATGGCTTCATGCCTTGTCTGGAGCAATTTCCATTAAAAAAATATAAATATTTGTTGACTATAAGTTATATTAAGTCTGTCTAGGAATTTGTATGCCTCGGTAACAACGTTCAGACAATGAAAGAGATATCAAAATTCACAAATGCAAGGATAGACTACGCACCACTAGGAAGTCCTTCCACTATGATAATCTTGAGGGACATTTTAGAGACAGTGAAATTTGGTTTGTTATATGGCCCGATAGCTGGACATTGACAAAATAGCAAAATGCATCATTTGATGAAGCATACAAATGCCATGCACATCAGATGAAGAAAACACCTAACAAAGAAATGCATATATGCACGTCGATAAGATTGGTTTATGTCGGAAGAATATCAAGAAGAAAACGGCCATGTTCAAATGCATTAAATATCGAGCGAAAAAGAAAAACAATAACATATCCTTACTTAGACTTAGGAACTCCTGTGTCATGTGACGTATTAGGCAGTCAAACTATTCCATTGTTTTCAATCTTAACCACAGGATCCCTCCAGTATCCTTCTGCTGCAATCAAATCTTTCTCGATTGTGATTTCCAGTTCGTGTTTGGTACATTTTGACTTGGCCGATTCGGCATGTGATCGATTTGGGGGGGGGGGGGTCAGCGTCAAATTAGCACCTTGCCATTATAGATTTTTTTTTTTTAATTTTTAAAATAAATTCAGTAAATGAAGATATTTTTTCTTTGAATAAAATTGAAATAAAAATTATTAAAAGAAAAATTAATTTGATTTAAAAAAAAAAAATGAACTTAAAAATAACTGTTTATCTAAAACAACACAAAAGCAGACAACAACACTCAGTCGTCAACAATGAAATTATATTTTCATATTGTTTTTCATCATCAAAAATAGAACTAAAAAATATTTAAGTTTTTAATCCTTGATAATTAGAAAATAATTAACCAAAAATAATTTTGCAAAAAACAGTTAAAGTGGTATTTTCTTTTTTTTTTAATTATAAAATCTTTATAAAAATGTGACTGGTGTAGTTGATGCCGAATTGCCCTTCCGACAAATTGGTCACGTCAAATCATCTCATTCTCTTACAGTTCACCTCTGGTCCTTTTTTCTTTTCTCCGTCGGGGTTCCATTGATGCACACTTGGTCGGCTAATCCCAGAGAGTTGCCATTAATTTTTTTCAAACGAAAAAAGTGTCGATACACTAAGGCTGACTGGGATAGCTTCCGTACATTTATATCTGATCTACCTCTGCATTCCATGTTTAAAAAGGATGTGTCCTCTATAGTATTAGAACTAACTGAATGGTTAATTGTAGGTATTGACCATTTCATACCCTCTAAAAAGTTTCAGCAAAAACCTAACAGCCAGCCATGGTTCTCTCCAGAATGTGCTGCTGCCATTGCGCACAGAAATCACTTTTTCCACTGCTTCAAACGTAATAGATGTATGGAAACTAAAGCCGTTTTCAGGACTGCCAGCAACCATTGTAAGAAAGTAATAACGAACGCAAGAGAGTTGTATGCTCAATCTGTTAAGTCCAAAGTAGCTGAGCAGCGGCTTGGTTCCCACCAGTTTTGGCAAATAGCAAACAGAATCCTGAACAGAAGCGTGTGCTCCATCCCAACTATTATCAATGGACCTGAGGTAATCTCGTCAGCATCAGACAAAGCCAAACTCTTTGTCAAGAACTTTGCAGCTAATTCTACCCTTTGCGACCAAGACCGCCAACCCCCAATATTTCCTCCTGTATCAGAAAACACGCTATGTGATATACGTATATCTGTACGTGATGTTGCCAAGCTAATCAAAAACCTTGATTCCAGTAAAGCAACTGGCCCTGATTGTATTCCAATTATAGTACTCAAAAAACTTCAACCTGAACTAGCGCCCATACTTACAAAACTGTTTAAACGTTGTCTTAAGGAGAATAGTTTCCCATCTCCCTGGAAAATCTCATCAGTATGCCCTGTATTTAAGAATTCAGGTGATCGCTCATCCCCCTCTCAGTACAGGCCAATAAGTCTCCTGTGCGTCATGAGTAAGTTGCTAGAATCTGTGTTAAATACAGAAGTAATCAAACATCTCAACAAAAATAACCTTCTTAGTGACACTCAATATGGTTTCCGTTCTGCTAGATCTACAGCAGATGTCCTTACAGTTATATTGCATAGGATTAGCAAATCTCTCGACGGTGGCAATCTTTCTAGGGCAATTGCTCTTGACATATCTAAAGCCTTTGATAGGGTATGGCATAAAGGTTTACTTCATAAGATCGCTAGCTATGGTATAGCTGGAAAAGTCTTCTCAATTATTAAATCATTTCTTTCTGATAGGTTCATAAGAGTAGTAGTTGAGGGGCAAAAATCAGAAGCTCACAGTATTAATGCCGGTGTCCCTCAGGGATCCATCCTGGGCCCAACTCTTTTCCTGATTTACATTAATGATCTTCCAAATCATATCCTTACATCATTTGTAGACATTTATGCTGACGACACTACCATTTATGGTACCACATCTAAGACAGTAAACGACCAAGTTCTCTCCAATTCTCTCTCCTCTGATCTTGAGCACGTAGTACAATGGGGAAAGGAGTGGCTGGTTACTTTTAATGCATCTAAAACCAAGCTTCTCTCTTTACATCATCAACATTCTAATCCACATTTGTCATCAATTGAAATGAATGGCTCTCGTCTTCAGGAGGCCTCAAGTTTTGACAAGCTTCTGGGCTTGACCATTACTCCTGATCTTAAATGGAACACGTATATCAAATCTGTTGCCAAGGCCGCTGGAAAAATGGTGGGATCTTTCTATCGATCCAGTAGATATCTCACTGCTGATGCTATTCTCTATCTATATAAGAGCCAGGTACGTCCAAGGATGGAATACTGTTGCCACATCTGGGCAGGAGCTGCTAGAAAGGACTTGTCCTGCCTTGATAGAGTTCAAAATAGACTTCGTAGCCTCGTAGGAGATGTCCTTTTCTCCTCCTTGCAACCTCTATCTCACAGAAGAGATGTTGCGAGTTTGTCTCTGATGTATCGTTATTTTCATGGAAAGTGTTCAACTGAGCTTCAATCTATGGTCCCCCCTCGCCAAACTTTCACAAGAAACACTCGTCTAGCTGTAAACACTATCAATAATTTCCCCCACTCTTTATCTGTGCCTAAACCTAAACGTAGATTCCATGAACAAAGCTTCTTTCTTAGAACTGCACGCCCGTGGAATTGTCTTCCGTTTTCCTGCTTTCCGGCTGACTACAATATGGTTGTGTTCAAGTCTAAAGTAAATAAGTTCTTGATGAGCCGTTCCATATAAGTTATTAAATTTACCAAATTTTCATTACTAATGATTACTATATTGACCAATTTCTACTGTACACTCTTTAACCCTTATCCTTGAGTGGCCTCTGGGCCTTGATAATGTGGTGATGCCTTTGTAAAAAAAAAAAAAAAAAAAAAAAAAGTGAAGTTTTCGACAAGCTGTTTAGTTGTAACTTAGCCCAAAATATCTACGGTTTCCAATCAGCATTCAAGTAATGTGTCATCATAAACATAACTGAATACATTCAATTATCAATATCGTAAAATAAAGCAGTAAACAAAAAATAAATGACAATTTATATTCACGTGTTCTCTTAGAGTATAGTTGATTTCTACTTTTGTGGAGATGCTGATCATCCAACATCACCACTAAAATATAAATCAAATTTATTCAAATGGAACGCTGGAATATAAACAGAATTGTCCAGTTTTTGTCAAAAATAGAATGTAGTATCCTGGAGTTCCATCTCATCTTTCTGCCTCTCGTGAAGATAACAGGTTATGATGTCCTGTCACAACATCTTATTGAGAACGGAATCATCTGTGGGTGGTAAACTGAAGTTGAATCTGCACAGACATGTCTTTTGTCTAAGCAATTACATAAGTTTAGGCATCACTGTGCATATGGTAGGTATAATGACAACTGAAAATAATGCAAGATATTACATATACAAATAAAAACAGATTTGTTGTAGAACTGCTAGAGACACCCTTTGACTATCTCCGTTTCAGTTTGCTGGTCATTTCTGGAGAAATTAGAACTTGCGACACTCACTACGAAATCCATCACAGCATAAAATATCAATTAAAACATGTTAATATGTGGGAACCCTACACATTGTAGACTCCGTCACAAAAGGAGACAAATGTAAGGAATAGGAAAGAAATGCAACTTGCTGTTTCAGGTTTTAACAACTTATTTCCACCTCTTTAAGATCATCGACGTGTCCCTAATGTGATCGTCATCTGCGCACATGTTCTTTTTCCTTGCGATGATACCATTTCACATATCACAGCGTGATCATTTGCACACAGTTGCCATATGCATGTCTACGCTTTGTTACAAAAAGACCAGTTGAAAAACCTCATAACACCTACATTGAATGTTGTTTTACTATTTAAACCAAATTCAGAAAGAACGTGCATGCGTGGTGAAGGAATTAATTTTTGCGACCCTCGTTGAATTCGCTGTTTATAAAAATGGAAGAAAGAAAAACACGTTAGCGTACATTTATAAAAAAAAAATGAACCCCCACCTTTCCCTCTCCCCCCACCCAAGTGAAAGAAAAGTTATATAAGGAAACAAAAATACAAAAAAATGGGGAGTATATTTTATGCATTGCTAATTAGTTTTGTTTTCTAGTTAGTTAAAATGTAATTGAGGTAAATACAGGACGCTAAAACCGGATATGATGTATAGAAAGCTGTGACGTAATTGTTTTAAATCTAAAAATATGTAAATAACGGTAATGCAAGAAATGAGAAATTGCATGTGTAATTTTAAATGATTTATAGCAATGTTTGATGGCATTTGTAACTTTAAATGGAATAAGCGATGCATAACAATATGTGGCAATTGAATTGCTATAGTGAATTAGGGCTGCGGTATTTTTTTTTTTGTATGTTTGTGTATATTCAAGAATAATAGAATGTCATCATTGCAGCCAATGACAATAGGCGGACTGTTACAAGGAGGAAATCAGTATTTTAAATAGCGAAGTGTACTGGAAGTTGTAAGTCTATGAAGGTGCAATCTAGTTAATAATGGTGTCAGATTAATATAGTTATAATGGTTATAGAAGTACCTGGTCCTGTTTGGGAGAGTGGAAGGACTTTTCAGTTAGAGAGGGAAATATGAGCTACTTCATCTTTACATCTTGGCAATTGTGATGATGTCGCTCCTAGGAAATAAGATTTTATTATATTTAATAAATGTGTTTGTAACGGTGTTCATAAGTTACATAAGATGGTGGATAAAAGTTTAGACGAAATAAATTCGTATGTGGCATATGTCATGGCAAACCTATCGTAATTTGGTCCAGAGGGGATTTTCTGCAATCAAATTATTATATAAGAAGAAGATAATCATTAGTTTTGATCAACACAAAATCGCTTTCATCCTATTTATTTTCTCATATTTGTGCCTTACTAATCACAAAGGACCACTTTATTTCATAAAGGATACTGTGATAATTAAATGTAATTTTCAAAATGCTATTAAAAAATGCAAGTTAAAAAACTCACGGGAAACAGCTGGTAGGTACAGCTACATATGGTCAGGACGATTCAATATTTTGTAGTTTTTCTATGCCGAATTTGTATTTATTTATAAGTAACCAATATTGTTTTCGTTGATAGACTTTTGTTCATTACATTTTCTAATTAAATGCTATTTTTCCACAATGCCGTTTTTCTGTTAATTACACTATTGTCTGATGTCTAAAAGTATATTGTCAGTTATGACATTATCTCAAAATGTATATTCAAGTTTCATACTTCTCGTGGTATTTCCTTCGATATTTCCTGAATTTGAAGGTTAGATTTCACTGTAGAAGTCAAAACTTAAACTTCCGGAATGTTTAACATGAAACATTAAAATATGCACACACCAAAGAAAGAGAGAATAGAAAGTAAAATTAATGTCTCTGCTTTATCATTATTTTCATGGTAAGTGCTCGTCTGAGCTTCAATCTATGGTCCCCCCCTCACCAAACTTCACAAAAAACACTAGTCTACTCAAAACCACTATCAATAATTTCCCACACTCTTTATCTGTGCTTAAACCTAAACGTAGATTCCATGAACAAAGCTTTTTTCTTAGAACTGCACGTCTGTGGAACTCTTTTCCCTTTGCCTGCTTTCCAGCTGACTACAATCTGATTGTCTTCAAGTTCAATGTAAACAAGTTCTTGATGAACCATCCCCCTAAGTAATCCAATTTACAAAATTTCCACTACTTATGATTACTATGCTAGAATCCCATTGACTACTGTACACCATTTAACCCTTATCCTCGAGTGGCCTCCGGGCCTTGATAAGTGGTGACTCCTATGTAAAAAAAAAAGTAACAATCATCTGAGGTATACATTAACACAAGATTACTTCTGAGAGATACAAATGGTAATCTTCAAATTCAATAAACATTCATCATAAACTGTCTTCATTAGTCATCAAATTTATTTCATGAATTATTTTTTATCTCATATTATTCACCATCATGCAATTCTTATCAAGTGGATTTTAGTTTTGATAAATGGTTAACTATAGATTCATTGTCTGATTGGTAAAGATTCGCATCAAGGTGGGTTATTCTGGTTTAAGCCACTGAACATCTATTTTGTGAACGTATTATTTTTGCCCAGACCTTTCTTTCAATTAAGATCATATATTTATCACACTACAAGTGCCTTTAAATTTGAATCCCGCTAAACTTTTGTAAATTTATACAATTTAATTATCTTTCAATATCAAAATAAACCACTGAAGCCATCTTGAAAAACAAAAACATTAAAAAAAAAAAAGTAGATCGTTTATTATGAAGATTTTCTCCATTTCCGTTTAATAACACTTCAATTATGAAAATCAATTTCTCGTGTAGTCATAATATATAATACTGTGCAGCAGACCGGTGCTTCAGCTCGTCTACTCATACTATTGTTACTATCGACCTACATACCTATATCATATTCTAAGCTGATACTAATACAAAGGTTTACAAATGCTACCATTTTATAACATTTTGAGAGTCAGCTTAAAAGTACGATATTGACTCATCTTTATGCAGAAGCAGCATTTATATTGAAATAGTTCATACCAATCCTTGAGCAATGTTGATACAGTCCCTGGGTATGTCAATTTTAATCTTTACCTAGATTCTACTGCAAAATAATTCGCTTTGAAATAATGCTGGATATTCTATCTACTTTTTTTTGCAAATTAAGAAGAAAAAAAAGCAGGATTGATATTTTATGTTATTACATTAAGTTAACTTCTTTAAATCTGTAAAACACATCCAGTTACTAAAAATCTTTAGACTTATAGGTTGGTTGGTTGTTTTTGTTTTACGGCATGTCAACCCTTTCCGGGTTATTTTATGCCGAATCCAAAGATTTTGAAGAAAAATTTTTTTAATAGAATATATTTGTTGTTTTCATGTTGGTTTCTATTTAACCCATAGTTGGGACCCTAACAGGTACTACCACTCCGGGTCAGAGTGGACCTGGGAGCAATGGTAATTAAAGAGTGGCTCCACACTCCCCAAAGCCCACAAGCTTAGGCACAAATATAGAGAATGAGGGAAATTGTTGACAGTATTTGTGTATGTTTTGCAGGGGATAAGACATGGATTGAAGCTCAGTCGATCACCTGCTATGAAAATAATGATAGAGCAACAACAGACTCACAATGTTTCTTCTGTGAAAAAGAAGTAAGGAGGCAAAAAAAGTTATTGTCCACTAAACTTTGAAGATGGTTTTGTACTGTGTCAAGGCAGGAAAGGATACTCTTAGGAGAGTATTGCATCAGAAGTAAGATACTTTCTGGAGAGGTAGAATGATCCAACCATTTTTCCAGTGACTTTGGTAATGGATTTGATGCAAGTTTTCCATTTCAGGTCAGGAGTGAAAATCATTTGCAGAAGTTTGTCAAAACAGAGTACTTCCTAAAGATGAGAGCGTTTCATTTCAATTGAGGCAAAGCAAGGATCAGAGCGCAGCTGGTGAAAAGATATAAGTTTAGTTTTGGAAGCATTAAAGGCAACTAGCCACTTTTTATCCAATTGTACCACTCACTCAAGGTCAGAAGAGAGAGAATGGGAAAGATCTTGGTCTTTGAAGTGTTGCCATAGATTGTAGTGTCATCTGAATAAATGTCGATGAATGATCATATGGTTCAAGTAGATGTTAGGTGGCCAGAAAGATACCAAGGTCAAACTCGGCTGGAATGAAAACTAGTGAATATCCAATTGTCCAGTGAATGTCCAAACTTTATAAGGGGATGGGATCATTCCAAAAGTAAAGCCACCTATTTTATTTTACTCAAAAAGTTGAAGAGCTATGAAGATGGGAGTGGTACTATTAAAACGAACAACCTTCCGTGTTCCAGAATTTATTTTTTCTGGATAGTCATCACTATTCTCAATTTTTACCAGAAATCCAATTATGTTCCCCTGCTTTTGATGCATGTGCATGACAGGCATTGCTTTTTTAGAGTCTTACATGAGATGAAACTTTTAGGTCATGAATTCATCATTTCAGTCATCATAAAAATGCAATTTGCAATCTCTTCTAACCTATTTGAGCAGAATGAATAAAAAAAAAATAGCAATTTATTACAAGCAACAGAAAGAATTCTAGATCGCAGTCAGACATTTTAAAATTTAGAAATCAGATTTGTGTGTGTGGCATATTAAGGCTACCAATACCTGACAAAAGAATAACACCATTGCTTGAAGAATATAATGGACTACCTCAATGCAACAGTGAACCAAGTATTGGGGGGGGCGGGGAAATGAAAATTTGATATCACCAAAATATGACTAAATGGTGCAAATTTGTGAATTGGATTTATATGTGAAACAATGAAGAAAAAATGTAAATCAAAATCTTTGTTTAAAAAATAATGTGTGTATATGTTCCCTATTTAAGTACAATCTTAAGGTCTCTCTCAAACTAAACCAAGACAGATGTTTCTGGTATGCTGCAACTCACACAGGAGCTACAATTGCTGAATCTGCACACAATGAAGAACGCAAGAGAAAACGTGACGTCTGTAAAATACTTCAGAGTTCGAATCGATTGAACAAGCCATCTTTAAACCCACAGAACAATTGCATGATCACGGTCATCTTCACAAGCGATGGACAAACATCATGTTTGTTCCCTATTAACATAATAATAATGCTAAGTAATAATCAGTTCTAAGTGACAATCTTTTACGGGTTGAAGGTTCAATCCTTAGTACAAGTGATACCAAAAATACAATTATGAATTACTTACGATTACTACTTGGTTATGACTGATGGAATGAGAACAAGTTACCCCTGTTGATTAAATAAAAGTTCTGTTTGAAATTCAATACAGATTCCCGAGTTCAACAAGATGCACCTGAGGAAGGTTAGAGGTTACAACATCTAAAATGTTGTGAGAATAAAAATATAATTCAAGATGAGAACAGTAGTCCGAATGATACAAACTTATAAACAGTGAGAAAGCCAATATTGATACACATTAAATTTGGTACGGAATATAATTATTGTCCAATTTTGTTGGCAAAAAGTAAAAATTGATTTACTTATGGTCACCCACTAAAAATAAAACTGATCTTTTTATGTTATATTTTTGGAAATGAAATCTTTTGTTGTTTCTTCAGCTAGCCAGGCACGATTCAAGTAGAAATAAAATCGATGCTTAAATAGCAGTTTCGTTGTGTTTCTTGTCTATTAGCAACACAACTTTTTTTGTTGTTTTTTTTTTTCTTGCTATGGGTCATCACTTTTAAAGACCCAATAACCACTTCAGTTGGACGATGATTTACTTCATGTGATATTTTTAACTATGGGTGGTATATGCAAAAATTAAGTTAAGAGGAGTTGATTATCAGGCTACTCAACAAGTATTTGTTTATAACAGACTTGAAAATGACAATGCTGTAGTTAGTTGGGAAGCAGAATAGATCCCTAATGTTGGAAAAGGAGGCCTAATAGTAAGGATTTATGTTAGAAGTTGTGGCTCTGGGTTTACACTTATGTTTTGTTTTATGATTTGTGTTAAGATTGGAAGGTGTGTGGAAGAGGTCAGCAGAGGAGTTTAGAGCAGAATGCAGAGAAAAGGAGCAAGAAAAAAAAACAATGAAAAAAGAAAAGAAAAGAAAATGGCTTTTTAATCATTTTAAATCATTGAAGACAGAACAATCATAGCAGTTCCTACTAGAAACTACTACATGGTCAAAACTATTCACTAAATGGCAATATAGCAACCTCAGCATGAAAAATGCTGAAAGGACAGCTTCCGTGAGAGTTATTCCAATGTTAGAGTTTTTGAACTATCAGATAGATAACATCAACTCAGGTTTACCTCCGGCACTTTCACCGGTATTATTAGCACCAAAAAACAAAAAGGGAATTACTTAAGTCATCTCAACTTATTTCATCTTGCAAGTGAAGAGCTGTACTTTGGTTAAAAGAAAACGATGATTCAAGGAAGATAATTTATAATCTGAATGGTTCAAGGAGGGTAACAGCACTTTGGGAAACATTATAGACCTAAGTAGTAAATTGTCCTGAAAAGGATAGTTAAATTGTAGGGTTATATTTGGTTTGGCTTGTTTATCAATCTTATTTAGGTTACTTAATCCCAAATCCAGTAATTTTGGGAAAAGGTTTTATGCTTCAAACTGATTATATTTTCAAGTATTTATTCATGATGTTTGGCTGAGTTGTTTTGTAGAGGAAAATTATTTTTGTTTTTGACTTTGCAAAACATGATTAAGTTTTGCAAAAGAAAAAATATTATCAACGTTTGGTGCAAGTATTTTAATAATAATATGGACACAAGCTTCCATTTAAAAATTCAAATATTTCAGATTTGCATTGAATCCAACCCATAATACACCAAGATTCCCTAAACTTCAATTTCTTTTTAATACTCATTGTAAATGACCAAGTATGTTACATGTCATAAATAATACTAACATTAAATATATTGGAAAGGAAGATAAGTTAATTCGCTCTTTTGCTTGCTAGTGAAAATTTATGAAAGAGACATGTATCATCTACAGAATATTATCAAATAACAGGCATGACGTGCTGTTAACATGTGGACTTTTACAACTGCACTGAATTTGAGGCAAACAGATGTAAGCATGTAGAAAATTTCCCTTCTTTCTCGTCCAGTCAGATTATCATTATCATTTTAAATCATTATTTTTTATTTTAAATCATTATTTTTTATTTTAAATCATTATTATTTTTTATTTTAAATCATTATTTTTTATTTTAAATCATTATTATTTTTTACTTTAAATCATTATTTTTTATTTTAAATTATTATTTTTTATTTTAAATCATTATTTTTTATTTTAAATCATTATTATTTTTTACTTTAAATCATTTTTATTTTAAATCATTATTATTTTTTTTACTTTAAATCATTATTATTTTTTTTACTTTAAATAATTATTATTTTTTTTACTTTAAATAATTATTATTTTTTTTTACTTTAAATAATTATTATTTTTTTTACTTTAAATAATTATTATTTTTTTTACTTTAAATAATTATTATTTTTTTTTACTTTAAATAATTATTATTTTTTTACTTTAAATCATTATTATTTTTTTACTTTAAATCATTATTATTTTTTTACTTTAAATCATTATTATTTTTTTACTTTAAATCATTATTATTTTTTTACTTTAAATCATTATAATTTTTCACTTTAAATCATTATTATTTTTTTTACTTTAAATCATTATTTTTTTTATTTTAAATCATTATTTGTTTTATTTTAAATTATTATTATTTTTTATTTTAAATCATTATTTTTTATTTAAAATTATTATTATTTTAAATCATTATTATATTTTACTTTAAAATCATTATTTTTATTTTAAATCATTATTATTTTTATTTTAAATCATTATTTTTTTTACTTTAAATCATTATTTTTTTAATAATCATTATTATTTTTTATTTTAAATCATTATTTTTTACTTTAAATCATTATTATTTTTTATTTTAAATCATTATTATTTTTTACTTTAAAATCATTATTATTTTTTACTTTAAAATCATTATCATTTTAAATCATTATTTTTTATTTTAAATCATTATTTTTTTACTTTAAAATCATTATTATTTTAAATCATTATTTTTATTTTAAATCATTATTATATTTTACTTTAAAATTATTATTTTTTATTTTAAATCATTATTATATTTTACTTTAAAATCATTTTTTTTTATTTATATCATTATTATTTTTACTTTAAAATCATTATTTTTTATTTTAAATCATTATTACTTTTATTTTAAATCATTATTATTTTTATTTTAAATCATTATTTTTTTACTTTAAAATCATTATTATTTTTTTACTTTAAAATCATTATTATTGTTTACTTTAAAATCATTATTATTTTTTTACTTTAAAATCATTATTATTGTTTACTTTAAAATCATTATTATTTTTTTACTTTAAAATCATTATTATTGTTTACTTTAAAATCATTATTATTGTTTACTTTAAAATCATTATTATTGTTTACTTTAAATCCAAAAAAAAATTATTACTTCATCTTTCAGTTTTCATGTTGAAGAATTGTACATTAAATTGCAATGATATGCGAACTGAAAATACAGCATTCTTCATCAATCATACTATTGTTCCACGTTTTCAAACTCTTGCTACCATTGCATATATATTTTTTATTCTGTATGTATATTTTATTGAGGTAAATCACTAATTAGGTATCAGACATAAGTAATTTAAATTCCTAAAAAATTAACTAAATATTAGGTCCTGGATATGACCTTAAACTATATCCGATGGTGAGGCCCTAGCTTGCAGGCATTGGGGAGTGTGGAGCCATCCTTTAATTGCCATTGCTCCCAGGTCCATTCGGACCCAGACTGGTAGTACCTGTTATGGTCCCAACTATGAGTTAAATAGAAACCGACTTAAAAATATATATATATATTTTATATATACTCTATTAAAAAAATTGTTCCTCAAAATCACTGGATTCGGCATTAAATAACCTGAAAAGGGTTGATATGCCGTAAAACAAAAACAACCAATCAACAACCAACTAAATATTAACAACAACCTTCAACCATTATGGCAACTAGTTTCTGCTGGAAGTATTTTGATGGCAATTCCAAGAATAAGGATACAGCTGCTTGCAAATTATGTGAAACCATCATATCAAAGGATGGCAAATCAGCAAATCTTTTACAATGACAAATATGTTAAACCATCTTAGAAAGGTTCATTCAAAAGAAGCAACAGTTGCAAATAAGAAAAGGAAGCACAATGAATATTCATGGACAGACATTCCAGGAACAAGTGGCAACAACTACGAGCCTTCAGCAAAACACCAAACTACTATAGAATCAATATTAGCCAAAAAGAAATGTTTGGGACATTGATGGTTACAAGAGCTTCATTATCTAATAGGAGAAATGATTGCTGCTGATATTCAACCATATTCTGTAACATCTGACATTGGATTTAATAGGCTTATTGCAAAACTTTGTTTAAATTGCAGCATTCCATCAAAAAAGTACTTTACTGCAAAATAATTTTAGATATATTTAAAAAGTAAAACAAAAATTCAACTGTCTCTTGTTGAAATTAGCAGCGTTTCGTGGACAACAGACATTTGGACAGCTACAACAGATAATGTTCCCTTTCTGAGTTTGACTGGCAAGATTCAGTGCAAATATGGTTGCTGGTGTCAAGAAATGGGATTTAGAATAACTATCATACATTGGAACTCAGACTGTAAAGACAACCATTACATCATCTAATAGAAATACAGTCTCTCACTTACATCGCTTTTTATTAGCAATTAGCAAATTAACTGAAATACAGGATCAGCTTAATTTGGAAAAACAAACTCATTCAAGATGTGACCACATGATGGAATTCAACACTATGATGCATGTTGGAAATGAATTAAGAACAACGAAAAGCTCTTGTAATGTGTCTTGTTGATAAGATTTCTACCTTAACAACTTACTAATGGGGACTTGTTTTTAAAAATAAAATATCCAGTTCCTGAGTCCATTTGAAGAAATCACCAAAGAAGCAAGTTACAGAATATCAACCCTATCAATGATAATACCTACAAATTTAGCTTTGAGGTTATTTTTGTCAAAAGCTGTCCAATCTAATTTTAGTATTTCTGACTTTAGTGGAATCCATCTTACCATTGTTGAACAATTCAGGTTATCAATCGAAACAAGATTTTTATCTAAATGATAAAAACTTGTGTATGTCTACATTTCTAGACCCATCATTCAAATATTAATTTTAAAAGATGGGCATAGAAAACATATTTAGAATTGGATTCTACATCTACTTTTCACTGATGATCAGCAGTATACACTACCCTGCTGAGGACGAAGAAGTACAAACATGTGTAAATTACAATATGGCAACTTTGAAACCAACAGAAAAAAAAAATAACCAGTAAAAAATGTCACAAACGATGCTTTTATCACTCCTAATATAAGAAGACAGGACATAAAAGTACAATTTTTTCTAATTCAATTTCAGCCTTCATTTTTGAAATGTGAAAAGTGAACATTGCATCATTATAATAGCAAAATTGCACTGATGGACAATTTTTAAAGTAGCATCAAATAAAACTGAATTAAATGACAGTAAATATGAACATTCAATATAATTCTACAAATAATGATTATTATACCTATTTTTTTAAACGATTCCAGCTGCAACTTACTTCATTATAAGTTGATAAAAGTGCTGATAACATCAATCTTGGTGGTGGAAATAGAGTACCAAATGTCAGAAACATATACTAATTTCAAAATCATATCAAAAAACCTATCAAAAGATCTGGAATATTGCATGCCTAATCAATGCATATTGTAGAATGCTATTCGTCCAAATGTCAGCGCTTTACACTATGTACTTCTTGAATAGTATCGTCAAGAAAATGTAATAATTTTATGTAGTGTTTTTCACTTTGTTTATCATGGTGATGTAATTAAGTAAACGTACATGTTTAACATTAATTTAATTTTAATAAAAGAGAGCTGACTGTATCAACGATAGAGTTCTTTATACAATTGGTATTTCTTTGCGATTCTGTTGAATTCTTCGCTTGGTACTGATCACAATCGTCCATTTGAGGTGATTCCCTCAACCCCTTCCCCAGGCAAACACATACAGACAAAAAAACTGCAGTTGTTCTTCTTCAAAGCTTGTGGCACAGATCACTTGTTTTGGCATTATTTATGAGACTGTTATGTGAAAATACAGACTAGTTAGAAAAACACCCTCTTCTCCACTTGTTAAGAAATGGGTTTCCAAAAAGTTCTCTGCATAAGTACTATTGTTTTTTATTGTTTTAACATCTTTATTTGATTTTTGTATTGGCTGTAATTGTTTACAAATGATTTATTTCCAGTTTGTACCGACCATTCTGCTTTACGTTGAATGCCCAGAAAAAGTCCCTCCTGATTAATGTTTACCAGTTTTAAAATAAGCAAACGAACTTGGCTGTTTTTTCAGAATAACAGAATATTTTTTATTTGGTAAACATTAATCAGAAAGGACTTTTTTTATGGCATATATGTGAAGCAGAATGATTTTCACAAACCAGAATTTTTTAATAAGAGATTCGTTCATTATTTTTATATGATAATTTGAAACGCTATAAAATGCCTACCTTAACGGCTTAACATTGGGAGCTTTTTAAAAAATAGTCCACTTACTGAATTCATTTGAAAAAAATAAATAAATAAATCAACAAATAAGCAAGTCACAGAACTTCAACCATATCAATGATAATACCTACAATTTTAGTTTTGAGGTTATTTCTTTCAAAAGCTGTCCAATCTAATTCTGATATTTCTGACTTTAGTGGAATCCTTACCACTGTTGAACAATTCAATGAAAACAAGATTTTCATCTTATCTAAATGATAAAAACTTGTGTCTATTTTCCTAGATCCAAGAGTTACCAGAATTTCAAAAAATGACATGGAAAACACTAAGAATTGGATTCTACATCTACTTTCTACTGATGATGAAGCAGAATCGGCAGGATACACTTCTTCAAGAAGATCAAAGTAGAAGTAAAACTGTATCTCTTTCAAGCCTGTTTAATGAATTAATTTTGAATAAACCTACAGTAACAAATCAAAACTTAGAGCAGGTAGAAGCCGAGTCAAACCTGGAAATTGCAACTACAACAGAAATGCAAGAATCACAATCTAAACTCAAAAGGAGTAAATCCCTTATGGTTAAGTGCACAAAAGAACTTGACCATTACGTAGCTTTACAACTACTCACAAGAGGTGATGATCCATTTCAGTGGTGGAAGTAGACACATGGAAACCTTACCACTACTGAGTAAACTGGCCTCAAAATATTTCAGCTCACCATTTTCATCTTGGAGGGTGAGAGGCTCTTTATTACAAGTGGTAATGTGCGTCATGAGAATAGAGAAAGTCTATACATTACAACTTACAAGTATTAAACTTTAAATACTGAGGAGACTATGAGAAGAGAGAAGGCAGGCAGCTAGAATAGAAGAGGAAATAGAGAAGCAGAATTTCAGCTTATAGTTATTCACTTAAAGAATTACAATTTGTATTTTGTAGTTGGTTTGCAATTTCTTTTTTTTTATCTAATTGTTTAATTATATTCATTTAAGAATTAGAAATTGTACTTTGTAATTTTATTTAATAAAGACAAAAAGCTATAATAGTGGGCAGACACTTAATTAAATGTTAAATTAAATTAGCAGTTACTATGTTAATGTGTCAAACCTATCTGATGAGTCACTTGGCAGTGATGAAATGATTTAAATCAAATAGGAAAGAGAAAAGTATTTAATCAGCAAATTGGCCAATTAATCGGTAAAGTGACCGATTAGGCCGATTACCGACTACCTGCCGATTAATCGGTACACCCTTAGTAACAATGTGACCACACACACAGTTTGACTTATCTGCTAGAAAGGAGGGTTTGGAATACCCATAAGACACAATCCTTGAGCGTCTTCGGTCTCTCTGTATAAGTGTTTGTCAGGACAACCTGACATGAGCATACTTTACCCCTACAAGTAAATCCTGACCAAATATTCAACATAACATGACTAAATAAGATCCCTCTGACACGACTATACATTGGCTTATGTGAGAACTGGTACACATTCATCAAGTAAGATCACTTTGCTGACTAGATGAGTTCTTGTCCTGGAATCCAGCTAAATTCAGGAAAAAAAAAAAAACATTGTAAAGATAAACTGGTGATTTTCATTGTTTAATAACTCAACGTTTGAGAGGTGAAGTAGAGTTTTAGTTGAACACTCGGATATCTATGTATGTTTATATGGAAATCAAGTGTTAGCCCCAAAAAGAAGCCACTTGATTTGTGATAACTTATTTTCTTAAGCAAAATGAAAACGTATACATACATATTAGCAGATCTACCTGGCATCACTCTGAGCCTAATTTTCCCAAATGATATAAATTACAGACAATAAAACTAAATCTGTTTAGTATTGTGATTTGACATATTTAAGTTAATTTTGAGATAAAATCAAAGAAAAAATAATACCTCAGGTGAGGTTTGAACTCACAACCTGTCTTTTAGTATAGCTCATTAGCAGATTGATTCAAAAGGGCAAATACAAACTAATCATGTATTAATACATAATCCAAACTTTTTTTATCTTTCCTTTTCTCTAAATAAAGTTGAATGTAGGTCAGCCGCTTATCAAAAAGGGAGAAAGAAATGCAATTGCTAACAAAATCGTGAATATGGAAAAATTGTATCTTTAATCCCCCACTACCACCACGGTGTCGGTAAGAACTGTGGGAGTAGTTGGAAGTGAGAAAGTTTAAAATAAAATTGCCTGCTGTCTTTATCTATGACTAATAAAAAAATAAAATATTGGTTAAAATTATGTTGTTTTTTTTAAATTGATGTAGTCTATTGAATTTTATTTTCACTTTTATCAACATGGACTAATATTTACCATAAATCACTGACAAAGTAGATTTTTATGTAGTTTAGTCAAAAGAAAAAATAAAGAAAAACTATTCATCCTAAATAAACACTTTTTTTTAATATACTAGAATTTCAGCCTTATATGCTGAAATTCTAGTATATGTTAAATATTAAATTATTTGTAACTCAAATAAATAGTTAAGGCAAAATAAATTGTGTTGGACTATTAAAATGATTTCCAATGCTATCGATAATGTTTATGTAATCATTCTTTCATGAATTATCGCTTATTTTTGAATTCATGTTTTGAAAGCTGACAAAAATCTATGATGCCAATTCAAAGCTATAATTATTTTGTCAAGGAAATGTTTTAAGCTTTATTTATATGAAAATCCAAACAGGTCGGTTGATGGAACGTCAACTAAAAATCTCAATGTGATTCATGGTCATGGTATCTGCTTTATTTGTTTGGAATGTATTATTTAGTATTCATGCAATATTTTCTTTAAAAAGTTACAATCTCTGATATTTTGAACTGAGACAAATTTCTTAATGTATTTATTACATTTCAAACCCAAAATGTCTTTACAAACAGAAACATTGTGACAGAAATGAAACTAAAAGTGACAAGAGAAGTTATCCCTATATATATAAAATGAATTCATTTTTCCCCTCTGATTTTAACCTTAATAGGATTAAAAATCAAGACATTTCATGCAAATGTAATATGCACAAACTGCAGCACAATATCTGAGGTGTGTTATAGGCCTATTACCTATCCACTTCCTCGATAATTGTAGATTCCTATATTCTATCTGCTGAGAGTTAACTGCCAAAATCGGTTACGATCAATGGAAGTGGTAAAATCTTTTCTCTCTAATAAATTCCTCCTTCCCCCGCCACCACTTTACACTGTTGTGACAAGAGACAGATACAAAGGAACACCGGTTTGGGTTTTCTTTACTTCATAGTTGTTTAAAAAAACTGGAATTAAATTTTAATTTTACTGGGTGAAACGCACCATGGAGTTAACCGAATCGACTACAAAACGAAATAAAGCGAAAAAAAATGGCATAAATAGGGTTATTTATGCCATTTTCTTTTGCTTTATTTCGTTTTGTAGTTGATAAAAAAACTGGAATGAACTGGGTGAAACACACCATGGAGTTAACTGAATCGAAGGGTTATTTATGCCATTTTTTTTTTTTTTCGCTTTTCGTTGTTTTTCTGCTGTTTTTCTTTTGTTTTGGTTTTGCCGATTTCTTAAAGAAGTTTAACATCGCTTTTTTTTTTTTTTTTAATTTTTATATTTAAACGGTTATTACTTCGCTTATTCTTTACTTTACCTACTCCCCCCCCCTCCGTTTACACACACACCTCCAAACAACCGGGCAACGCCGGGTACCCCCGCTAGTGTTATATAAAAATAACAGTGCAAAAATCCTTTTAGCAATTTATTTACATTAAACAAACAAAAAAATCAGAAAAATTATTAAACAGATGTTGCTGTTTTTTTTTTGTTCGGTTTTGAGAAGATAGGGTAACTGTTGAACAAGGCATGATATTGTTTCTGTAGAATGTAACGATGAAAAAAAGTATGTTAGATATTAAAAGTTTCATTTAATAATAGAAATATCATCAAATGATACGAGTAACTTTTGGATATTATGGTATGAAAATAATAAATCAATTTTAATCATCATTAGGGCACGTTTTTGTTTTGTTTTTTCATCTGTTTATAAATTATATCGAAATAAATTTAGTTTTATGGCATATTTTTTTTAGAAATGTTGAAAAGTGTGCAATAATTTGATATTTACATTCTTTCGTTGGTTGTAAATTTTCTTTTGAACAGTGAAATTAAGTTTTGATTAAACTTGTTTTCTTAAATAAAAAAAAATGTATTGATATGTGTACATTATATACAAATATTTGTGTATAAAGAAACAAAAAAGTGAATAAATTACAACATTTATTCATCCATCAAATATTCAAACAAGAAATTAAAATAAAGAATAATCCTTAACCCATGGATTTTCAAAGAAAGGCCCCGGAATATTTCTGTCAAACTCAAGATGAGAAAAGTAGCTCGAATAATCCAAATAATATGAAACATAAATGAATATTTTTGTGATATCTTTTGAAATATTGAAATTTATTATTAACTAATTTTTTAAACTTTACTCCAAGCCATTCATATTTCTGATTTGGATTCTTTTTACAAAATATAAATCCATTGATTGTTCGATCCTTTACTTTATTTCTATTTAATTCTATTGAAAATGTATTTTAATTTACAAAGAAAGGTTTATATTTTTTCCAAATTTCTGCTAATTTTTTACTCATTTTATTCTAAATCCATGGGTTAAGAATTATTCTTTATTTTAATTTCTTGTTGCAATATTTGATTGGGTTAAGAATTATTTTTTATTTTAATTTCTTGTTGCAATATTTGATTGGGTTAAGAATTATTTTTTATTTTAATTTCTTGTTGCAATATTTGATTGGGTTAAGAATTATTTTTTATTTTAATTTCTTGTTGCAATATTTGATTGGGTTAAGAATTATTTTTTATTTTAATTTATTGTTGCAATATTTGATTGGGTTAAGAATTATTTTTTATTTTAATTTCTTGTTGCAATATTTGATCGGTTAATAAATATAGTAGTTTATTCAATTTTATTGTCAACATCTTATCTGTTAATTTATCCATCTAATCTATTGAGCTTTCTATATAT
Source organism: Euprymna scolopes (assembly GCF_053919585.1). Taxonomy (NCBI): domain Eukaryota; kingdom Metazoa; phylum Mollusca; class Cephalopoda; order Sepiida; family Sepiolidae; genus Euprymna; species Euprymna scolopes. The sequence continues at coordinate 83,487,537 of NC_136505.1, read as the reverse complement.
TTGAATATAAAGATAATATTTAGCTTTGTAATTATAAATATATAAGTTAGCTTGTCTGTCTGAAGAACGGTCTCTATCAAACTAATCTGTCAACTTTTGATCTAAAACTTGACCTGTGGAACATATTCAATTTATTCGTTAGCTGGTAAAAATAGCTGCTAAGAGATCAAAATTAAAATTGGAACTTGACAAGCATAAGTCAGGTTAAAGTGTTTCTCTATATATGCGGAAATATACATTTATATATTAAAATCGGTTAAATTTTAATGTTTTCTGATCCATCTGATGATAGCTCAAATGAAGCGCTAAATCACTACTATATATTGGACATACAATATAATAATCAATAGAGTAATAACTATTATAATCAATACGAAATCTGCCTGAATTAAAATATACTATTTAAGTGTATTTTATGAGCAGGCATTGCTGGGCGGCCTGCTAGTAGATATATTACATTCATTTAGACAAACAAACGGCTACATATGTGCATACATGTTTCTGTAATTTCCTGTTTCAGAGAAATCACGTCATCAGGCCAAGGATATCGCTTGAAAAATATGTTCAAGATACAAAACTTTTATACCAAATATTCATTTCAGGATGACTAACAGAATTTGGGGGAGGGGTTATATTTTACGAGGAAATACAGAGTAATAATGGCCACTTTATGTATAATCCAAAAATGGTATCACATTTGTTCAATAATGAAACCTTCTTAGTGATTTTATCAGATTTGGAAGTTTTTCATAAGTGCACTAATATGGGCCCAAAAAATGATGTGGTTGATATGGTATGGAGGTTTTTCTTTTGGAAATTCATGAAGACATTCTGAAGTACCTCTAAAACAAAATTGAAAAGGATAGTTGTCTTTCTAGTTTGAGATTTCAATCCTCTTATCATACAACTGTCAATCTATTCCATTAACTTTTATCCTCAAGTGGTTTTTCAGCTTTGATAAGTGGTGGCTCATAACTTAAAAAAATGTTTTTGGCAAAGGGAGAAGAATTGCTCTTTTCTAGGTAAAATTTTGTTATTTTTCAATCCTGTTATAATATTCATCACTAGTCAATTGTCAATCTATCCATTTCATTGGCCCTTATCCTCGAGTAATTTTTTTTTTTTTTTTTTAAACAAAATTTTGTAAGTCATAATATCTTCAACTGATCAAGACGTTTTTTTTTAAACTATCATATTTGTTGTGTTAAGTTAGAAATAAATAAAAGTACAACTACATAAAGTAGAGTTGATATCAATAAATTTTTATCTTGGTTAAGAAAGAAAAAAAAGTCATAATATGACGTAAATCTGTCGGCCATTCAGTTCAGTTGTACTATAGAGCTCATTGTTATATCTCACTCGTTTTACTTGCTTTTCACTCAAATGAAATATAAAACGATTTTTCGTGCTACGTTACTTGAGATAATTACATTTTCTACTTCTTTTTTTAATCTCCTCATCTTATTTAAAAATTCAGTTAAAACTTGTTTAGTATAAAAGTTTGTATTTTATGTGTAATAAAATGTTTAAATGACAAAAATATGTTTGCTGCAAAAAGAAATAAATATGGATTCAAATAGTGAATTAAAATTATATTTTGACATTTTTACAAAATAAATTGAAAATGCTTTTTAGGATAATAAATTATTTTAAGATGAACAACTTCGTTTAAAATCCAGAAAGATGTGGGATATATTACAAGAGCTCCTGGATCAACCATCCAACCAAAAGACAAAATAAACGGCATTATCCATGGTTTGAGGGTTAAAAGGAAACTGTTGTATCTGTTCTGATATTACACGTCATTTTTTCTGCCTTCGGTCAATGAAAAAATCCTTCTAGACTGATGAAAATTTTTACTTTTGACCCAATTAAAAGTCGGAGACTGAATTTTTCATATTTAAAATAAACAATTTTGTGTTTAACGATATTCTCATAGAGGAACAAGTAAACAGGCACTCTTGATTTGTTAAACACAAAAATTAATTTTTAGACAATTTTAAATTTACAAAACACCGTTACTGTGCAAACTTAATGAGAATCAAATTCACTGGGTGTCCACAAGATTTGTATTGCAAAGCAAATGGCCCTAATTGCTACCATCTTTCTCCACTTCGTTTGGATTCGCTTTCCTCTTCACTTCTAAAGGCAAGTTAGTTTTCACATGAACGTATTAACTATAAGCATTTTCAACCAATAAAAATGGTTTCAAACCCCAAAAGTAATAAGCTGACATAAACTTAAAAACTCCTACAAAGCTAAAAAATAAGTAGCCAAAAAGGAGAAATTGACTTCACTAGCTGACAGGACAGAAGGACCCAAGAACATACGCTCAACACCCCCCCTTCCGTTCCTTTCGTTGGTAGTAGGGGTGAAAAGGAAGTTTCAATGACTCACAAGCCTTCTTCATCTCGCGCACATATTGTTACACTACAAAGAGTCAGACAAACAGAATTGCTATTCACAATTATACACGCACTAATAAGAACAAGATAAACCAATACACAGACAATGCCACACTGCCAAATACTCACATACATATATTACTTACATATGAATATATTGACTTGCACAAATCTAAATCTTGTGACTATTTACTCAGCTTTTTCTACCAAACACTAATTTGTATAAATGAAAACTTACCACTTGAAAATAACTTTCATTTTCTTATAAAATTTAAATCATAAAAATGTTTGTTATAAAATTCCGTTTTTCTCAATTTTTCATTTACAAAACTCTGTTCATGTTTTTAGTTAGCATGTGCTAACTGGTGACCCTTCCATTTTCTTAATGCTTCATTTATTTCCATTTTTACTATGCAAACCCGTCTGGGTGTGTACATCTATATATAGAAAAGCGAAAATGTATGTTCGCTTTTTGTGTATGTCCAAGAAAGGCTTTTTTCAGAGAAGCGGTCAGTCAATTCACAACTTTTTAAAACTTTTTATATCACATGTAAATCGTAATATCTCACAGTTAACAACGGAGCTCGCCTGTCTATTTAATTTGCTTGACTTCGGGAAGATAAATATTCAACAGTTTTCGCTCGCTGCATGTAGGTTAGGCCTTTTCCTATAATCTTTCCCCCTACCCCCAACGTCTTGAGGGGGGGGGAAGCATTTCCGCACTAAATGAAATGCTACCCTGCAGTCAAAAGTTGGCCTCATTAAGTCATTAAAACGTGCACATGCTAATTTAAGTAATTAAATAAATTCAAATGTAGTAATTGTCTGTATTTTCGGCCGTTTTGCCCTCCGGCCTTTATCAGGTGTTTTGTATAGAACTGGGGAAACAGTTCCCCAGTTCGATACAAAACACCTGATGAAGGCTGGAGGGCAAAACGGCCGAAATGTTGTGACGTTAACAAACAAGATGAGGAAGTCAGTCCGACAATCTCAATCAAATTCAAACGTGTTTCCGTTAGCATCTCGCAGTGGCGCAATGGTTAACGTCGCACGTTTCTTTTTCACACTTTAATTTACGACTTTGCCTCAAGAGTTCGGGTTCGATCCTCATACTTACCTACCAAAACATTTTTTTTATTATTTTAACCCCCTTCCCCCCGGAGTTTTGATTTACCCAAAACCACACACACCTCCAAATACCCGGGCAATGCCGGGTACTCCTCGCAAGTATATATATATATATATATATATATATATAAGCGAAAGGACTAAATTCAAATTCTGTATATTAAAATATACATAAAAATATATTCAAGTTGAGAATTTATTGTTTAAAGGAATACATGGAAAAGAATTATATTTTGCTCTATTATATATTGAGCTTTACCTTTTTGGCTAGAATCTTCTTGAAAATATTATATCACTGTAATATTTAATAAGAAAATAATTCATTTGATTATCTAATCTGGGATTTAACTCATTTATTTAATATATATGTGTGTGTGTGTGTGTGTGTGTGTGTGTGTGTGTGTGTGTGTGTGTGTGTGTGTGTTGTTTTAAAAAAAGAAAAACCGAATGAATTTATGAAATGATCAACGTTTCGTCCTTATTGCAGAGGACATCTTCAGTATATTAAAAGGAAAAATGCAAGAAAAGAAAACGATCATAGATCATACGAAAATGAAAAGGAAACAGTGTTAGAATCCTACCCATATCGGGAAGGAAACTGTGTGTATGGGAAGGTTGGGTTGTTCAATTGTTAAATTCATTCGGTTTTTCTTTTTTCAAAACAACATAACGTCAACCATCGCTGGTATTTTTATTTTATTTATTTATATACATCTCCTTTTTCTCCCCTTTTCTTCCATTTCCTGCTTTCATGATCATTTTGAATCCCTATAAACTTTCATTAACCGTTTAATAACTTTTTTATGCAAATATGATTAATTTCATATTTGTAGTTTCTTTCAATGCATTAACCTGCAAAACTTATTGCATATTTTGCAAACCTATTTCCTCTGATGAGAATTGCATTTTTTGAAACTCCATGTAATATAGTCTTCCAAGTTTATTTGTACTCCTTGTCAGATAATTAAAAGAAAGGGGGAGAAAACCTTAATATAAAGATATATACTAATGCATATGAATTTAATCATTCACACTAGACGTTACATTTCTAATATGTTAACCAGCACCTTCTCCCCTCTTCAATGAGAAGCATTAGACTTCGAAATACCTAGGTATAAAGAGAATATATATCCCATATTCCTAATTGATGTAATCTCCTTATTGAATGAATAATTAAATTTATATGCATTAGTATATATCTTTATATTGTCATTTTTTAACTTTTTCCTTCTGTATATATCTATCTACTATTATATATAAGGAAATTTGTGTGTGTGTGTGTGTGTGTGTGAGTTCGTTCCCTATGAATTCCTAAACAGCCAGGCCGATCTTTTTTGAAATTTCACACAAATGTACTTTATGTAATTGGCAGTGTTCTTAGATAGAGTTTGTATTAGAATGTTTTCAATAAATATCGATAATGGATAATCAAAAATTTCAATTAAAGAACAGGCGATTTGGACTAAAGTTAATACCTTATAGAGCTTAGCATCACAAGTGCATTTGAGAAGTTTTATTACCACATAAGCAGAAAGGCCCGGCATATAAAATCAACAGCAGTTTCTTTGATATGACAGAGTTGAGTTCGAAATGAATGCGTTTGTTTAGAGCATAATTGAACCATGATACTTAACTTTTTCATTTTAAACTTAAATTCAAGCCATTATCTATATATTAATACGATAGCGTGTATGTTATTTTCTGTGTCTTGCTTACATCCGGGTTGTTTAATTGTTATGTACTTCCATTTCTTGTAATAAATAATTTTACTTAAAATTATTCATAATTTTTGATTTCGTTTTCGATTACAGCTTATGGCACTCAAGTCATTTTTTTTTATAAATAATTTGACCAGGAATTCCTCATAAGTTTCGGTTTCGATTATAACTAATGGCACTCTAATAATCTATTTTTTAAAAATAATTTTATCAAGAATTCTTCATAAGTTTTGGTTTCGATTTCAGCTGATGCCACCTTAGTAATCTATTTTTTTTATAAATGATTTTTTCAAGAATTCTTCATAAGTTTTGGTTTCGATCATAGCTGAAAGAACTAAAGTTCTATATATATATATATATATATATATATATATAAGTTTTGGATTCAGTTTCGATTCAAGCTGATGAACCCAAGTCATATAGATATAGTTTTTATTTTTGAAGTTGTAACTTTATAATATATAAAAATTGATAGAACATTAACTCTATAATAATATATACGAAATCTGCAAGAATTAAAATATCATATTTAAGCGTATTTTATGACCGGGCTATGCCGGGCGTCCCTGCTAGCTTGGATAAATACTTTTGCAGTTTTAGCAAAAGGTGTCTACAATGCAATGTAGAATATAATGTATTGTGGACCAAATAACTACAGGGAGGCATATGAAGCTTCCTGCCGATGCACCACCATGGGTCCCCGATTAGAGTGGGCAATTAATTGATTTGATTGATAAATGGGCGTTTCACGGATTTCAATGACAATAAAATATGGAAGGATGAAATATTTGTTGATCATCATTCAATCCTCGGCAACGTCGGCTCTCCCTGCTAGTGTATGCATATATATGTATACATACACACATAATTTTCTTCCTTCGCGTATAAATTTTATAAACAGTTTATAATAAATGTTGGTGTGATCATCTTAAGTTTTCACACTATAACTTAAATGCGATCAGTGCAAAGATAAACTTAATTTTATGCACAAGACTCAAAATTCACGATTCCTATTTACTTTGCCTCGACACGAGGGCAGAGTTAGACACCAACGTCACAGTTTGCTCTTGCAAGAAGTTGGGAGGGTCTTATTAATCTGCCTTTTATTTGTTTTCCTTCTTTTCATTGTTCCCTTCCATCATTTTTCATGTAATTGTATATGCAAGATAACCAACCAAATTCTGTCCATTTTTAAAAGGAAAATTATATATATATATATATATATATATATATACATACACTTAGTTTCAAAGTAATCACCATCAGTACCCAGCATCTTTTAACACTGGGTCTCCAGCTGCTTGCGGTAGAACTCGGTCGACACAAAGAAGTCTGTGAGGGCTTGCCGCAAGTCTGCTTCATCAGTGAAGGAACTCCCATGAAGATGATTATCCAGAAAGTGGAAGAGGTGGTAATCAGATGGTTCATGATCAGGTGAATAAGGTGGATGACACAAAGTCTTCCACTCAAATTGCTTTATGGTATCCTTGATCATGCGGCATGACATTGTCATGGAGGAAAAGCATACCTTGTAATTCAGCAATACTGATTCCTTCTGGTGCAGTGCCTTTGGCACACGCTTTAATTACTGTGTGCATAGGTCTCTGATGACAGTTTGGTCCATTGATAGCAGTTCATAATGAACCACTTAAAAACCTATCCACCAGACACAAAGCGTGGCACATAGGCGGTCTTGTGATATGTAGAACAGCATTCTGAGAAGACAACCAATGTCTGGAATGCTTGGGAGTTTAATACAGAACTCACTTTTCATCACTGGTTTCATCACTCGATTGAATAAGGATGCAGTACGGTGACAAGAAAGCAGCAATACGCAGGCTGACACTTGCTGTCCCTTGTGGACCTTCCAATGGCATTTGTAGAACCCACTTGTTCACCTTGTACATCTTACCTAGGCAACGTAGGTGAACTAACAGTTTCATCGGAAACATTGAACTGTCTTGCAAATTCAGACACAAATTCACCAAACGTTAGACTGCTGACCTCTTCAATGGATGGCATCATTCAAGACCTGTGGTCATTCCCTGTGAGACTCATCATTGACGGACAAATCTCCAAAATTGAATTTTTGAAACAAACGTCTTGCAGTATGTTTATCCACAGCACTATCCATAAACGCTTGACATATAATGTAATTTGCTGTTTTTTTTTTTATAAATGTCTAATATTCTTATTTCAGACTGTTTGAATTTGTAAACTACATGTATTTCATATATTTCAACGTCATTCAATAGCTAATCTAAAATGGAGAGAAACTTTTTGGTTACCTAGCATCTTTTGTAATTGAAAATAATTTTAAACTATTCGGGATATTTTAAGTAGGGTACACCCTAGAGTAAATGTGGTATTGTGGTGACTTCTGAAATGATGGAGAAAGAATGAAAGAAATTGTTATAGGAATTTATGCAGAATACAGACTGTGCTGAAATAATAACATTTAGAAACCCATTCTTAACACGGGGAGGAGAGAGCTTTTTCTTTTTTTAACTATTCTGTACTTTCATCTAATAATTTAATCAACAAAAGATACCATAAGAATTGAATTTTATTCGAAAATCGTATCTCAAAAAATAGAACGGTCTGTACCCTGCATAAATACCTGATTGTACATGGGTCAAAATGACAACGGACCAACCTCCCTACCCCCTCCCCACCCACCCACACACACACATACATACATTTGACGAGCTTATGCTTAATTTATAAAATATGCTTACCTTTCTTTGTAAATAAATAATTCAGAGTAATACTTGTTCAGGAGAAATCTTTTGACTTGAGCAATTTTTTATGAGGAAAAGAAAAAAAAAAAGAGATTGATTCTGTGATGTTCTTTATGAATAACTACTGATGGGACGATTCCAATAAAATTACCAATTCTATTCTAAATTCCTGATTATAATTCTTAAGAAACTTCTATTTAGATAGCGGGATTTTTTTTTTTTTTTTTGGTCCCCTAACAAAAGGAGAGTGGACCTGTGTACTTATCCTTGTCTGTTTGTCTGTCCACACTTTTCTCAATAACTACACCTTGGAATTTTTGGAAATTTTGCACAAACATTAAACATGATAGGAGTAAAAAAGTAACAGAACGGATTTTCTGGAAAAACTCTGGTTGCCCTACCCCCTAGGGGTGCCTTTCAGGTTAAAATGGCTAAAATTGACACTTGTGCTTAAAAAAAAAAAAAAAAAAAAATTGATGCCTTGGATGTTTATAAAACTTTCTGAAAAGTTGTAACTAACTGATTTCTATATAATTTTGTTTGTCTATATTTCATAATAACTCTTGGGTATGTGCACAGGGTTCTTTTAGGGCTAATAAAAACACTCCCTTTTTGGTACTATTTTACCATATTTATCCAACATTTTGTCTATGTTTATTAAGCAGTTTTGCATGGTGTTGAACTCAAATTTACGTATGTTAAGGCCTAAAACTGCACCGTTTGTTCATTTCCACTAGGATTTGACGTCCCTTGGGGACTTTTGGGGCTAAATGGGGGGGGGCAATGCTGAACTTGGTAATTTTTTTTATGCTTCGTTCACCGTGTATGCTTCACTTGTTTTCGTTTTATTCTCAAATTGCCAATGTAATATGTGCATACATTTTTTGCAAATGTAAAATACAGTTATGGGAGAGGGATCTGTAGATTTTAGTTTCATTGAGAGTTTAAAAATTCAGTAAATATTTATATTAGTAACAGCAATGGAAAATTAAGTTTTGAATTTTAAAAAAATATTTATATTAGTAACAGCAATGGAAAATTAAGTTTTGAATTTTAAAAAAATATTTATATTAGTAACAGCAATGGAAAATTAAGTTTTGAATTTTAAAAAAATATTTATATTAGTAACAGCAATGGAAAATTAAGTTTTGAATTTAAAAAAAATATTTATATTAGTAACAGAAATGGAAAATTAAGTTTTGAATTAAAAAAAAAAAAAAAATATATTGTTTTTGGGATCAAAATATAGGTGCAAATTTTTTCCATTCCATTACCCCCACCCCCAAAAAAGGTTTGATTTTTCCAATTCTGGATAATCGTTCCAACACTATTTACACCTGTCATTTCTTAAACAAAAAGAATACGACAATAAGGAAAAAGGAGAAAGTGTGTGTGTTTCTACACAATGAGATTCTAACTACTCGTGTGAGAAGCTGACACTCGAGAGATAATTTGTGGTGTTTAAAAAAAATGGTGTCCATATAATGATACCTGTTAATTTTGAAGATTTAAAAAAAGATCTAAATTTTGATACTCGGCATATTTTGGGGGGAATTTGAAGTTTTAAATCATTAAAATCAGATAAATTTTCAGTTTTCAGGTTTATAAAAAAAATATTTTAATCCACATAGGAGATGTGTTGAGGTGATTTTATTCACATACTTTATAACAAAAAAAGGATTAAATCACAAATGATTTTATTTATTGATAACATTTACGATCACTATTATTCGAACGCAAAAATGACAATATATACTTTTAATCCGACAGTTTTCATGACCGAAAAGTAATTAAGTTAGCGGACATATACAGGTAGACAAACGTCTCTCATATTGTCATTGTTCACAAAAGTGGCAATCAGATGTCATTTTAAATGTTTTCCCGTGAAAACGCATACTACAATGAAGTATTACTTGATGAACTGATAACTTCTCAGGGTTGGGGGTTTCTTTAAAAAAGATTTTTAATGAAACATCTGATTATTTTATTATTGGACATTTTTTTTAATAAAACTTTAGACTTTTTTAGGAATTGTTATCACGATAAAAATTGTCCTTTCGAAAAGGTAGCTTGAGAGATGATAACCAGTTTGTGTTCAAGAAGTGTAGAACAATGAATGAGGATCAAAATTCAGATGTGGAGAAAGTATATCTCAATGGCAAAGCTATTGAGGCTGTTTAGAAGTGTTGATATCTTGGTGATACTATTAGAACACAGAGAGGAGCAAGTGGTGATGTGATATGAACAGTTGGGAACGGATGGAGTAATTTCAGGGAATTTCAGCCATTACTAACTAGCAGAGAGATTCAGACTACTGGACAGGAGAGAGTGGAGTTCACCATATATATATATTGAATATAAAGAAATTTTGTACTCTACCAGATATGGTGATAACTACTAGCGGTGAATAACAAGCCCTATTTTATGTTCTTTTATGTTGCGTTGCATGCTCACTTCATATATATATGCATGTTGTACTAGCAGGTAAATCCGACGTTATCCGGGATTGAATGAGGATGAACAAATGTTCCACCGTCCCATATTTTTATTGCCATCGAAATCAGTGAAATCGCCATATTTTAATCAATTTGATTGATTGCTTGCACTAGTTAGGGACCCTTCCCTTGCAGTGTACCAGAAGTTTCACATGAATTCCCACAATGGCTTAGTCCACAATACATTGCACTGGAGAGAATCTACTGTTGATTTTATAAAATTATCTGTAAATAATGGCTTCACTTAAAGTTTAAAATGCAAAAGTCAAATATCATGGTTTAATTGTGCTCTAAAAAGAAACATTCATTTTCGAACGCGGCCCTGTCGTATCAAAGAACCAACTGTTGATTTTATGAAATTGTTTTTACATAATCACTTGAATTAAAGTTAAACTTACAAAATCAAATGTAGTTCAATTGTGCTCTAAAAAGAAACACACATTTCAAACGTGCCCCTATCTTATAAAAAAAATCTGCAATGTATTTTATAGGCTGGACCTTTCTGCTTGTGCGATGATAAAATTTCTTAAATGCACTTGTGATGTTAGGTTGTATAAAAGTGTCAATTTTGATCAAAATTGGATTTCCTTCCTTAATCAGATTTTTTGACTATCGATTTTCAATATTTATCAGATGCATTCCAATACAAAACCTATGTAGGAACACTTCCAGACACATCAAGTACCATCGTGTGAGATTAAAAAAAAAAAAGAATCAGCCTAGTCATTTCAAAGTCCAGAGGGAAAGAACACACGACAGACAGATTTGATTATACTTTTACTCTTATTCTGAGTGAGCCATTGAGTTCAGTATATGTTTTCCTTGCAGAGTGAGGAAAGTAATGAGTAATGAAAATATTTAATAAAAAAATTTAATGAAAGTATTTAATAGCAAAATATCTTTCTCCAGTCTATCAAACACGTAACATTTTTCTCCACAAAGAAAAGGACATTTATGTAAATTATTGTCTGTTTTGTTTATGGGAATTAATTTCCTCATTAAAAATACAAAACGTTTTATTTCTTATTCATGGTGATTTAAAAAAAAAAATCAATGAGACGATCATAATAGAATTTAAAAGAGCCTAAAACCAATTTTCCAATGCAATAACAGCTAGGAAAATGCTATAAATTAGAATATTTTATATTTCATTTTTATCGTTTTTTGGGGTTTTTTTTTTAGAAACAACACACAGCCGCCATATAAAATATGGTGTGTTATCATACCTAACACAAGGTTGAAATATATAAAAAGGGGAAAAATGAGGAAAGGGCAATAAGAAAGGTATAGTTGAATTTACAAATATACATGTAATTCTCAAAGAGGTTTATCAGCCATAACCAAATATTATTCATAAAAGGAGATGAAAAAGACATTTAAAATAAGTAATTCTATTCAAATGCACCTTTCACAATTGAAATAAGCATGAATTGCCAGGGTAGACAATTTATAAGGAAATGTGTGGATGATGTAAAGCAACAGATTTTGGTATTATCTAGAAACTGTAGCTGCAACCAGAATACAGAGGCTATAGTTGAATATATAGCAGGTAATAATAGCTGTGACCTATAAATAAGGCATCCAATGGTAACCAAGTCGTTTGGTTGTGTTATTTTACGGTGCATCAACCCTTTTTAGGTTATATTATGCCAAATCTAGTAATTTTGTCGTGTAGAAAAGAGTTGTTTTGTTTTTGACTTTGCAAAACCTGATCGAGTTTTGAAAAATGAAAGAATAAAAAGCAATAACATTGGTACATTTTAAGTCAAGAAGCCAGTGATTGAGAATCATGAAAAGCGTTTGGAAGTGTAGAGCTAGGCAGAAGACATCTTAAAGCTCAAAGCTATTAGTGATACAAGTGTGTTTTGTATTTTCCATCGAAGAGTTGCCAGTATAATTCAAATAGGATATACTTTTAATATGGTTCAAGAGAAATAACTTTGAATATGCTAAGTATGAAAATTATGAAATTGTTCTTTTTTATGTCCCTTATGAAATTAGCCACAAGGTTTTTTTTTGTTTTTTTTTTTTGAAAATGGAGAAAATCAAGATCCTCAAATAGGGACTCTCTGGGTGAGAAGAAAAATATGAGTCTAGTTCCGTCGGCATTTCCTTACAAATAGGGATGGCTCAGGTGAAAGGCAATAAATTCACCAATCTCCTTTGAAAAGAGAAGATAATACTTGGGAGAATGGCCTCCTGAAATTGAACATATATATTTTAATACTATTTCAAAGGACAAATTTGTTTATCTGCCTTCCATAGCAGCAGATCCCCTAAACCCTAACCCTTCCCCATCGTTTTGTTGTATACGAACTAAATAGTCATGTGTGGAGTATTTAAATGAATTTTTTTTCCTAAGAAAACAATTACAAATGACTTGTTAATTATTTGTCTTTATCGTGTTTTGAAAATGATCCAGTTTTTCACAGACATCAACAAACCACACTTTTCCAGCGACGAGGGTTTTCAGCTGAACGTTGACTTTATGACAGAAGTAACCACTAGCAACATCCAGCGATCAGACGACCAACCTTGGAGAAGTCACAGAGAGTGAAAGTACTGTTTTAGTACCTCTGAAAATCCGTTGATAAGGAAATTGTGTTGCCATACGAACTTAGGGTCTGCATGTTTATGTGCATCTTGAAGTTAAAACTAACGATATATGCGTGGTCCCAGCATCCAGTGAATGCTGAGTACACTTAAGGGGTAGAAGACTAGACGATGTTATATTTGTGATCTCGCAGTTGAGGATTGCATTTAACTTGTAATCCACCGTTAGTCCGTGGCATATACAGGGTGGGCCAAAATAAGGGTCCTATTTTTAAAAATTCATAAATTCATGCAAGTTTTAAGAAGTGTTTTTCGGCCAAAATTTGTTTTGTTTATTTCAAAAAAATCTCGGAAGGGTCAATCTACACACACATAAAGTTTGGTGAGTTTAACTTTTATTTTGTGGAAGTTATTCAAATTTAAAGATAGGACCCTTATTTTGGCCCACCCTGCCTGTACACACACACACACACACACACACATACATGTACACGAGAGGCGTTCCAAAATTAACCTTAACGTCTGATCGCTGGATGTTGCTAGTGGTTTTTTTTTTTTTTTTTTTTTTTTTTTTTGTCCGAATGAATCAGAGGGGTTTGCAAATTGCATTGTTTTGCTAATACTTTAAGGTTAATTTTAATGACTATGTATTTTTGACAATCTAGATTCTTCTACATTCCTTTCAATTTTCAAAGTATCGCAGTATAATAGTCAACAATTCGGCGAATAAAAATATCGGGCGAAATATTCCAACAGTCCCTATAGTACGATTGAATCAATTATTCCGTGTAGTCTTGTTTGTTTTTTTTTTGTTTTTTTTTTTTGTGTAAACCATAGAAGGATCGAATATCGACCCCTTCGTCGAATCATTCCACCATACACACAAAAATTGTCTCAGATTGACATATTCCCGATCCAGTCTCGGAAATGGCTGAGGCAGTTTACGATATGGAAGTCACATTTTCTTTTCGACGAAGTTTTCTTTTTCAACTTTTTTCTAGGCATTTTAAACTCTAACTTAATCCTTCATATGCTTAGTGTCGTCTGTTTTTTTTTTTTGTCGTTGTTTTTTTTTTTTTTTGTTTTGTTTTGTTTTTTTTTACCCCCGTGCTTGAAGTACTGAGCTGTCAATCTATGTTTTGACTGGAAGACGAGAACGGAGAAGCCAAAAAACATGGGAGGTAAACTAACAAATAAGATTTCGAATGTTTCGATTAAATTTTACCCTTTGCCCCCACGTTGTCATAAAAACGAGATTGTTTTTATGGTTATATAATTAATGCCCTGGAAATAACTAAGGATTTTCTTTTAAATGAATAGAAGATATATATATATATATATATATATATATATATATTCTATTCATTTAAAAGAAAATCGTTAGTTATATTAAAGGTAACATTTTACTGCACGTACTTCCTAATCAAGAAGCGTCAGTTCTTGCCTCTAGGTAGTAAGATATAACGGGTAACCATCTTTTTTTAAATTTTTTTATTTACAATAAGGCTGCCATTTAATGTTTCTTTCCATTACTATTAGTACATTTGATAGTACTTGTGCAGTTTACTGAACATGCCATTTTTAGACATCATTTTCAAGTTTAATTCAATTTTTACGGTATTTTCCTTTACTAAATTGTTAGTTGGAAGTGCAGAATAGTGAACAAAGTCCCCTCCCCATACTAAAAAATGCCAGAAAATGTTAATAAAATTTAACCTGGAAAATATTTTATGTTACTTTTTCTTTAAATTATAACAGTTTCGTGCAAACAAGCCATAAATTTGGAATAGCCACCACAGAGTGAAATAATTCAATTTATGAAGTTGAAGTACCTTCTTCACCCAAACTCCAAAACATATTTTTATTAAAAAGTTTCATGTATTTCTACGGTTTCGCACGAGAAAGATAATCTGTAGGTTAACAATTTTTTTTTTTTTTTCTCTAGTAAATCATCTTTTGGTACTCATGCATAGAGTGATCCGTGCTGAAATAACGTTATTATTTTAAAAGCCATTCTTAACATAGGGAGGTGGGTGTTTTGTTCCTATTCTGTACTTTAACCTTACCATTGAATAATAAAAAAAAAAAACATATCAGAAAACTTTAATTAAACGTGGAAATACGATTTCAAAAATAGTGGGGATCGGATCACTCTCTGCATTAGCACTCATCCTTTTCGTATTTTGAAGGTAAAAAAATTAAAGTAATATTCTAAAATCATTTCCGTCGCTATTCGGGTGTTTTTTCGTGGTTTTATTTATTCGCATAAGCCGAAACCGATTTCAGCATTGAAAATCGTCGTTAAACAGGTAGTTTAGTTTGGTTAACCGCCAATATCATCTCCTTCTCTTTCGATACAGACGACTGAACCCCTTAAAATCTTAACCGGTTTGAAGACGGGAGTCATTCATTCTATAAAAATACGAAAACTGCCAAAGATTTATCATTTGTGTCGAACATTTGTGGTTTTGTTTACGTTTTGTGACTTGTCTCTGTTATGGATATGACATTAAAGTGCACACGGTGGTGAGGAGGCTCTGCCCCTTTATTTGGGAGAATTTGGGGAGCGTGGAGTTGGGTTCCTATTTACAATGCCTCCTCACGGGACAGAGTTAGCCACGAGGGGTGTTTTTTTTTTCAACGTGGAGAAAAGAAACAAAAATGAAAATTGTCTCAGTCGTGAAAGATTGCTCCTCCACTGACGGAAAATAAGACATTAAAGTGCAGCATCTGAAGGACAGATACTACACTTTGATCTTGGCACAAAAGCAAGAGTGTGAAGTCGAGTTACCCTACCACTATTCTCAGGTCCCTTCTGACCAGTGGAGTAATACCAATACCCATAACTTTACCAGTATTCTCTTTATATGCTAAAGAACATTAAACAATGTCGGACACAAATCTCGCACGAATTGAAAATTAATGTTTCTTAGTGTTACTGTTATACTACCTTCTATTATCTGCCTGCCCTATTTCCCAACCATCAAATATTTAAGCCATCCCCTCCATCCATGATATGACACAAAAATGCATCTGGGAGGTCCCCCGATTTGGGAGTTTTAGGGTAGTCTAGGGCCACCTCTTTATTATCGCTATTCCCATGCTCATCCTTACCAGGAGGAGGTAATGCATATCAAAGTCCCCTTTGGTGGATTAAATAGAAACTAGTGTTGCCGTTTGCAGGCTATTTGTTTAATGTTTACAAAATACGCCTACAAAACAAATCAATCTTCAAACCAATCGTACACAAAACATTTTCAACAAGAATAATTCTGAGACGATTTGGAGAGTTTGAAGTATAACAACTTTATTTTAAAAATAAATAACTAAAATGACGATTCAGCATTTAAATCACCTGAAAAAGGATTGATATACCGTAAAACCTTATAAACCAACAAACCATAAATACAGACAATTACAAACCTCATAACGTCAATATTTTAGCGAATGTAAACAGATTCGGCTTCAGAACTTTCAATTTCACACAATATCATAAAATTCAAATATGTATTTACGTTCTTTGTCAGTTTCTTGATTACTTATTATTTCAAGTAAATGATTATTATTTTAATTAAAAATTAACCTCAAATCGTAAAATTGAAGCAGATTACAAAAAAAAAAAACGTGTAAAAACCAAAAAGCGTGTGTGCTAATATTATTATTACGACGATTTTGTTTGGTTCGTTTGTTTCAATTTTCGTTCAGAGGGTTAAGTATTTGAATACTTACAGAACTCTGCAATATAATTGGTGACCGCATAATTTTCCTCACACCAGTCGATGGTGGATGTAATTCTTCCCCAGTAGCCGTCAGCTGTTATTGAAACATGTGGAGGAGCCATCGCGCGAGAATAGGCCGGACGCGAACCACCACGCAACTGCGTGTGTGAGCGGATTTTTCTTTTCTTTTCATCTAACTTGAGAGAGGAAGAAGGGGCAAGTTGGAGGTATAAACAAAAGTAGAGTAGGAGGAAGTGGAAAAAGAAGATTACAGGTATAGGTGGAAAGAGAGAGAGAGAGAGAGAGAGAGAGAGAGAGAGAGAGAGAAAGAGAGAGGTAATTTTTTCCCTGGTCATTTATTTTCTCCAATGAAATACATTTTCACATTACTCTCAAATCTTATTTTTACGAAAAACCATGATTTATTTGATTTTTTTTTCGTGAAAACGATAACAAATATTTGATGGCTATAATAACGTTTACTATACGATTAATTCAATGCCTAAAATTCTTCGGTTTACTCTAACCTTCTAAACAAAGTGTAGTATCTGTACATTTATCTTCTCCCAAAATTGCTCTTGGCACTAAAACTTTCAAAATTGCTCTCGGCACTAAAACTTTCAAAATTGCTCTCGGCACTAAAACTTTCAAAATTGCTCTCGGCACTAAAACTTTCAAAATTGCTCTCGGCACTAAAACTTTCAAAATTGCTCTCGGCACTAAAACTTTCAAAATTGCTCTCGGCACTAAAACTTTCAAAATTGCTCTCGGCACTAAAAACAACAGAGTTGATGCCATTTCTGTGATGACCAGTTCATTGCGGTATTTTATTGATCTTGTGCAGTTCTAGGAGATCACTCTCCCAGCCTTTACCTTACTCTTTGAGAAGGGTTTAGTTTATTGCTAATCTCCTGAGGCGCCCTAACCGGGAAATTTCGACGGGCTACCTAGGCATTTTTTACAAGCCAGAGTGCTCCTCTTATGGAACGCTGGTTCTTCAATCCCATTTTCCAACCTAGTGTCAAATCTATCCGCCGTAGATGGGAGATAAATACTGACTCAAATGTCGGTAAATGCGGATCTGAATCAAAAGCACTCTCGCCGATGGGTACGTGTCAGATGATTAGCAATAAACTGGCCCCTTTCTTAAAGGGTGAGAAGGTAAAGCCTGGGAATATAGACCTCTTAGAACTGCACAGGAGCAGATCTTGTAAAGACTGAAAATTAGGCTCACACAAGACTACCAGTTTGGATATCAATTCACCATCCGAAAGATGGTTATCTGTTCTGATACTACACTTCATCTTTTCTGTCTTCGGGCAGTGAGAGAGTAATGCATGGGATAATGGTCTGCTGATAACCTCACCATGTAGATCAATTTTGGATTAAAAATAATGCATAACAAATATTTGTGTTTTACTTAATGTTGAATAATGCAATTGTAATTTAATGCAATTGTAATTTAATGCAATTGTAATGTAAGCATAAACTAAGTTTTACACAAAGTTTTCGGTTTCGTCTGAGCTCCAATCTCTGGTCCCCCCCTCGCCAATATTTCACGATAAACACCCATCTAGCTAAAACCACTGTCAAAAATTTTCCTTACTCTTTATCTGTGCCTAAATCAAAACGTAGATTCCATGAACAAAGCTTTTTCTTAGAAGTGCACGCCTGTGGAACTCTCTGCCGCTTGCCTGTTTCCCACTTGACTTCAACTTCGATGTCTTCAAGTCCAACATAAACAAATTCCTGATGAACCGCCCCCTTAAGTAATGGCACTTTATCAAATCTCCAAAACTAACGAATACTAAAACACTATCCCATTGATTACTGTACACGCAATAACCCTTATCACCAAGTAGCTTCTGGGCCTTGATAAGTGGTGACCTCCATGTAAAAAAAAAAAAAAAGGTGTCGTTTTGTTTCATTCCTTTTTTTTTCCTTTTCTTATTATTTTGTTTGGGGCAAAGAAATTTAATTTTACTTAAACTTCTGCACCCCTACAAATTGGTGACACCCGAACGTGAGATGAAGCACGCACTTCCTTCGACAACCCCACAGTTCCACATCACGCTATTTTCCCACTTAAATCGGGACCACAGACGTCCATCTACACCGACTCCTTGCCTATGTGGCGACCAGACACTGCAATTTAAAGGCTTCCAAATCATTTTCAGGACTAAATCAAACGAAACAAGAGCATGGATTCGTCTCATTCAGAAATATTTCCAGCTACCCTATCATTAAACATCCCAGCCAACATTAAATCCTGGTTTGTCCAAATCCAAGCATTATTCAAAGTGAAGTGGATAACGTCGCAAAGGACAAGATACACTTACCTGGTCGAGAAATTACCTACCGACATTGTTGAGGAGGTAATAGATTTACTTAAAACTATACCAGAAGAAAACCCTTACGACTGGCTGAAGGAAGCAATTGTAAAACGAACTGGCTTATCAAGCGAGTCGATGCTACACAACTTGTTCACTGAAGTCGAACTTGGAGACCACACTCCATTGCAGTTGTTACGTCACATGCGCACCCTTTTGGGAGATAACAAGATGTCGGAGAATATCATGAGGAGTTTGTGGCTGGATAAACTACCAGCATCGTGCAAATCCTTGCACCAATGGCAGAAGAAACAGAGCCTGACAAGCTGACAGAAATAGCAGACCGAATTCACGAGAACCTCTGGACGTGCTGAGTAAACTCGCTACAGCAACAGCCTATACAACAAAGAGACAAAGAGTTAGCGGAGCTAAAATCCATGATCGAGCAGCTGTCTGAACAATTACAGTATTTACTGAAGGCAGATCGCCAGCGCTCACAGCACAACAGGTCACCCTATAGACGAAGGAGTACCAGCTGAAGTCTGAGTGTGGAATGCAACAGACCGGGTGGACACTGTTTCTACCATAGTAAATTCGGCAGTAACACGCGACGCTGTACCCACCCTTGTTCTTTCAGTAACAGAATGAAACAGGGAAACGAGGATTCCAGCCAGTAAAGACGACGACTTTTGCTGGACCCTCTGTAAAAGGTCGTCTATTCTATATCCATGACAGCACCCACTGGCGTCGAAATAAGCATAATCCCACCACTGACCAGTCAGAAGATTATGACTCAAACGTATCACTTGCAAGCAGCAAACGGTACCAACATATCCACATTCGGGGATAAATCACTGACCATCAACATCAACTTGAGGTTTGAGGCGAACTTTCACATGGATTTTTACCATAGCCAATGTAACGATGTCCATAATAGGAGCGGATTTCCTGGCGAAATTCAACTTGTCTGGTGACATGATCAACCACACATTAACAGACAACCAAACGAAATTGGTGGTCAGAGGAGTCTCCACTCGATACCAGTCAACAAGTATCAGCTTAGCTCTACCTGAGGACCCATCTATCTGTCAATTACTCCAAAGTCTCAGCCATTCAGGGACACGGGCACGGTCAAGCATAGTGCTAAGCACTACATTAAATGACCGGATAACCAGTCCACGCCCCCCCCCCAGACGTTTAAAACCGGATAAATACCAATTAACAAAGGAAGAATTTCAGCATATGCTACAACAGGGAATTATCCGACCCTCAAAAGCACATGGTCTTCTCCCTTACATATGGTGCAAGAATCGGACAGTACATCCTGGCGCCCATGCGTCGATTTTAGAAGACTGAATGCACAAACTGCATCGGACAGATACCCGATTCTTCACATCCATGATTCACATCCATTGTTCACATCCATGATTTTGCGATCGGATTACAGAACGCAATGTTTTCGAAATTGAATCTAGTGAAGGCATACTACCAAGTTCCCATAGCAGAGGAGGATATCCACAAAACAGCTTTGACCACACCATTTGGACTTTATGAATTCACTTGCATGCCCTTCGAACTTCGAACATTTAATAGACAAGGTTTTCAGAGGATTACCATTCATATTTGCGTATGTGGATGACGTCCTAATTGCTAGTAAAAACCTTGACAAACATCAACAGCATCTGGATCAAGTTTTCTAGAGATTATCTCATTATGGCCTAAAAGTAAACATTGAAAAATGCATCTTCAGCCAATCAAAAGTCAGCTTCCTCGGACACACGATCAACAAGAGCGGAATATAACCACTACCTTAAAAAGTGAGCACCATCGCTAATTTTCCACGGCCCACATCTGTTCGACAAGGCCATCGATTTATTGGGATAATCAACTATTATAGGCGATTCTTACCCAACTGCTCTGAAATTTTCGTGCCACTAACATCGCTGTTGCAGAACAAGACCAAGAACCGTCAGTTAACATTAGATGGACCAGCCTTAGCAGCTTTTACTCAAGCGAAGAAAGAAAATTTCACAAAGCTGACTTACATAAATGACAAGGAAGATATCAGATTCACACTTACAACGGACGCGTCAGACATAGCCGTAGGGGCAGTCATACACCAGCTGACCGATGATAGGATGACCCCTATATCATTTTTTTCGGCTAAGCTAAACAAAACGCAAAGAAAATACAGCACATTTTCAAGGGAATTATTGGCAATTTACCTGTCGATTAAACATTTCAAACACATCTTGCTCGATCACATTGCACAGTGCTCCACAGATATAAGGTACGTGAAGGGCCAAGAGAACATTGTAGCAGACGCCTTATCCAGAGCCATGATCACTTCTCTAAATTCCAGCTAAGCATGGAATTGATAGCACGAGAACAGGAATCAGACACAACGCTTAAAGATGTTCAGGAAACACATCCTTACAACCAGGGTTGCGGAGTCGGAGTTGGACGGAGTCGGAGTTGTACGGAGTCGGAGTTGGACGGAGTCGGAGGTTTTAGCTGGAGTTGGAGTTGGAGTCGGATTTCTAAAAGTACAAGGAGTCGGAGTTGGAATTTTTTATCCGACTCCGACTGCTTAAGTCCAATGAATTTATTTTTTTACATGATTTTCCTGTTTGGTTTTACCATTTTTTTTTATTACATTTTCTAACCAAATAAGGCACATTGCCACTTTGATGTAGGGGGCTGCTATCAGGGATCTAAGTTCTAGGGTACTATGTAGTGAGTTTAGCAGCAAGATGTCTGTTTACATTGCACTTGAACTTCTGCATGTCAGTACTGTTGGGGAAGCAGGAAACCGGAAGAGAATTCCAAAGTCTAGCAGTTCTGGGGAAGAAGCTATTAGAGCAAATGGCTTTCTTACACCTCGGGATCTCTACTGTGTAGGGGTGGCACTTCACTGCTTGTCGGGTTTATCGGGGGTATTTTCATTGAGGAGGTACAAGAGCTTGTAGTTCGTCAGAGCATCCACCATTAAAATACTTGTAAAACAAGCAGAGGGATGCAACATTTCGTCGATGGGACAGGGGCTGAAGCTTAGATAACAGTTCAGGACCTATCAGGTTGGTGACTCTCTTTAGAACACTGGCCAGGAGCGAGAGACTAGTAGCAGATGCACCAGCCGAAATGTGACAGCAGTACTTGATACATGGGCGAATGGTGGCTTTGTAGAGGAACAGGATACTTTCAGGCTTAGGTAACTTTCTAGCATGGTAGAGAGATCCTATCTTCTTTTCAGCAGCCTTGGCAATGATCTCAATGTATTTATTCCAACTCATGTTCTCTGTGAACGTTAAGCCAAGGAGTTTGAACGAAGTACTTCCAAGTAATGTATCTTTAGCCATAGCTATTGATGGTTGGTAAGGTTTCATGTAATTATTAAAGGAAACGAGCTTTGTCTTGGCAACTTTGAATGTTACCATCCTTTTCTGACCCCATTCCACTACAGAGTGAAGGTCTTCCTCTAGGGTTTCTACCATTGCTTTAGATATGTGCTCATTAGTTTTCCCCACATGCCTGCTATAAAGCATGATGTCATTGGCAAATATACCCATGTCAGAGACAATTTTATCTGGTAAGGATCGATCCTTAAAGTACACCTGCATTTATATCATATTGTTTGGATGTACGCCCACTGAGGACAACCTGGATTCTTTTCTCATTTAAGAAGGATTTAATTATGTTAATCATTCGTCCAGTAATACCACAAATTTTATTTTCATGAGAAGACCATCATGCCATACCCTGTCAAAAACCTTAGATATATATAAATGCTACTGCCCTTCCCTCCCCTGCCTTATTCAGTACTTGGTATATATGCTCAGAGATTACAGTTAGAATATCTGCAGTAGAATGGGCTTGCCTAAATCCATATTGATGGTCAAACAGAAGTTTAGCAGCTGTAAGGTGGTGGACTAGAGCTTGATTAATTAAACACTCAAATATTTTGGCGAAAAGTGGGAGGAGATTAATTGGGCAATAATTTAATGGGTCAGTTCGTTCGCCAGAGATTTTGTAAACTGGTACCCCAGAAGCAATATTCCAGCTGTCAGGAAAGCAAGATTCGGTAAGACATTTGTTAAAAAGTTTAGAGAAAACTGGAGCAACCTCAGCGGAGCATTTTTTTAATAGCATAGCCGGGACGAGATCAGCTCCACATGCATTTGAGGTGTCTAGGTTTTTTATGATAACACGAAGGGGTGATTTCCAGATCATTTAGTGTGGTTTTTGTCCACAGAGGAAAATCAGGAGAGAATGGTTTGCTGGGTACAAGGTAGAGTTTGAGGGAAAATAACAGGCAAACATGTTAGCTTTCTCAATTGCTGTGCAAACAACCTCATGATTGTTGGATAGTGGAGGAATTAGTGATTGCCCATTATTTACTACACTATTGTAGATTTTCCAGAAATCATGAGTTCCTAATTTCTGCGCTTCAATGCATTTCCTGGTGGTTTCAGTATATTCACTCTTAGTTGTTGCTGCTTCTTTCTAACAATTACTTCTAGCTTCTATATACTTTGTCTGTTTGTACAAGACTTGTGCTGGATAAATCTATGGTATACATGTTGCCTCTGAGAAATGGCAGCTGTGCAAGTAGAAGTAAACCATTGGGGAAAGTGGGGTTTGCTATAGAACTTCTGTGTAGGAACATGTGCTTTAATTGCTGCTTTGAATCATTCAGTTGTCTCATTTGTGCACTATTCTGCAGGAAGAGAAACGATATTTCCCCATGGGACGTCTCTGATGTGATCTCTACTGGCAACCCAGTCAGCCTTATTTTAGTATGTTGTCGTTTTGAGCAATGGTTCTTCAACTTGGGGGTCGAGAGTTTAGAGTGATTCTATCATTATCACAGCATGATCAGCATTCCTAAGTGGGCAATCAGCATTCCTTACACGATCCTCAGGATCTCTTGTCAGAAATAGATCCAGAAGTGAGGCTTCCTGGTCCTGGCGATCTGGGAGACGGGTTGGAAATGTTACTGTCTGTGTCAAGGAATGGGATATAGAAAAGTTATAGAATATAAAAGTTGTGGATGATGCTACTAGCTGTGTCAGTGAAGTTAGAGAAGCCAAGCATATTTCTGTGGCAGGCGTTAGAGTCACTAAATACATGTATTTGGGCGCTAGTGTCAAGGGAGAGTGCTATATCTATGCTGTAAGAGACATGATTGATTATAGTACAGTCCTGGCTGGATGGAGAGCAATAAAGAAAATACAGGTAGCTAACGCTATGTTGTAAATTTAGTTTAAAGCACATGAAGGCCTGATCATCTGATTCTAGTTTAGATTCCCTAGACATGGGGAGGGCGTTATATAGACTCCAAGTCCGTTCCTGTTAAAGTCCTTATGACAAAGTGGAAGATAACTAGACATATTGAAGATGTTAGAGGGGATTGGAGGAGTGCAAGTTAGTTTCATTTAGTGCTAAGATATCCAAGAAGTTTGCTAGGAGAAATGATTCTACATCATCTAAGTTAGTTCTAAGTCCTCGGATATGTGTAAATGCAAGCCTCAAGTGAGGAGGCGTGAGTGTGTGTCTGGTTTGAACAGTTTTTTGAGCTATCACTTCATTCTATTTTGTAGTTTCAGATCTAGATTGAGGTGCTAGGCAAAACAGATGTGCATAGGTACCATCATCATGCAACATGAGTAGACCATCAGCCAGCTCCTCATCCACCAGAGATGAGTACAGGGTGCCTTTCCATGCACAACATGGCACTACAAATATCCCGATATTACACAACTGACGATAGAACAGCCGCTCTAAGCATTATCAAAGGGCTTCTGTACTGTCAGTTGGAAACAGCAACCAGCAACTGTCTAACCGGTACCCTCAAACTTGTCTGACAGGAGTGGCCCAGTCCCATCATGTTAGCATACATGGTAAATAAGCACCCCAAAGATGCCCAATTATAGGAGAAGGGAATAAGGCAAATGTAGGGAATGGCATTCATTGCCCTAGTCAGGAAACAAAGCTAAGCACTTTCCATGCACAACATGGCACTACAAATATCCCTATATTACACAACTGATGATAGAACAACCACTCTAAGCGCTAGCAAAGAGTTAGGACTCCTGTATTGTCAGTTGAAAACAGCAACCAGCAACCGTCAAACCGGTACCCTCACACCTGTCCAGCAAGAGTGGCCCAGTCCAATCATGTTAGCATATATGATAAATAAGCACCTATAAGATGACCAGATATAGAGGAAGGGAATAAGGCAAATGTGGGGGACAGCATTCATTCAGGAAACAAGGCTAAGCACTGGGCGTCTCTAATGAGTCTTCTGCTCCTAACTAATAAGCAAAGAAGGAATATGGAGTATAGATAGGCAGAGCCTTACTACTCCTTATGCAGTTTAGGTTTGCAAATCGGTGATTTGATCAAGTCACCCACTCTAGGGAGGTTGTCGTCCAGGAATGAGGAGGCCTCCCTCCCCTGTTGGGTGCCAAGACATATGAGGTCAGTGGCACAGGTTTACAAATCGGAGTTTTCCTTATCCTAGATGGATAATCTAACCAGATCTACTGGTCCATCAGCACTGAGAGGGTGTTCCCTGCACCTGGTTGCATTGATAGTTAGGATCGATGGAGTTAGTATCAAAGAATTAGCATCTGCTTTGAAGTTACACTCCTCAGAATAGGATTAAGATTGGTTACATTTTTAAATGAGGTATGTATGAGTGTGGGGTGTAGATTAAAGGTGAATATCTACTAGGGTTAAGAAAAGATCAAATGTGGTTTGTGGATTAGTGACTAATTGGAAAATTATAGTATAAGGGTTAGGGTGCGTTTCGAAATGTGCTTTAGGTGTTAGTTTTCAAGTAAAGATAATCACCAGTACTTTATCCCATCTAAAGTAAGAAAGATATAGTTGCTAGTTAATACAGATCACTTATAATCTTGACACAAACTGTGGCTATTAGTTATCTATTTTATAGAAATTCTATAGAGTATAAATATAGGTTAAGCTAATGCATCCCTTAGCAATAGAAATCTATAGATGTTTAGCATTTGAAAAGGTCAGCCTAGTTTAGGACTGGAAGCTAAACCCTCCTTCAAGGTACATGCAAACTATGTGATTTTATATCAGCTTGGAGAGAAGAGCAATTGTTTTTTTGTCAAGTAGAAACGGGAGAGATGATAGAACTTACAAGAATAGAGCATTAATATACAATATAGATATAGGGAGGATTTAAGAGTATGTTCATCATTCAAAACAGACAGGAAGACGTCTTGGAGGTAAAGCATTATCCCTTTAAAGCAGACATTTAGAAATAACATTTATGCCAGTTATTTTAGTAACATACATCAGTAACAATATACATGTGACCTGTATAGGCTTTATATTTAAACATTACACTTAGTCATAGAATGAGAAATTATGATTTCCAGAAAGAGGGAAACAGTATAAGTAAATAAGAGCAGGAAAACAGGTTTGGTGAATAAGCAATAACTTAATTGCTTCCTAAGCAGTGGTTTGCACAATTTAGCAGTTTTTGTATGGTTTTGCTTTTATTTTTGGAGATATATTTTGTACTGTAATGTTTCTACTTCATCAAGATATTTCAGTCTATCGGATCACTGCAAATCCTGTCTGGACAGCTGTTTCGTTTTGGTTGTGATGTCACACAAGATCAATGAAAGTTCTGTCTTTCAGTGATTACATTGGATAACAATCGGATTGTAATCTGAAAGTTATCCAGTCACTGAATCAAATGGAATTTGGAAATTGGATTAGTCCGGGATCAATCCTGAATTACAATCTTATCTCCCCCACCCAAAAAAATAACGGGCATAAATCAATAAGAAGCAACCCATGGCACTATAGCCCTTTATAGCTTCTTCCTATTTTTTTTAAAAAGGAGTCACCACTTATCAAGACCCAAAGATCACTCGAGGATAATGGTTAATAAGTGTACAGAAGTCAATGGCACAATATCGTAGTAATCGTTAGTTGTGGAAATTTGGTAAATTGGATTACTTAAGGGGGTGGCTCATCAAGAATTTGTTTATGTTGGACTTGAATATGATCAAATTGTAGTCAGCTGAAAAGCAGGGAACTGGAAGAGTGTTCCACAGGCTTGCAGTTCTAAGAGGGAGGACCATAGATTGGAGCTCAGACAGGCACCTGCCATAAAAATAGTGATAGAGTAAAGACAGGCTCGTAACGTCTCTTCTGTGGGAAGTCTATTTTGAACTTTGTCGAAGTATGATAAGAGTTTTCCAGCAGCTCCTGCTCAGATGTGGCAACAGTACTCCATCTGTGGATGTACCTGACTCTTACTTAGGTAGAGAACTGCATCAGCAGTGAGATATCTACTGGAGCACTAGAACAGTCCCACCATTTTTCCAGCCCAAAAGCTTGTCAAAACATTGAGCCTCCCCAAAACGAGAGCCATTCATTTCAATTGATGCCAGATAAGAGATCAGAGCATTGGTTATATAAAGATAGAAGCTTGGTTTTAGATGCATTAAAATAAACCAGCCACTTCTTTCCCCATTGCACCACATGCTCCAAGTCAGATGAGAGAGAATCCGAGAGAACTTGGTCATTTACAGCCTTTGATGTGTTGACATGGTAATGTCATCAGCATAAATGTCTTCGAATGATCTTAGGATGTGATTTGAAAGATCATTGATAACAAGGCTTACTGAGAGACCATTAGAGAACACATATGAGATGCCCCATGGATCAATATCTTCTCTCTTCCTGTTGAACAGAGTGCCAATGAGACAACTGAATGGTGCAAAGTGGGAATTGAAGCTTATGTTCACACACGGAAGTATTATAGCCACCCCCACCCACTCCCATGGTTCACTACAGATTGTGCAGCTGCTATGGCACAAAGGCAGCATGCATTCCGCCAGTTTGTACGTCACAAGTCAAATACAAATAGGCAAAATCATTGTAAAAGAGAAATAGTGACAATCAAAAGAAAACATGCTGAAATAACCAGGGAACGCATAGAATCGCCAAAGATAGAGACTCGTCATTTCGGAAAAATCTATACTAGTGTAATGTATAAAGGACAATCAGTAATTCCTCCAATGAGCAACAACCAGAAGGTTGCATGCATGGTAACTAAGAAGGTGAAACTGATGTTCTGGCAATTGCCTCTAACTCCACCATGGAGCCAACAAACAACTCCCTCCCAAATTTCCCTATGAGGACTAAAGCCACATTAGATGATGTAAAAATCACCCCTTCTCATGTCTGCGATACAT
Source organism: Euprymna scolopes (assembly GCF_053919585.1). Classification (NCBI taxonomy): domain Eukaryota; kingdom Metazoa; phylum Mollusca; class Cephalopoda; order Sepiida; family Sepiolidae; genus Euprymna; species Euprymna scolopes. The sequence continues at coordinate 83,459,203 of NC_136505.1, read as the reverse complement.
GATACATCCAAGTCCTTTGACAAAGTTTGGTACAAAGGGCTGCTAATGAAAATTAAATCGTACATTATAACTGGACGTATACTAAATATTATTAGATCCATCTTAAACAATAAAAGTATACAGGTTGTCATTGATGGACATACATCCAACCAGCATAATATTAATGCGGGAGTATCTCAGGGGTCGATCCTTGGGCCATTATTATTCCTGATATTCAAAACGACCTCCCTGATAATATTGTGTCCGAGATGGGTATATTTCCTGATGATACAATGCTCTATAACATGCATTAGGGAAGAACAGATGTACATAAATCTAAGACAATCGCAAAATCATTAGAAAATAACCTCCAGACCATAGTTGAATGAGGACGCAAATGGATGGTAATATTTAATGCTAGTAAAACTAAGCTGCTCTCCTTTAACAATTACAAGACACCTCTCGAACCACATATATCGATGAAAAATGACCTGAGAATTCTACCTTCAAACTCCTTTTTTGGGACTATTTTACCATATTTTACTTTGTCGGCAATATGAACTGGAACAAATACATAGAGGATATTGCAAAGACTGCTGCAAAGATGGTGAGTTCCCTCTATCGAGCTAGAAGACTACTCACACTTGAGAGTACCCCGTACCTCTACAAGGCCACCATTCGCTCATGCATGGAGTATTGTTGCCACATCTGGGCTGGTGCATCTACCACTAGCCTCTCCATCTTTGATAGATTCCAAAAAAAAGTTATCAATCTAATCTGTCCCACTTTATCAACTAAGCTCCAGCTCGTCTTATCGTCACGATGTTGCATCTGTTTTAATGGAATGTGTTCTGATGAACTCGTTGCACTTGTACCCCATACATATCCCGACAAACCCGTTTAGCAATAAGATCTCACCCCTTCACTATTGCAGTCCCTATATGTCAAAAAGCTTTCTATTCTAATAGTCTCTTCCCTTGAACAGCTAGACTTTGGAATTCCTTTCCTGCTACCTGCTTTCCTGGTCGTACTGATATGCAGAAGTTTAAATGTAATATAAACCGGCATCTTGCTAATCTTTCTAGACATGGTCCCAAAAAGTAGCCTTTTTCGTCCAAATGGTGATATGCTTTGTTAGGAGTTAACTTTAAATAAATAAATAGAGCTGGTAGAGTGTATATGTGAGTATATTTATCAGACAAGTGAATGTTAAACATAAAAAATAATATACATGAAAAGTAATTATAAAATGCTGAATAGGTGTGGGAGGCTGGTATATGGATCTGCAGAATAGATTTTCACATAGTGGTCAAGGAGTCGGGAGTCGGAGTCGGGAGTTGGGAGTCGGAGTCGGGAGTCGGAGTCGGAGTCGTATTTTTGGCGGACGTAGTTGAAGACAACATCATGTGCCACAAGTAACCAATGAGAAAATTAAGAAAATTATCTTTTTAACGCTTTTCCAAAAGCCAAAATATCAGCAGGGGCAATCGTATTCTAATGTATAAAACGCATCAAATAGTCTTCTACAGAGAGTTCAGATTTTTTCCTTTCTTCTCGCTTTGACAACACAACAAGAACATGCCTCTTGTGATCACAACATCATCGCTGTCAACACTGCCCACACCATGGTACACACGCCACGTGAACATTAAAAAATCACTTATGCACACACACATTCATTCCGCACATTTTCTAAATTAATAACAAATTACTTTCTTCACAAATTACTTTCCTCGTGGGACTTTTTTAAGTAAGGCGAACTTCGCCAGATAAACACAAACTTTAAAATAATCTCATTATTTTCATGCAGGACTTTAACCTTCTAAACTCCTTGATTCCACGAAAGACTTTCATCTACCATTTTAATCATAATAATTTCAAAAGAACTTTCACCAATTGGACCTTTGTTTATTCACCTTGTTGTTTTTGTTAAAAAAAATAAATGCAGTGCATTTAAATTAGAAGGAAGTGTCGTTTTGTTTCATTCCTTTTTTTTATTATTATTTTGTTTGGGGCAAAGAAATTTAATTTTACTTAAACGTCTGCACCCCTACAGTGTATAATGGAACGAGTAACCATTTTTACCCCAAAAAAAGAATTTCCGTCATTTGTACATTGTTTTGTTTTTCAGAATATTTTAGATATGTTTTTTCTTTCTCTTAAATTACCTCCCTAATTTTATTTATTTTCGTGTAGCCATACTGGACTTAGCGTTAGTGTTGTTAATGAAATTTGAGGTTGTTGTTGCTCTTCTTCTTTTTCTTCTTTACTTAAGGGTGCTGATTTTTTCTACTGAAAAATACAGATGAGTGTGATTAAAACTGTTTTTAATAGCTTTCACGTTGGAAATACAAAAAAAATGGTAACTCGTTCTGTCTTATGCTATGTAATCAAGAACAAATTGATAATTTTATGTTAAATTTATATTATGTTACTCTAAAGTCTGAAATATTTTTTCAGAATATTTTACTAGCAGGAGCCGTGGATATTCCACACAATGAGAAATATATTTAATCAAGAAGTACGTTTTCATAAAGCCAATATTTTTCTGGGTAGTGCAAAAATTAGTTTTTTATGGAAAAACTAATAACATATAGCAATTACAAGTTTATTTCTATATAAAAAAAGCGTCCATTTTAAATATAGAATTGACCCAAATGTGATTAAATACTCAAAAAGTGATGTTGTGATACATAGTTCAATACAAAGAATAAAATTACATTGTAAGAGACAATCTTTAATTTATACTCTCAATCCAGCATCTCTTGGCAGACAATGTTCTTTTTTTCTTCAATCTTTCGAATGTTCTCTTTTTTTACATGATGTTTTGGTGAAGAACCTTGAAATTACTGCAAGTTCCTTTCTCACACCTTTACCACAATGATCATATATAGGGTGAGTCATGGGAAACGGATGTTTTTTAGAACGCTCCTTGCTCTCCTTGAGTAAGGAATAGGGAATGAGGAAGATACTCTTTAAACCTGCTTAAGATGCCGTTTAGTTTGTTGTTATTTGTTTATCTTTTACGTTAAATTTTGTTTTAGTTATTGGTTTTAAATTGCTTTTCTTTTCAGTTCATTGCCCTCATGCTACCGTGGAGTCGTGAATACCGTGTGATTGCTTATGACACTTACGTGAAAAATTGGTGAATCGGTGACAAAAACCCAATGTCTCTTCCATCGAAGATTCAATATCGGTCGTCAAAATAATGTACCAAACCAAAATACCGTTCTTAGATGGGTTAGTGCACTAAGAACGGCTGGTTTATTATTGAAAACTAAAGATGGAGTACTGCTGCCACATCTGGGCTGGAGGTTCTAAAAATAGCCTACTTGCCTTGACAAAGTACAAAATAGACTTTGTGGCTTAGTGGGGGATGCCCTTTTCTCTTCCCTGCAACCTCTCTCCCACAGAAGAGACGTTGCGAGCCTGTCTTTGTTTTATCGTTATTTCCATGGCAAGTGCTCGTCCGAGCTCCAATCTCTGGTCCCCCCTTGCCAATCTTTCACGATAAACACCCGTCTAGCTAAAACCACTGTCAGTAATTTCCCCCACTCTTTATCTGTGCCTAAATCCAAACGTAGATTCCATAAACAAAGGTTATTTCTTAGAATGCACGCCTGTGGAACTCTCTGCCGCTTGCCTGTTCCCCACTTGACTACACTTGGATGTCTTCAATTCCTGATTAATCGCCCCCTTAAGTAAGACACTTTATTAAATCTCCAATACCAACTATTACTACGATATTATCCCATTGATTATTGTACACACAATAACCCTTATCCCCGAATGGCTTCCGGGCCTTGATAAGTGGTGATCCCCCATGTTAAAAAAACAAAACAAAAATAAAACCACCCAACCCTACCAGAACACCAGGAAATATGGATCGAGTTAAAGAGGTAATCACCCAAAGTCCCATGTGCTCTGCTAGGCAACATTCTACTTACATAAAGATCTAGCTTTTCAGCCATACAAAATTATGATTGTTCAGCAATTGAATTCTGCGGGATGACCAAGAACGTTTGTTTTTTTTTGCCAAACAATGCTCGACATGTTTGAAGAAAACAAGGATTTGACCCTAATAATGAGTGATGAAGCCCATTTTCATCTCAATAGTACAGTTAACAATCAAAACTTTTAATAGTGGACTTCAGACAATCCTCATGAATTACATGAGCAACCACTACACGGCCCGAAAAGTGTGTGGTTTGGGAAATTGCGAGATTTTTGGTCCATTCTTTTTTGAAGAAGGAGAAGAGACAGCAACGGTTACTTCAGATCGCTTTATTCAAATGTTTGAAAACAGTTTCCTTCCTGAGCTTCGCAGATGAGGAATCAATGTGGTTTCAACAAGAAGCGGCCACTGCTCATACAGCATCCAGGATTGCTGTCCGAGCTGCATTCCCTAATCATGTCACTTCATGCTTTGGAGATCTCCCATGGCCTCCACACTCACCTGATATTTCTATGTGCAATTTTTATCTGTAGGGATTTTTGAAATCACACATCTATGTTGGGAAACCCACACACTTGGAGAATTGAAGACTGCAATACGTGAAATCCAAAAAAATAGGTGAGGAAACTTTAGTGAAAGTGAAGCCTAACTTTAGAAAGCGACTTCAAATTTGTGCTTGTGAAAATGGCCGTCATTTGTCAGACATAATTTTTCGCTTCTAAATATTCCATAAGGGCATAGTTTAGTAAATGATTTTATGTACATTATAAAATGTTTGTTGAAACATCATAAAATGTTTGTTGAAATATTATAAAATGTTTGTTGAAACATTATAAAATGCTTGTTGAAACATTATAAAATGTTTGTTGAAATATTATAAAATGTTTGTTGAAACATTATAAAATGTTTGTTGAAACATTTTAAAATGTTTGTTGAAATATTCGCAGAGTTTTATTTTTTTTAAAATATCTGTTTCCGCTACCTCACCCTGTATTGTTATGAGGATATTCGAAAACGAGGTTACATGAAAGGGAGGTCATCCTCATATTCTTGTCCAGGATTGCCAGATTGGCCTTTTTAAAACCAAATTTGGCCTTTTTTAGAAACAGTTTAGCCTTTAAAAATTGTATTTGGTCTTTTTCGAAGCGTAACGTATGGACAAACAAGAAAGAAACAAGCAGAATATTATATAGATAATCGCACAAAAAATAGAATCTCATTTTTATTTTTTCATTGACAGAGTGGCAGTAAAATTTAAATGTTAGCAAATAATATATGTTTTACATCTGTTCATCTTTTTTTATGCCGATTAATATATATATATATATATATATATATATATATATATATATATATATATATATATATATATATACTAGCAAAAGTACCCGTCGTTGACTGGGTTCAAAAAATGGACTCTGATTTATGAAAGTATGATAGGTTATGAAAAGGAAGGGTTGTAAAGAGATAGCTTCGAATTTGGGGGTATCAAAACCGAAGCAAAATATGATGAAAGTAAAAATAAAATAGATAAGTCCCATAATTTATTATACCATACCTGTTCACACTGAAACACTTATCACAATATTCTTTGTGACATATTTACATTCTATGGAGGTCAGGTGTGAACAAATACCCCATAATTTTATTATACCATATTTCTTCAAACTGAAACATAATTATCAAAGTATACTTATGCAGATAGAAAAGTCTTTATTAAAGTTTGTGCCTATTTCCATTCTATGGAGGCCAGGTGCGAACGCAGACCCCACAATTTTATTATACCATCCCTATTTAAGTTAAAACATACTTATCAAAGTATTCTTATGTACATCTATATCAAAAACACTTGTAAACGTTTTTTTAAATTTTTTAATTTTTTATTTCCATACTTTGTGGACCAGGCGCGAACGCAGACCCCACAATTTTAATGAACCACCGTTCTGCCAGATCAAACATACCCATTCCTGTGTCTCGATACATCTTCTATCATTATATGTAATCAGTTTTTTAAAATAGTCAACCATGTAGGAGCCTATTCGTGACCAGAGACACACACACACACACACACACACACACACACACACACACACACACACACATACACATTCAGCTTTATATTATAGAAGATATATATATATATATATATATATATATATATATATATATATATATATATATATATATAAATATATATATATATTTATATATATATATTATTCCACTTCCCATCAGGGCAACTACTAATGATAATGGAATGTACTCTGATGAATTTGTAGCACTTGTGTCCCTTCGACATACATACCCTCGACCAATTCGGCAAGCAGCAAAATTTCACCCCTTCACTGTAGAGATCCCTAGATGCTGGAAAGCCCTCTACTTTAATAGTTTCTTTCCTCAAGCTGCTAGATTTTGGAACTCGCTCCCTGTTTCCTGCTTTCCTGACTATACTAATATGCAAAAATTCAAGTCCAATCTCGCTGCTCAACTTCCTACATAGTGAACCTGTAGATAGTAGCCCCTTACATCCAAGTGACATTGTGCCTTGGTTGGGGTGAATAAGAGTAATAAAAAAAAAAGCCAGAGTTAAATATGGGTTGCATCATGAGGTGGGGATGGGGTTATGTAGAATTACAAAGGAAATAAAATCTCCCTTAATTCTCCTTCCCCTATTGTTAGTGTCTCAGGTCATGTCAAGTGCTTCCCTTTTGGTGGAATAGGGTGGCATGGCGCATTGTAGTTCCCTGTAGCTGATTAGATTTTTTGCTTTTTTTGCCAAAAACGATCATTCCCTCCACACACACACACACACACACACACACACACACACACACACACACACACACATACACACAATTCAAGTAGGTATAGCACTACGATTATACTTTAAGCATCTTTTTTCTTTTTTCTCTTTATTGTTGAAGAGTATAAATATTTGATATTCTATTTTTACATGTTTAGTGATGCAGGTGTTGAAGTCTTTCTCCACCACAGGAAGGTCGCCATGTTAGTGTGCTTTCTTCAGCACACATGAGAAAGAAAGGGTTAAGTTTATGTGAGTATACGTTTATTTCTCACGGAAAGAGTTTGTAAAGGACAAACATAGGAGAAAATAATAAAACATGATGCACAAAAAGAGGTGAAAATCACAGACACATTCACTGATGAAAGTGATATAGTCCCAAACATAATCTAAAAAAGAAAACATGCGTTGACAGAGCGAACAGTTTACAGAGAGATGCATGGATGTTGTAAATTTAATTACAATTTACTTTGAGGATATCTGGGAATCTCGTAAACCAGTAGAAAAGGGTCATGTGTAAAGGTGTAAAGTGAGTATCTATGTACTTTCAGATAGAAGAGTGCATTTTTGGGTTAGGGTTAGGGTTAGCAAGTAATGTTTCAATGGAGATAGCTTGAATTAGAACCAACTGTTGAATATTATAAGCCAACATCATATTTTGCTTTGTGAACTTTAGTATTTAATCTTTTTTGTTGTTTTTTTCTTTTAGTTCTCACCTTTTTAAAAGTATTTTTTTATGATTATTTATTTTAATTTTGATTTTTTTTTTAAGATTAACACTTAAAACTTACAAGTAATAAACTGAAGATACTACATTTGAAAGTAAAAGTTCAGCCAATTTTGTAGAATTTCTCCTATATTATAATCCGATATGTTTTGGGGTAGGTGGCATTTTAAACGCTAACCTTAAAGTTTATAGATGGGAGTGATTCTATAAACAATTTAAAAAATTAATTTAATGCCAAAATCTATTTTACTGGAAATAATAAACCACTGCACATTTAAAAAATTGTAACATATAAAGAACTAGCAGGACCCATGTACCAGAATTGCCTGATTGAAATATGACCCAAAGCCAGAACAGCTACGGTGACGGCCCCTCCCTGAAAACAAAAAGAAAAAACTATGATTATCTAGTGCATTATCATATATGTGTGTCGCATAAATTACCAACTATGGATAAACAGCTAAAAAATATTAACAGAAAGAGTTAGTAGCGTCAGCGGCCAAAATGAAAGCATCTGGCTTCTACTGTCGTACATTGGCAGATAACGGAATCGGTTACTGTCATTCACTGGCAGACATAACCAGCATAAACATATATTCGACTGCTCCAAAATTAAATTGTCTTTCACTGGATGCTAGTGGTGAGCACTAGTGTCTCTGACATGCAGTGTTGTTTTGGGGTGTTTAGTAGTCACAGGCTGTCTTTGCAACAATCGTTCATTGTCGGGCATTGCATCTATTGGACTGCTCTGAAATGAAATCGCCTAAATGCAGTTGTCAGGCACTGTTAACCAGGAGCAGTTATGTCTGTTATCGACTGTAACTGTAGTAATATTTTTAGGTGATTGCTGCCACCTGATAGCACTGGCGGGCACAGGAAGGCACTGGCGGGCACTTTACTTGCTATAATGAGGCTGCTACTTGTGGGCACTGGCTTCCAATAACAACTGTTTGTCACTGTTGTCAAGTGTCGAAGAATGACGCTGATAAAGAAGCAATAAGAAATAACAGTGAAGTATCAAATGGCTGACGGTTATTAGTAAACAACATGTCTGTTTATGTATGGCTCATGTGGACTGTATTAATTTTAACAAACATAATGCAAGCAGATTTCATAAAATATATAGCAGGAACCACTAGGGAGAAATTGTTGAAACTTATAGTTTATGTATTTTATTTTGTGTAGAACATATTTGTTTTGGGTAACGTGCCTGATAGCGATACTGGGAAAGGTGTTTTCTGTGTTTGAAAATCGTATTCCTTGATCGAAGAATGACTGATTCAAATGCTATGGTGCAATTCCGTCATTCTGCTGAACTAAGAATCAAAAGGGAGTGTCCCGTATCGTGGATTGTTAAGCAAACGTAATATGTATGTAACTAATGCATTTAGGTGAAATAATAAACCGGTGTCCTGTAGCTAAATGTTACTTTGAATAAAATAACCGGTGATTTAGCGTTTTGTAAATTTAAAGATTAAATTAAAGAGAGAAAATATTTGCTACTGCCATTGTGAGATTATTTTTGTGAGAGAGTGAGTCAAGGAGGTGAAAATATAATTTTATGGAAAGGTGAGGAAATGTGCATATTGCTGCACAAAAACACTATGAGCAATATGAGTCTGCAATGGTGAATGAAGAAACTTTGCATAGGAAATTGGTTTCCTATTGCGTTGGAAGTTGTGAGAGAAAAATCGATATTATTTTATTGTAATCTATAGAAAAATTTGTGTGTGTGTGTGTGTGTGTGTGTGTGTTTACAGCCTTAAAAATATCAGGAAATAATAATAAACTAATTATGTAATATTTAAAGGTGAGACCTTTTCAAAGCAAATCTTTATTTCATTTTTTCTTTAATATATTCACTGTTCATTAGTAGCATGGTTCTTCTAAAAAAATCATGAAAGAACAAATGAGCAGTCAATGACATTTCTAAAGCTGCGATATCAAAAGAACGTTAATACTTCAGAAAAATATAAACATTACATTTTTTGTTATTCCTTCTTCACATCGCTCACCCTTTCTCACTTTCTCTCTTCCGTCCTCTCTCTGCCAACCAGATAACCACTTGGGGTAAATCAATATTTAAATTAACTCTCACTTATTTTGTCCTTTAGTCCTCACATTTCATGAGCGATGTTTTTGATAAAGGGGGGGAGAATTGCTGTTGGGGGAGAGGTCGGAATTTATCTATATAACACTTATTACTGGCTTTTTTTTTTTTTTTTTTTTACTTTGAAAGGTTTTTTTAGCTCCATACATCAAGTGACTTCATGTGTTGTCTGGAGTGATTTCCATTAAAAAATACATGAAGAACACATTTTTCGTTTGCTTCTGCAGAGGTTGTTGATTTTAATAGATGATGTACTGAGTTAATTATAACTGTATCGGATTTCTTTTTTAATGATTAAAACATGAGGTTAAATAGTTTGTTTTTCATTTGGCTTCAGTGTAAAATCTCAGAAATCCACTGATTTATTTTAGTTTAACAAGGTAACGATTCTACTGGACACACAGTAACAAAAACAAAGCACGGTCATAAAACACCTACAATCATACACTTCTTGCTTGCAATACATGTAATAGTACAAATAGCTTCCACATACAACACATGTAATTGATCGTCCATGAAGCACCTGAGTGAGCAATTAGTGACGTTTCTGATGCCGCAGCAGTGAAAGACCGTTAACACTAGAGAAAAACATAGCATTCATCATTCTTGCTTTGTTTTATTTTAGGTTCAAATCAAATGCAGCAGCAATTCTTGAAAAACCTTCAATGTTTAAAATGTTGGATTCAACTCAAGAATAAGCTCATTCTTACTTGAAAAAGCTCTTCTCCCTTTATCAAGGCCATATTTGTGTGAAGAAGTGTTTTTAAGTCTTGTTGCAATTAAGACATAAACCCTTATTTTCGAGTATCCATTGGGCCTTGAAAACCCCAGCATATTTTATTTTAACTTGGAAAAGGGATTTCAAGGATAACTTAAAAACCTACAGGCAAATTAAGTGCCGAAGCAACGTTTTGAAAACCTCATGTACAAAATGAAAGTTTCAAGATTTTTCATTTTTTTTTTCTTTAATACTAGCAGGCCGTCTGGTATTGCCAGGTCGAAAAATACACTTAAATATGATATTTTAATTTATGCAGATTTCATATTCATTATTATAGAACCATTGCTCTATTGATTGTACTTAATATATAGTTCCATGTGGTAACTGCTCTGCATGGCTTGATTGTAAAATGCACTTACATATGATTTTTAAATTCATGCAAATTTCGTAGCCAATTGTCTGTTGATTACTAGGACGAAGACCCCAATCGACTTCAAAGTGAAAAAACAAAGGAACACATTTCGGTTGACATTGGTTTGACCATGACCTTCTCACACACCTCGCCCCTGTAAACAACAGGAGTGAGTTTTTAATAACGAATTATATTATTTGCGACTAATATTGATTTTTATTTATTTGCGACTAATATTGATTTTTATGTAGAGTGCTTTATATATTAACAAAACTTTTTAATTTTCAAGCAGATTTTCGTGAATTGATATGTTTATTAAAAATAAGAATAATAAAAAGAGTTATATTATTTAATCGTGATATATATTTAAAAACTTTAATAAATGGATTTTGTGCAGAGGTGGTATCACACAATTTGAAAAAGGTAAAAACAATGATAATTAAAAAAAAAGATTATATTATTTACTCGCGACCCAAGCTCCACAAAAAAAAAATATACGGCATAATCACGTTGACACACCAGTTCTCGTTAGATCACTGAAATTAAGCAACGTTGAGCCTGGTCAGGATCAAATGGGTGACCAATTTGGGAATTCCAGGTGGTATATGTTGGTGGACGTTGACACCTCCCTGCAAGAGTTGCAAAAACCTAACGTCGTCATCTTACAACAGGGATATACATGTGACTAGGGACGCTTGTGAATTTTATACTCCAATAGAACTTGCGCCTTTGGAGGAAGCTGGTTAAACCTGCATAAGGTTAGTGCCGTTTCCAATTCAATCCAAAGTCAAGCTCCACAAAATGAGGCACTCTGGATTGATATTTTTATTATAAAAAAAAATGAAATAAAAAAAAGAAATAAATAAAATAACAACAACAACAACAACGAGTTATTTTATTTACAAAACATTTTGTGGGGGACAGAATTTTCTCTATATTTAAACCCGACGTAATCATTGAGAATTCGGGACACTGATCTCTCCTGTCGGTGATCAGTGGAGAAGAAGTCCTTGTAGTCTGAGGCAATTATTATGCATAATAAAATCAGAAATATAAACAAGCAGGATTTAAAAAATACATAATTTTAACAACTTTTTAATAAAACTATTTTGACTAAACTTTTAATGGTAGAAACAAATATAAAATGACTAACTTGTTCGGATGTTCAAGAATGTTTTGCGGATTTTCGCAATCAAGATTGATTTTATTTATCTATGCGTTTTTAATACAATTCCATATTTATTTACTTATTCTTTAAAACATTAACGACAGTTAATATTTTTTAAATAATATTTTAAAGTATTAAATTTTAATTTAATCTCATAATACCCGTCACATCATCAATTTATCAAATAACGAAAAATCTAAAAATCGAAGAAGCCCAAATTGTATAAAATTGTATAGAAAATCTAATCTTTGAAAATACAAAAAAAAAAAAAATACTGTGACAAATGGATAGAACCGTTTTCAAAGATGTGTTTTTTTTATGTTGAAAGACAATCTGCTCGAAAATGAAAAAGTTTTGTAAATCTATAAACGTCCTATACATAAAAATTAGTCTTGGTCGCAAATAAATAATATTTAAAAATAAATAATATTTAAAAATAAATAATATTTAAAAATAAATAATATTTAAAAATAAATAATATTTAAAAATAAATAATATTTAAAAATAAATAATATAACTTGTTTATATTATTATTTTTAAATATTCGTAAAAGAATGAATTTACAAGTATATTATTAGGATCTATCTAGGGAAATATTGAAAATAATTTGATCTGCATATTTATAAATGATTAAAGTGACCAATCATTGGTGGATTTACTCATATAAATGATGTGACTCATAAGCTCACTTCCTCTTTTCTTCATTTTCAGTTTGACCATGAAAGCAAAAACATCGTTTATCCACTGTTCCGATTTCTGAAACATGTGCTCAGTCTTCTCATCATTCATAGCAATTCCGTTAATCTGTCTGTACACATATTTGGTACGTTTGCTTTTCACACATTTAAGAAAGTTGAAATGTATCCATATTTAGTGTAAGTGTAAAAGAAATATTATGCTTTGATAAATAAACTTTTTTCTTTTTTATTTATCTGCCCCCCCCTTTTTTGCTTTCCTTTTTCTCTTCTCATCTTTTCTCTCCTGATCATTTCAGCCTTAATAAACCAAACACCATTTGAAGATATGAAGAACTTGAAGCATAAAACTTTTAGTAAAATGAACTGATTCGGCATTAAATAACACAAAAAGGGTTGATATGCCACAAAACAATCAAAACAAACTTAATGAATAAATATTTGAATATATATATAAAATGAAACATAAAAGCTTTTTTCCAAAATTATTGGATTCTGCATTAAATAATCTGAAAAGGGTTGATATGTCGTAAAACAAAACAACCAAATCTTCTCATCCTTCCACTCTAATCCCATTTCCTACATTTATATGCTTTCTTTCCTCATCCTTCTTTTTCTTTTCACTTTTCTTTCTTCATCCTTTATGTATTTTCTTTACTTATCCTTTCTCTCTTTTTCTTTCCCATTCTTTCTTCCTGGTCCTATTTCCTTAATTTCTTTTTTTCTCTTGTCCTTCCTCATCTTTCTTATTTAATTTACATTCTGTACTCTCTCAGTTTACGATACATACTCCCTCTCTCTCCTTTTCCTCCTAACACTTCCACTACTTAACCTTCCTCAGTATCTCTCTCTCTCTCTCTCTCTCTCTCTCTCTCTCTCTCTCTCTCTCTCTCTCTCTCTCTCTCTCTCTCTCTCGTTTGAAGTAATCTATCCTCCAGTTATTATTTTCATCAGTTTTAACCTTTCCCTTCTTCCCTTTTTATACATCCCTTACCTCTAATATATCTCCTCCTACCTCTTCCTTCTCTTCCTTTTCTTTCTTCTCCCCCTCCTCTTCCTCCTCTTGTTCTTCCTTTCCCTCGCTTGCTCAGACCATCTTCTACCTCAGTCTGATTTGCCCAAAGATAAGAGGAAGAGTGAAGGGGAGGGTGTATCTTTTTTTAGCAAAGAAAAAGAAGAACGTCTACAAAAAGAAAAGTATCATGGTAATAACGCCATTATCTTATTTTGTTTTCCACAATGTTTATTCATAATGTCTTAATCTTTTCGCCTGTTAATTCTTATCTCTAATTAAACTTTAATAAGTTCGAATTTCATACAATAGAAATGCCTTTAATTAGTAAAATTATTGCTAACTTGTTTTAACAATCACTGCCAATTTATTTGGAGAATAGAAAGTTGAATGATTTAGCATTTGTAGCATTGAATTAGTATTTAAATTTTGGTTAACAAATAAATTTGTTGCACCAATACAGCACTACTTTTAGTGTTGAAAATTTTCACGAACAGAGAAAAATCACACGCTTATTTTATAGTAAAGGAGTTGGATGTAACCCAATTTTCTCTTGCACATGCAGACGTTGGGTGCACAAATGCAGTGAAATTACTATTAGGCTGAGGGGGGGGGGCAAACAGTTTCTGTGCAAGAAGTATAGATCGGCAAAGACAAATGTGAAGTTAGATATGGAGAAAGTTTATTGGAATGGCAAAGTTAATAAAGTTGTTCACAGACATTGTTACATTGGTGACGTCATTGGAGCACAAGGTGGAGCAGGTGTTAGTGTTAGATTATAAGAATTAGAAGTAGATGGATAAAATTCAAGGAATTTTTACCATTAATAACTAGCAGAGTATTACCACTGCTGGCCGAGGAAAGGTTTTATCAGGTATGTGCATGCAGTGTCATTATGTATTGAAGTGAAACCTGATTAGTAAGGGTAGAGGGCATGCGTTGCATGGAGAGCAATGATATAAGATTGATATGTTGTTAGATGTGTAATGCAAATCTACCAAATAGATTAAATCTGGACAACATATGGAAATATGTGTAGAACAGGCAGCTTCGATGCTATGGCCATGTTGAAAGAATGAATGACAATTCTTTGGATGGTAGATGTAGAATAGTTTATTTAGTCAGTCCACATAGGAAGACCAAAGAAAACATGGGCGGAAGTGAAAGGATGGACTTGAGAGAATGGGAGATAAGTAAAGACCTAATACAGGTTAGCCTGTAATCCAATTTTTAAAAGCCATCCAACACATGCCAGAATGTAAAATGGACCTTAAACTGAATATGATGATGATACCTGGCAAACTGATTAAATTAAATGAAAGATTTTTGAACTGAATGTTTTGGTAAAATTGCACTGTATACACATCAACACTTGAAAATACTTTGAAAGAATTATACAAAATATTATAGACGTTATAATAATAGGAGTTCAGCAGCCAAGAAGTAAGTGATCAGTTCATGTTCAATTTCTAGAGTAAAAAAAATGGACGATATTGAATTTTCTTGTATGCCTCTATTTCGAATTCGTAGCCGTGAGCTGCCAATGATGGACTGTTTGTCTTGTACCAAACGGTCATAAACAACATGTTACACTTAATTTAGACTGTTTCAAACTATATAAATAATTGCCACATTTTTAATTAAAATTATTTTATGGTTTTTAGTAATAAAGTAAATTCAACAAATGTTAATTAATTTTAATAAAAAAAAAATTCCCCATAAAAAATTATGTGATTTTTTTGTTTGTTTGTTTTAATTATGATTGGTTGATGCAGAAGAGGCAGTCTATTGATGGCGGACCGCAACTATAAATTCGGAATAGGGGCATGTGGGTAAGAAAAATCAATATGTTATTCTTAAAAAAAAAAAAAAAAAAACTATTCCATGTATTTCTAGAGTGTTGAAATATAATCACACTGGAAAATTTAATATTTTAGAATTGTATTTTTCTGAAAAACAAACAAAAAACAAAATACCGTTGATTAAATGAAAAAAAAATGTAGCATCGAATCGCTAATTTTTACTCAATTTTGAAACTAATGCATTTTTAATAATAGCCAACAAAACAAAAGACAGGTGAAAAAATAGTTTTTTCAATGTTACTCTTTTATCCATCTAGATAATTTTTGTGTGTGTGTTTTAGATTATTTTCAAGCGTTTTTTATACATATATATTTTTAGTTTAATACACAATAAGTGTCAATTCCGTTAGGTTAGAACAGAAAAAAATGACTGGAGTGTCGATAATAGCTCTAAAATCAGTAATTAACCAAAAATACTCGTAATAAAAATGTGCAGTTCAGTTAAACATTATATTTTCCCACGATTGTTGAGTTATTAGTGGGAATTCTGTTTAATTTTCGATTTTTAAGATTATTGAGACTTCACCTGATCATCCAATGTCAGACATTTTTTCTCACTCTTTTTTGACACTCATTGTATATTAATTAAAAAAACGGTTTGAAGTAAGTTGGCACAACACACACACACAACGCAACACACACACACACACACACACAACACAGAGCACACAGAGCACACACGCACACACACACACACACATACAACACACACACGCACACACATGCACACACATGCACACACACACAACACACTCACACACAGACACACACACACAACACACACATGCACACACACACGCACACAACACATCACACACACACACACACACACACACAGAACATATCCAAGTAGGTAGTGAGTAACTTATTTGGCTTTTGTTAACATTTATTTGTTGTATATTTATTTTAAAATATTTTTCATACCTTTTTGTTTGGTGGCTATTATTAAAAATGCCCCAAATGCCTACTAAAAAACAGGAAAAATGCAGACATTAAAAGTAGGTTTGATGACATGTAGATGCTATTCGGTGCTCATGTTTACCAGTTCATTTGCTTGAACCACTTTCATTTCTTTAACTTTGTAATTAAGCAATGTTTGATGTTTTCGGTGATTCAGTGCTTAAAATGTCTATGATGTCAAACTGTAGGACAATTTTTATTTAGTTTTAATATGATAAAATGTTTGGGATTTTTTTATGTATATTTGAAGTGGTGTTTACTCGAGAGTTATAAAAATTCCAGATTTATTTTACAATCCATAGAGTTTCGAAGTGATCAAAATTTCAAATATATAACAAATAAATATTAACCAAAGGCAAGACAAGTTACTCTTCTACCTAGGTGGATAGGTTTTTAGTGTTTTTACTAATTGTAAATGTTTATTCGGCTAAAATAAACAACTAATGTTAACCGTTACACGAGCACAAGAAAAATGGCCGTGTAACAAATATACTACCGCCATTTTTTTCTTGTGCTCATATAACGGTTGACATTAGTTGTTTTTTTGAGCTGAAGAAACATTAGTAAAACATGCAAGAAAAAGGCAGTATTAAATATTTGTCTTTTTGCTCCAAAGACAGTGGCAAAAATAAGACAAACACAACAAAGGCCTACCTTAAAATTCAATACAAATTTTATTTGATCCTCGGTTGCATAAAAGGAATGCCCGCTTTTTGCTTCTGTAAACAGAGCTGTTAACAACCTTAAAAGGTAATAGTCTTTGATTCTTCAACAGGAACTAGTCGCTGGTTCATCTGTCTTCGAAGATAAGAGTTGGCAGCCGTTGAAGGGGTCGATATGATGCTTTCTGTTGCAAAAAGATCCAGTCATCACAGGTAGGATAGTGCAGAAGTCCATTTTAAATAATCATGTCAGTTCGGCAACGCAGACCAAATTGGAAGTCACTAACGAACTTAAATAATAATATGACTAATTATTTAGGCTTGAAATAAAATGTCTCAAGAGACAATAGTTAGAGGTTCCATTATGCCTCAAGTGAGGGGAGGGGGTGAGTTTCAACGTCCTTCTTGTACGGGTTGCATGAATGAAACTGGAGCGGAATTCTGCCCCATCTGTACATTTGATTGAAACTGTGAAGAAACATGCAAATACAAAAATCCTGCGAAAGCGAAATGCTACGCGGTTAATATAATCGACCGAGATTTGATTGGTCCAAAACAAATACAATGGGAAGCATGATGTAATTGTCAAATTTCTAACAAACACTAAAAAACCTATCCACCTAGGTAGAAGAGTGACTGATCTTGCTATTGGTAATGTTTATTTGTTATACATTTGAGTTTTAACCACTTTTTCGAATCTCTATGATTGTAAAACAAACCCAAAAATTCGGTTCTTTTCCCTTATAATAGCGAAATTCGAAAATTTAAATATTGAATTTCAAGTAAAACTAATGGTATTTACTTGCCATGTCGCAGTAATGAACATATCCCAAAATTACGAAAAACGATAAGATAGAAAATTGATTATTAATAAAAAGCTTTCGGAGACAATTAACGAAAATTGAGTTTTACTAAAATTGGTTAAATATTTTCAGTTTTCAGAAAATAATTACCTCCCTTTTGTGACAATTCGAACTCTCTGGTTCCTTTTTCTTTTGCAAAACTCAGTTTTTACTAATTGTCTTCAAAAGCAATTTTCATTAATTATTAATTCTCTACCTTATCGTTTTTCATTAATTTGGATATGTCCATGATTGCTACATGGCAATTAAGTAGATACCATTGATTTTACTTGAAATTCAGTATTTCGATTTTTACCATTATAACGAAGAAGAACCAAAGGTCCTCGTTAAAACTTTTTTGTATATATGTGTGTGTGTTGGGGGAGTTATAGGAGTTATTGACGGATGATCAATCTTATGACTAAGAAAGGAAGATACAGGCAAAAAATAACGACAATAGTAAAGGACAAATGTAGATGAACGGTGTAAAAGATTGAAATCGTATTCATTACATCAAACGTACAAAATAAAATAGCGGAGAACTGAAAGAATACATTTGGTGACGTCTCTAGAACCTGGACAACAGGAAGGTTTGATTCCACACAGAGCTTGAATAAGGTTCCTCAGGTGGGTCTGTGGTTACTGAATCAGGAAGCGATTCCTACGAACGCTAAAAAGCAAACGACTCTAATTTCTCCCTCTCTTTCTAAAGCTAGTGAGTTTTCACAAGAACAGGTAAACTCAAAATATTTTCAACCAATGAAAATCGTTTCAAAAAGAAGTAGCACATCTACATGAACATATGCCAGTGAAAACTTATAATATTCCTGTAAGACCTGGTCAACAAAATCAGTTTTCTTCAGATTTCACTAGCCGCACCTGCATAGAAGAACCAAAGAACGTCTGCTCACAAAGCCTCCTTGTGCCTTTGGGTCGGGCAGGTGAAACGGACACAGTGACTAACATACAAGCTTTCTCTATCTTGCACTCACATTCCCACACACTAGTAAGAGTTAACTGAACAGAAATGAATTACTACTCACTGCTATACATGCAGTAACAAGAATAAGATAAACCAACGTGCATAGTACACAATGCCACGCTGCCAAATACTCACATACATATATTACATACGCATATTATTCACACTGTGAACATTTGATTACAAACACAGTTTTCTTTATCAAACATGTGTCTACTCCATGAACATTTTTATGAATGAAAGTAACTTTGATATTCTTATCTCTTGTATGAAAATATTTTGCTATAAAACTTTCGTTTTTCTCAATATTTTAATTTAAAAAAAACTCTATTTATGTTTTAAGTAACGTTTGCTAACTGGTGATTTTTCTATCCTCTTAATGGTTCGTTAAAAATAAAAAACAATTTTCCTCTACAAAACAACCAAACCAAACACCATGAATAAATATTTGAAGATCAAAGAACTTGAAGTATAAAACCTTTTTCCAAAATGATTGAATACGGCATTAAATAATACAAAAAGGGTTGATATGCCGTAAAACAACTCAACCAAACTAAATCTAATTGTTATTATTATTATTCATTTTTTCATTAAAAATGATTTTGCAGTTTATCAAATACTTCCGATATCCATTAAAGCTCTCATTATGATATTTAAATATATAGGAATACGGTTCTGCTTCCATAAACGTTTTTTTTTTTAATGTATAGAAGTTCATTTCATCAGGATCCATACAATCACTCTATTGTTTTGTGGCAGAGGGGAGGCAATACTATTGCATGAGAAAACAACATTCCACGAAACGTGCAAAGTTTGTGTACACATTTGACATTGTTCACATTCTTTGCTTATGTGTTAATTACATGCATATATATATATGTGTGTATGCGTATGTGTGTATATGTATATGTATATATATATGTAGATGTACATATGTATATATATGTATATATATATGTAGATGTATATATGTAGATGTATATATATATGTATATGTAGTATATATCTATACATACATACATATGTGTGTGTGTGTGTGTGTGTGTGGGTGGGTGTGTGTGGCCTTGCATGTGTGTTTTAATATGGCCATGTGAGCATGTGCATAAATGCCATTATCCTAAATTTATTTCCTCCGTGAGAAATGAGAAATGAGAAATGAGAATAGTTAAATTCAGACTTGATTTGGCTGCTTTGATTTACGTCATATCAACCCTTTTTTGTACATTTAACTGCGTTTCCATGGGATGTCGTTCCAGGGGCTGACTTACATTTTTGTCTCTTTTGCATGTTTCTTTTTTTCTTCTACCAGATAAGGCTGTCAGAAGATACTGGCTTCTTGACCTTAAATGCGCCAAACAAGTATTATGTTTTTTTGTTTGTGTATTTGTTTGTTTTTTTGTTTGTTTGTTTGTTTGTTTTTCATTTGCAAAACTCAGTCATGTTCTGGAAAGTCGAAAGCACAAACAACAATTTCCATTTATAAAACAACAAAAACAAATACCATGAATAAATATTTGAACATATAAAGAACTTGCATCATAAAATATTTTCTCAAAATTACTGGATTCAGCATTAAATAACTCAAAAAGTGTTGATATGCCATAAAACATCATGTTCTTTATATTATTATAAGATGGAAGATCAGATAATAAATAAACATGGACTGATAAGACCAAAAAATCCAACCTTGATCGCCCTTCGGGGCCCATGGCATGGTGAATAGAGACGTTGACTATGGTTCCAGGTGAGAATTGTCTAAAGATAGCGGTTTCAATCCTACCTAAAGCCAGCAAGAGGCTTATTTGGCCAAAACGTGGTGAGACGACGACAACTCTGGATGGCAACAATTGCTGAGAATACAGTTAGGAGATTCGGAGTTCCTATCCCGTTGTGGTTATCACCTGATGAATGCCAGAGGAATAGTTGGTCGAAACGGCGTGAAACAATATCTAAGAAAGATGAGGATAATAGTCCGCAATAAATAAATTAATTAACATGTTCCTTGTATGAGAGGGAATATGTAAAGAATACAAAAATGAAATTATCGGTGATGAATGCCATCTCCTTCATGGATGTGAATCAGCAGTTCCTCTAACAACATTTTAGGAAGAAACCAAAGTACAGCTATGGATTAGATGGCTAAAGAATGGTGCCACTTCTTATTGACATGGGTATCTTTCTTTCTGGGGCCTTTTTTCCTAGTTCGGAAGTATCCTGACTCTTGTGGAAAACACTCAACCACCTGAGAATAGAAAAGTTTTTATGACCAGATGAGGTTACAAGATTGACCCGACCATCTGCAAATGTAAAGAGAAGATCTGCCCTCTACTGCCGAACCGGTGCAGCTTAAAAGATCTTGCAGAACACAGCACAAAGAACTGCTTAACTGTTGTATGACTATATGTTTCAATAATTTAATCATTTTGTCCAAAATTGTTATGCATCAGGTTCTTAAATTTTTATACCAATGAATCATCACTTATCAAAGCTAAAAGCCATTTCAGGATAAAGATTAATGAGGTGAATAAGTTGGATGATGATGAGTACCGTGAGAAGATTGAAAACAATAAACACGGATTCCATGAACAAAGCTTCTTTACCTGAACTGTTCGCCTTTGGAATACTGTTCTGCTGGTATGCTTTCCGGCTAAATACAACATGGTAGTCTTCAAATCTAATGTAAACAAGTTCCTGTTAAGTCATCAACATGTGACCCAACTAGCCACAGTGGAATGAGATTACCCCGGAAGGATGGGGTCATGGAGAGCTAAATTAGAGCTATGGTTGAAAATTGCTCAAAAGGAGTCAGCAGAACAAGAATTAGAGCTGTTTTTAGTTTGATGGCAGGTCCAGGAAAACAGCAGTTTAACCTGCTAGTTGGAAGAAAGATGGCGTGGTCGTCGATGTAAAATACATTTTTCTACTAAAGGAAAACCAAAGTTGAATTATGAAACAATAAACTGTGAATGTGATTATTTGGAGATATCTAGCGGATTGTTTAGGCTACAGTTTTGACCTGGGGTGGGGGTGGGGGTCGAGGACAGGTTCCCCAGGGCTTGAGAAAATCATCAATGAGAAATCTTGCTATGAAAAATTACCTGATTTGGATATAGGGAAGAGATAGTTGATTATCCAATCAGGACGAACCAAGGTGTGACGGATTGGATGCTGATTGGTTAGAAAAATCAGTACTACAGTGAGTTTGCAGCGAATTCTGAAGTAAGTGTGGAGTAAGTTTGAACTCGGGGGGAGCCTCCACACCTCACCGTTCGAGAAGCACCCTTCTTTTGACCGATCAAAAGCAAGAAATCGGTTGTTGAAAACCAGACTGAGATTCCATTCATCAACTGTCATAACTACCAGGTAAAAGAAACTTGCGATCGATATTTTATTTCTTTTATTTTGGATTCTGCTGTGAAAAACTGTACATACTTATTATTTGATTTTTCTCTTTTGTAAATAATTAATTTCATACGAAAACTACAACCAGAGTCAACATTGTTTACTGTTGCTAATACTTACATGTGAAGAAAAAACATTAACAAAATATTCTCTCTGATTGGTGGAATGAGTCCTTTAAGTTGTTGTTGTTGTTGTTTGTTTTTTGTTTTTTTTTGTTTTTTTTTTAATCAAACTTCACATGATCTGCATGAAGTCCTCCTCGTTGGACATAACTATTTGTCATACCTCCAAGATTACATGTTTTTACACTCAACAAAAGCAGCAAAGAGCAACAGTTGCATACAATGTCAAGGGGAGGTTTGTTCTGGAAAGCACAAATGAATGGCGATTGAACATGCAATGAAGAGGCATTGTTATTTTCACTCAAGTGATTTTTAGATGCAGAGACAACCGGAGGATGACGGATTCTGGTCTTGACTTCTCCTTTTCACCAGAGCTTTGTATAGTACTGATATTATCATGTTGCCCACCCCCT
Organism: Euprymna scolopes; assembly: GCF_053919585.1. Lineage (NCBI taxonomy): Eukaryota > Metazoa > Mollusca > Cephalopoda > Sepiida > Sepiolidae > Euprymna > Euprymna scolopes. The sequence goes on along the minus strand of NC_136505.1, from coordinate 83,436,376 downwards.
CTGCTTGCTTTTACCACAAAAAAGAAGGATTAAAGTTGAAAGGGTGCAGGTAATGATCCTATTCACAACATGAGAGCATTTTCAGTTTACTGCTAGTTGTTGACAAAATAAATTTTAGCATAACTTTGTAGTAGGCTGATTTTGTGAAAGAATAAAGAGTGAAAAATACTTTGGGCTTTAAATGAATTTTGTTTCAGATAAAATTAAATTGAACTGAATTTGTTCTTAAAAAATCACATGGAGTTATCAAGACAATTTTTGTCCTCTTATAGAATACAAAAGAAAATCGTTCCACACATGTGCAAGACTCAAACCGAGGCTTAAATTTCAAGCTGGGTAAACATGCTCTGCTTAGCTCAACATTTTGTTGCAATCTTCAAGGGACAATAATAATTAAAACAACATGGTGTCATATTTACAAGAGTGTGTATTTATACAAGTACATAAAGTCTGCGTCCAATATTGTGAATATTACTGTCATCGTGACTGCTACAACACTTCGTCATAACTCTATTCATAGTTTCTGGAAGAGTCCATTTACTTCTACAATAAGTTTATCTATTTTACATCGCCCATGCATCTATCTATAAATTCTTTACCTTGACAATTCATGTTTATTTTGATTTTGTTTGGAGCATTCACATATAATTGCCTTCAGTAATTATGGTTGTGAATTTCACTCTGACGTATATATATATAACGCCCTTCTTTGACAAATCTTCTTCATGGGAAATAAATCTTTATATGTAAATTCAACTGTTTTTTATTATTACCTTTTTTTTCATAATTGCCTTTTTCTCTTTTATATGTATGTATTTTTTTTCTTACCATGTATCAATGCCCAAAAGCCATTCAAGGATAAGGGTTAATGAATGTAAGGTGGTAATATGGTAATCGTTAATGGTAAATTATCTAGAATAATAATTAAAATATAATACTCAAGGCTCAATGAGAACTACTATGTTATATTCAACCGGGAAGAAGGCCAGCAGAATAGTGTTCCACAGGCGTGCAGTTCTGGGAAAGAATCTTGCCATGAAAATAACGATAGAGCAGAAACATTACTCCAATTTTAGGATGTAGTTGGCTCTTATACAGATTGAGGATTGCATTGGCAGTGATCTAGCTTCTGGAGTGGTAGTGATCCAATCATTTTTCCAGTGATTTTGGCAACAGATTTGATGTATGTATTCTATTTCAGATCAGGAGTGAAGGTCACTCCCAGAAGCTTGTTGAGACATGGAGCTTCCCTAAGATGAAAGTCATTCATTTTAATTGGGGTGTGATGGGGGTCAGAGTGATTATGAGGAAAGGAGAGAAGCTTAGTTTTCGATGCATTAAGATCAGAAGAGAGAGAATCAGAAAGATCTTGGTAATTGCTGGCCTTTGAAGTGTTGCCATAGATCATGGTGTCGCCTGCATAAATGTCTACAAATGATCTCAGAATGTGATTTGAGAGATCATTAATGAAGATCAGAAAGAGAGTTGGACCCACAATGGAACCTTGAGACACACATTAATACTATGAATTTCTGATTTCTGCCTATCAATGACTACTCTTATAAGCCTATCTGTTATAGCCCTGTTCAGGGTTGCAACAAAAACAGAATGCCAAAATAAAGTAACAACATATATTGCAAAGCATACTTAGGTGGGTTGTTCATCGTAGTTGATGAACAACCTAGGTTGGTCCACTGTATTTCGACTGACACCTTGTGGCTTAGTCTACTGGTATTTATTGAGATTGGAATAGTCTATTAGTAGGTAACATAAGTTAGTTCCACTACAACCCTCCTCCCACTCCGGAGCTGATAATTCCGGACAGTGTATCAGTATTTTTTCCTCTTTGTGTGAACCATGAATAGCTTGGTGATTTTCCTTTTTCTGCCTGAATGTCATAGTTCTGGTGTGATTTTGGAGGGCTCAATATCAAACACGTCGCCTCTACTTCTTGTGGGATTCTTGTTCATGGCAAAAGTTTTTCTTTTAACTGCAAGAAAAAACGTTTTATTGTATTTATTTATGTTCTATTGTATTAATTGCGAGAATTTAATAAAACAATTACTTGCGTGGGTAGACTCTAATACAAGTAATTAAGAGTCAATAAGCCTCAACTAGGACCCACGTAATAATCTATCAGACAAGGGTTGATATTGTGCCAGAGGTTTCTACTAGTGTTGTTAACCTGATGAACTGTCTATTTAGAAAAGAAGCTGGGTAAAACAGTCCGGCAGTTCTTCCAGATTGTGGAAAAACAGTTTGAATGCTATTGTTTTGCTGCACATATGTTTGAGTAACGTTGACTCTCAATGAATAATGTTCTAATAATGGGAAAAATAGAGTTGCGACTGGTACTTGTTGCAGTGTAGCTGACGTTTTTGTATCTGGTAAAAAATCACCTACAGTCACATAGAGATTTACGATTGTGGGTCGGTTGGGGAGGGTGTCATTACTTTAGGACTACCAATAGAGTACTCTGCCTGATTTTGGTTTCTTGGTTTGTGGTCAGGCGCTGTTCTCATTAGGGGAGAGCTACTTTTGATCTACGATAAACGATTGGTTTGGACCTTCTGTTTGGCTTTTCGTTTTAATTTCGTTTTAATTTGTTTTTTTTTAAGGCATGAACGTCTGTTGTGCATTTTGTTTTATTTTTCAAAAATTATTGATTTATTGGTTCCATAATTTAAATTCATAAATCCAGTTCGATCCGAGTAGGTTAGTGGTATTCCTTAATATATAGGTTTTTAAATTTTTTGTCTTTCCTAATAATGTGACGGTCGGCAAAAATTTCCCTTTGAAGTTAATTTGCGTACCATTAATGGCCTTTGCTGTTTTGCATGTAATCAACATTGTGGATTTATTCAATTTCTTCCAGGTATTTAAATTTACTATCGTAAAGTCTTAACCCAAATCGAGTTGCATTTTTATTTCTTTATCATGAATTTTAAAGTCACATTTTTTCGCAACCCTTTTTTGTTATCTTCAATCTCTGCCAAACATTCGAGTTTTGTATTTAATTTTATTTCTGCAATGAGTAGCTTTGTATCCTATTTTTTTTTTTATATATTAAACATTTTCTTGATAAATATGGACAGTCCTTAACTCAATGCAAAGTACCACAGCGATTTCACAGACAGGATTTTTTTCTTCAAATTCTTTCTTTGTGTCAATATGTGTGTTCTTTTCCTTGTGTTTTATTTTCACATTTTTTTTAAATTGTCTTCTGCTTCTTTATCTGTGCAAATCCAGCTTCAATATCCATGGAATATTTTTTTAATGATTTCTGTTTTCTGGCAGTTTTCCGTTAACTTTTGTAGGATTCGGCTTGGTTCAATTTCTAATTTTGTTAGGACACGCATCCTAATTTCCGCATCTTGACCAGAAGACAATCCTTGCACAAATACTACATATTCAAAATTATCTGCAAGTTTGAATTCATCACAAATTTTTATTTACCATGGCTGTGTACAGTGCAAAATCATCTTCGTTATTCTTCTGCAAATTCAGACATGACCAATGCTTATGGAATAAAGACACTTTCAGGCTAAATGCACTGTGTGTCAAATTATTAACGAGATAACATTTTTTTACCAGTTTCAGAAACTTACAGGTAGTTTCGTATGAAAAGCTTCAGAAACGTTGGCAATGCTGAGCTGTGCATACTGTGAAATTTTCGTACTGTTCTGCGCAATGTAAACAACTTGCCACAGTAATTGCGGAATCCACAGTATTTGAGATGTCAAATTATTAACAAAGCAGTTTGTTTCGTCAATAAAATGGGTTGTAAATGTGGTTTGAGTAGTTCTGAAGACAGTACTATTACAGAACAGCTAGCAAAAGGTAAAACTACCCTCTAAATATCAAAATGATACGAAGGTACCATCAAACTGTGAAGAACTTTATCAAGGACCCTAAAAAGGTAAGTAAGAGATCTGATAAAGGTAAATCTAGAGTTGTTTCACTCCATTCTCTACTTCACATTAAAGTGAAGTTGTTAAGAATCCTGGGCAGACAAGTCGAGGAGTCTTTGACCAAGCTGGATTGAGGAATGTCTCAAAAAATACTCCGTATCGCCTTCTGAAAGAAGTGGCAAAGTCTGTTAAGCTTGTGAAAAAGCTTCCATTAAAGCAACATCACATACAAAACCGATTGAAATGGGCAGAGGACAACATGAAAACGGATTTTTCCAAAGTTTTGTTCACGGATGAAGTGCGTGTCACTCTTGATGGCCCAGATGGCTGGAGCAAGGGATGGGTCCTAGATGGACAACATCGTCATCAGTTGACATTCAGAAGAACTATTATTTTTATGCAGGATAATGCTCCTTCGCATGCAGCAAACAAAAGCAAAGAATATTTGCAACAACTGGGGTTCTCTGGGCTATGGAAGATGGAGTGGCCTGCAAATTCATCAGAATTGAACCCAATTGAGAACCTTTGGAGTATCATGAAGCGACGCCTCTATGCAACTGGACGCCAATTTAAGAGTAAATATGAGTTGTCGGATGCTCTCCAAGAGGTATTACAAGGAATAACTTGACGAAATCACAAATTTGATTAATTCTGTAGACCAACGTCTTTTACAAGTCATTCATCAAAAAGGATCGCATATCCCCTACTAATTATGTCAACATAGAAATTGCTATATAGTTATTGTGTTCTTAGCATTTTTCCTAGTTCATTTAATGTTTGAAAATTATTTCAATAAACAAGTTATGGGTATATTGTGTTTTTTCTCAACCTTGTTAATAACTTGACACACTGAAATCAACAGATATTCCTATCTTCTGCCATAGTTTCGCTAATACTGCTTTAAATTTTCTGACTGGAGTAGCTGAATAGTATTGGAAGCGCTTTCTCAAAGTTTCATGGATTTTTATTCACCCGTTTCTTTAATATTTTAAAAAAATGTAAACTCGTTAATAATTTGATATGCAGTGTAGTTCTGTAAGAAGTCCCACCATCTCGGTAAAAGATAATTCTGATGTTTTATGTGGTAAAATAAAATCCCAAAACTTGTTATGCTCGGCTATTTCTAGTTTCCATAATAGTAAACAAACCTTTTTCTGGTCCAACCACTGTTTGCAGTCAATACTAAAAACAATTTCATACCATGAGACTTGAATATTGTCTGTTGGAGTCGAGCAGTCGGGCATAAGGTGTTAGGTCATAGGCAATCGAGAAATTATGACAGTACCTCCTTCATCATCCGACTAGCCATTCAACATTGTGAACATTGAAGTTTCCACAGACATAGATGTTAACCGAGGAATAAGCAGACAGAATGTGGTCAATTTTCTCAGAGATACTCTCAATGAAAATAACTCTGCTGTTATGGAGTCGATATAGGTCAAATATTAATGCAGTACTGTGAGTAAGTGCTACTCTGAAGCACAAGTAAGGCAAATTAGGATCTTCTCTGGAGATGTCCTTACCACATAGAAAGCCATGTCTAATGTAGGCACATATTCATCACGATTTTGGGAGTCAGATTTTGATGTCAAGTTTGAGTATCCTTTAATCGTGAACTCATCTAAGGAAACAGTTGGTTCAATGCCAGTTTCATACAGGAACAAGAAGTCAGTCTCCAGCAATTGGATTACAACCTCTGGAAAGTTGAAACGTAGAATCCTGATGTTAAAGGAGACCTAGTAGTACGTTGGGAGTTGGAGTTCTGGGTTTAATCTTGTTTTGTTTATTGAGATTTTTTATTTTTGAGGATTGAGATATGTGGAAAAGGTCGGCAGAGTTGTTAGAGCAGATAAAAAAAAAGAAAATATAGAATCAAGAATGATTTTTGCAACCATGCAGAGGAAAAACTGTTACATTACTAACTATTATGGTATCGAGAGACTCCCACCAGAAGCTACTGCATGGTCCAGAATCTATTCACCATATGGCAATACAGCAACTCGAGTACTTTGCATTTGCTGATAGGACGGCCTCCCCGGTAGTTAATTCAAGGTTTGGGTCCCTATCAGACAAATAATGTCAACCTAGGCAAAACATTTATCTCCAGCATCTTTATTAGTTATATGGCCAAAAGGATAGAAATAGGAAGAGAAAATAAGAACGTCTCAAGCGACTTCTCAGGGAAAACACTGTTGGCCCAGTGTACAGCTATTTTCAAAACATTTGTCAAAAACATCGCTCATTGTAAATGAGGAATGAGGGACAAAATAGAAGAAGCAAGAGTTACAGGGCTGCCTAGAACGCATCCACAATGCATTTTCTACTCTCCATTAAAAAATGCACAACTAAGTATTCTACTCAATAAGCCATTTTTTAGTGCTAGGTTCACTTAGGGTTTATTAAGATAAAAAGGCAGAAGACGTGGATATATATATATATATATATATATATATATATATATATATATATATATATATAGGGAGAGAGAGAGAGAGAGAGAGAGAGAGAGAGAGAGAGAGAGAGAGAGATTGTATGTAATATACTGAGTTCGTATAATCCAGTAAATTTTCATATACCAAAAAGAGTTGACTTAAAGAGTAAGCTACAAAATTATCATATTTCATAATTTAGCATTAATATACTGTGTAAGCAAAATCAAGACATCAAAAAAGGTGTTGATGGCAACAAAAAGTGTATTTCATTTTACGTTACAATTGTTTCCATGTCCAGTCGACAATTTCAAACATTACATCGTTTGAAAATTTAAAAAAAAACAGCATTTCTTCAGACTTTATGAATAAAAACAACTTTTGAGAATAGAGCATTTTTGAAGAGAAAGAAAAAGAAAGAAAAAGGAAAAATTCCCTTAACGGAAAAAGCATGTGAGAAACATTTACCTTTGCAGTAAATACGGAGAAGCCCATTTAAATATTAATATATCACCTAATTTTCATATCCTTATTTAAGAACAGAGTTATGCGAAGTTCCCACAGAAAACCCTTAGCCATTCCAAAATTTTTTTTTATATATCCCATTCGTTGAGTTCCTAAATTAGATTTCGCTGTTTCTTTATTTCCCATTATTAATTTTATATAAAAAGAGTTTTTTAATTTTATTTCTATATTTATAATATGGCCATAACATCCTTGCATTAACATTACGGTTAATTTTAGTTTCGTATTAGTGGCAAGTAATGTTTACAGATTATCGTTATTTTAGTACCTATATTAAGACCATTTTAGGTTTAATGTTTAATTGAATATGAAAATAAAGAAAAAGACTGTATTATATATATAAATCCTTGTACAGCATTTCGAGTAGGGGATTCTAATCTATTTATTATTATTTAATGTTTTAAAATTCATTGTCATTCTAATTAAATATGTTTTCATATCGATACTAAAAACAATTGCGAAGGGAGATAATCCAATTATGTTGTTAATTGCTAATAGTTAATTCTGGTGGAAAAGAGGTCGATTTTATTTCCTATGATAGTTAATGATAGGCCGTTTGATGTTTTCGATCTATTGATTACTAGAAAGCGTCTATGATTTAATAATTAATTTAATCAAACAGATCCAGAACGTGCTACGATAAAGACATAAATTATGTTTTTAATCTTAAAAAATTGGTTTTTATCCATGGGTTTAACCCACATCTGTTATTAATCATTTATGCTGCTCATGTCTTCAAAGCCAGAGTTTTAATTTGTGTGTTGTATTCTTGGGTATCTAAATAAAATAGTATATATTTTCTAATTATTATTCTGACAGCAAAACCACCCAATAGCTAAAAATGTGTTTCACACCGATGAGAAGATGTCTACTCCTGCATTTATGGGTAAAAACATTTAGAACAAGGAGTAAAGTAAGTAAATAAATAAACCAGCATGGATTCTACAAACTTAAGATATCGGAAGACAAAATCAATTAAATTAATTTCCAGTCCCCAAATTGCTTATTTAATTTTTTAATAATAACTAGTTTATTGTTAAGTTGTTTTATTGATTTGAAGAGGATATCACTTATTTCACCATCAATACTGCTACAACTGTATACAAAAATTTCTCACCGTTATGGAAAAAATTCCATTCTTGGGTGAGCTTTATACTTTATTTATATTTCTTACCCGGTTTAGAATAATAGAAACTATATTCGCATGTTAGAATTGGATAACAATTCTAGCTATTTAACTCTACATTAAAATTTAATCCTAGCATCCGATGATCCTTATTGTTGTAAAAAGTTATACCTCAGTTACATTTAAGGCGTGATAGCAAAAATCTATTCCTGTGAAGACATCCCTGTATGGCATCTAGTCTTTTATTCAAAATTTCCTCTTTAGAATTCATTATGTAGAAGACTTCCAATAAACATAGATTGCACCTTTTTGATTTCCCGGGACTGTACTTCCTCCCCCTGTCCACTACTGACCATTTTAATTCAAAATCTTCATTATTCCTATTAAGTTCCCTAACCCAATCACCTAATGCAGTTGTATTCCTCTTTTTGTTTTTATTTTTAATGCTGATTCTTGTCCCCCCCCCCTGCTATTGTTAATGTTATCCTTATTGATTTCTATCTCAGGTTCCTTTTTAAAGGATATTACGTGGTTTCTATATCTGCCCTTAAACACTGTTCCCGTGGCTCCCAGATATGTCTTCTTAGTGTTGTTGGTTTTTATCTCGCATTTATACACTATTTCCAAGGTTAGACATTTTCCACCGAACGGAAAATTCCCAGGTATTCTGCAATTACACTTTCTGTCTAAGATACTTTCATTTGATGCTAATTCGTTTTGTTCCATATTTTGCTGATTTTTCTATTGTTGGAGCTGAGTATAGTGTTAGTTAAGTTGCTGGACGTTGAGAAAGATAATTTTACAGAGTTTCTATTTATTATTTTGCTTAATTTATTATCAAGGAGGAAATTTTGGTCTATTATTCTATAGAATTCTATATAGAATAATAGACCAAAACTGGTTTACTTTTGTGATCTAACTGGTGTGTCAACATAATTAAGCACATTGTTCCAAAGATTAGTATTAAAAACGGTGTTGTTGGAGAAAAGTCTCCTATGTAATAAAGATCTAATAGCAAACATGTTGTTGCATTGAATACGGTGTTACCTAAGAAAACTATCCCATGTAATAAAGTTCCAGTAATTAGCACATTGTCTCTAACAACAGAAACCATCTTTCCTTCTTTTTTTCTTTTTTTATTACTTCAATGTTTTATACACCTTTTATAAATTGTCCACATTTTCCTGTATTATAAAAATGATGGGAGAACAGATGCATTGTAGATTTTTAGTTTTGGCTTTAATTATTTTTTAAAAATTTTATTGCATAATCATCCCACAGTTTGATTTGCTTCGCAAATTCTAGCCAATATTCCCTTTTCAGTGGAGCTATGTATATGTATGTGTTAATTAATGAACGCAATTTTCTATCCTTTTTTTTTTTTCCTCTCAGGAATTCCAAACTGCCCCCTATACACACACGCACACACACACATACACACCTTACCTTTGTATCAACCACTTATTTCATCAGGTCTGTTAACATGATACTGGTGTCTGAGTCGTGAGGTCAAATCTCAAAAGTAGCATTTATTAGTTATTTTATTGTATGATGTAGTTATGTAGTAGATAATGATAAACAGTATGAATAAATTATGTATGTAATAAAAACAAAGCTGGAATGTACATCATGTTGGAAATGCGTTTGAAGCTCTAAACATTTTGGGCAATGAACAGCAAATCAAATTATATGTGTCTGTTGTCTGTTAAATAATACAATACAAATTACACTCAAGAGCATTGGTAAGGCAACTACACTTGGAGAAGGAAAGCTCTGCAACTGCATACCTGTATAATCATCTACTTTAAATATATTCATGTGTGATGGTCATTTGAGAATTCAAATATCTTCATTATCAATGAAAAACGTTACTACTTAAGATCAATTATTAAAGTTTTTTCTTTTACAAAGGAGTCACCACTTATCAAGACCCGAAGACAACTCGAGGATAAGGGCTAATGAATGTAAGTAAGTGTAGTAATCGTTAATAGTGTAAGTTGGGTAGAATTTAGATTATTTAAGGTGATGATTCACCATGAACTTGTTTACATTAGACTTGACGGCTACCATGCTGTAGTCGTCTGGGAAGCAGGCCAATGAACAGTGTTCCATAGACGGGCAATTCTAGGAAAGAAGCTATGTCCATGGAATCTGCATTTAGATTTAGGCACATAAGTGACATCGAGCCTAGTTAGGACTTCGACGTGTGACCATTTGTGAATATAAGGTGTGGTATGTAAAATCTGGTTCTGGGAAAATGTTAAATCAAAAACTGATGAGTTTTTTTGATCTCTTGGTTGGGAGCAAAGTGTAGTATCTGTTCTTATACTACACTTCATCTTTTCTGTCCTTGGTCGGTTAAGGAAAAATCCTTATAGATCAAGGCAACTTAAACTGTTGTTCTGATTCAGAGTGTCTCTTTTTGGGAAGTTGGATTTTTCCCTACATTAAAAACTGGCCTTGTGTCTATGTTATCGTGAGAGGAGGCAATAGAAACAGTTCTGGCCTGAGCATTGTGGTTTTCACCAGAGACGAGTTGGCGATGACAGATCAATTTCACATTCAGACCATACTACTACTACTACTACTACTACTAAAAAGTAGTAAAAGTTTTAAAGCATCATTCTAATTATTTTTTTATCACATTTGTTTCATAGTCGATGGAATTCATATATTGCAAAAAAAAAAAAAAAAAGAAGCTGGATTAAGTATAAAACTGGATTTATTTTATAAAATAGTGTTAAGCTAAGATTAATGATATCAAATGTGATTTTCTACACATCTCTATCAATAAATATGTTTATCTGTCTGTAGTACTTGCTCAGTTATAAATTCAATTTTCCTATTTACCTGATACTTGGAATCAGGATAACCCAGGGAGTGTTTAGAAGTTACTTTTATCAACTTGTCTACAGTGCAAATTTAGGATTTCCTTATGACGTCTTTGTTGTAGTAAGATTAAACGTTCGTTGTGAAAACAAGTAGGTCATTTAAAAAAAAAAAAATGCAAATTCCGTAGAAGATTAGTTATGCAAAAAAAATTGTAATTTTCCAAGTTAGAAATTAGGGTTTTGTGCATCAGTAGATGTCATGCACGTTTTTTTTTTTTTTTTACAATCGATTTCCAACTTCTCAAGGCCTACAGACTACTCGAGGATAAAGGTTATTGCGTTTGATAAACAGATGGTGAAACAGTGAGGGGATTAGTAACAATGGTTTAAACTAGTCAGAAAGTGACTGTTTAAAAGCACAACTCAACAAGAATTTGAAAAGGGCAATGTTGTAGTCAGCTGAGAAGCAGTCTCTATGGTTCTAGGAAAGAAATTTTTTCAATAGAAGTTTGATTACTTCTAGGTACATAACGGGAGAAAGGGAATTTATTTACAGTGGTTGTAGCTAAACGAGTTTTTGTTGTTAATGGTTTACAAGGGGACCATAGATTGAACCTCAGTAAAATACCTGCTATGAAACTAACGATACAGTAGAGAGAGAGAGGGACTAGCAACCTCTCTTCTGTGAGAAATTGGCTGAAGGATGAAAAAAATTTCAAGGCATGACAAAAAAGTGAATAAACGCTGTTTTCAGGGCCTTCACTACCACTTAGTGGTTGGAAGGTTAGTGGTTCATCTAGATGTAAATTACTATAAAGATTAAACCAACTCGTAGAGCAAATAATGGAGTTATTTGTTGTTTTGTTTTCATTACTTTTATTATTCCAGTCACAAGGAGAAATAGATAGGAAAAGAGCAACATTTTCACGACTGCTACTGTCATCATTACTGAAAGACTACTACAAACAGCTACTTTGTGTCCTCAACACAACACCAGCCAGTTGTTCATGATGGAGATCGAAGATTACCAGAAACAATTAGTTTCGGAATTTCCTTATATGACTTTTATCTGTAAGGACGTGATTGAAAATATTCTAGATCATACACATATATATGTTCGAAATGTAGCTAACCTTATCAGAAACCTTGATGCCAGCAAATATCAAGATCATGTAAATTGTGAAACGTAATTGCCTACAATATGAGCCAAGTAGTAAATCTCTATGACGAACAAAACCAAAGCTATCTTCGATTTTTGACCTACGTATACCAAAATCAAATCAGTTCAATCATAATCGATATTTTGATCAAGTTTAGTGATGATTTGTCAAACAATGTGGATGCTTTATTCTGCTTAGAATAGCTAATATACATCTAGTGAGGTTTTATAGTCTTGTACTTTAGTAAAGAGTTTTCAACAGGGGAGGTAATCATAAAATAAAGGAGGTTACTCTTGATTATTTATTATACCTTAATTCCTCCGAATATTAGATAAAGTGACTGAACAGTTTTGATAAAACTTGAATACAGCATGAATGTTAACAAACTGTGACAAACCTGTGACTAAAAGCTTAAAAATTGATACAAACCTGATTTTGTGCAGCATCTGATGGCAGACAAAAAATAGAAAAAAAATACGGTCACTGCTTTTGTTTATATGTTGGCATTTTGATGAAGTAACAAAATTTCTTGTCACATCATATGCAAATGAGATGCTGCCAGTTTAAGTTAAAAACCTGTTTTTCAGAAGTTGGGCAAGTTTTGACAGCAGTCTGTCGAATTTAATTTCAAAAATTGTTAGCTGAAAGTATAGAATAATTAACTTACAAAATCAACAAACGCAACTGAAAACAGCTTTGATAGAAATTGAATACAGCATGCATATAAAAACAAACAAACTGACAAACAAACTAACAAACAAACTCGACTGAAGACATAACCTCCTTGGCGGCGGTAATAAATAAATTGAAGAAAAAAATAACATTTTATATGATTCTCTATTCATTTAATATATTGTGGCTGTCATGAAAGGTCAAATACTTTAGACCCTTTGTAAGTAAAATAGAACAACTCTGTAACTATATTAGGACATGAGAGTCTCAACATAATGTTCGAAATGGAATTTTTTCCCCATGAAGAAAGTTCAAATTAGAAAATTCAACTAATATGTCAAAAACTCTCGAATAACAAGTAGCAGATAAGCTGATAAAATCTGTCTCTTGTTTTTGGATCGTGGCTGTTCCCTCACATGAGTTAAGTATACATTGTATACTTTAAAAGAAAAAATTAAAACAAAAGAATTTTTAAACCTCAGAGGAAATTGTGCTGTTGATATTAGGCGATTTTAGAATCAGAATCGTTTATTGTATAGGAATTGGAAATTTAGAACAGAACCGATAATTGTGTTTAAATCAGTAACTTAGAACAGAATTAGTAATTGTATTGGTATTGGAAATTCAAAAAAGAATCATTAGTTATATTAGAATTGGGAAAATATTGGAATTGACCCATCACTAGTTTTTATACAATGCACAAAATTTGGAAGAAAATATTTGTGCATCTGTGATTGTCCAATCGGGAAGAGATTCATTGCTGCTGTTTTCAATATTATTTCAATGGAACCAATTTATACAAAAGTTTTCTACTAGTTTCTATTTTATTACTTTTTGCGCATTCATTCATAGAACCTGCTTCTTTTTTCATTTCATTTATGTCTAAATATTTTTCAGAGATGCATTTTTTTGTGTTCATCTATTTCTTTTTGAATTAACACATCTTTGTTATACATATTGCCCACATAAGAAATTATATGCAACCTTAAATGTTCTATCTTTTTGAAGTATTTTTATGAAGCTAGTATGGTTACCCGTCATTGTCCAGCAAAAAATAAATGAAAAAAAAAACAGCAAAATGGAAAATGATAAATAATGTGTGTAACGTTTATACATCCAAACCAATGCACCACTTCTCCTAGGAAAAAAAAAATCTGTTCTTTTATGTCATCTCACTTTTGTATTACTACCTGCTCTGTTCAGGATATTGAGCACTGTGAATTATGGCCTCTAGGCAACACCAACAAAGGGACAAAGAACACATGAAATTAAGATTCCTCCGCAGTACTACTAAAATCAAGTCTCCGCCCTATATAGAACAGAAAATTAATATTTAAATTTCAATCTGAAAAAAATGTCTACTATTTGACAAAATTAAAAATTGTGTTTATTCAAATAAAATGTACATACAAACGGGATAGACAGACAGACATACGTATAAAAAATATAGCTATATTGACATGCTCGCATGAGCATATACACATAAGTAAATACACATAAGTAAATACATACAAATCCTCAAAAAAAGCTTGGCCATCGGTACTTATATCTAAATCTATTTAATGAGGAGTAAAAAAGTAGAAATTAGAAGAAATAAGATTAAAATTACAATTTTTAAATCAAATAAATACAATAAAATTATAGTTACAGACATAAAGCATATTTAAGAGTAACTTTATGATATATGGATAAAATGCTAAATAATGAAAGCAAATTGTATTTACTTATACAATAATAAATTTATAATCATAAATATCATTATTAATGCAATTATAAAGTAAAGTAAATTCAAAAGTATCATTTTATATTAACGGGAATTAGAATCCTTATATATATATATATATAGTCATCGACATACAGTCCTGTTTCGTTGTATCACAACTCATCAGTGCCGCTAGACTAGCATCTGTCCCAAGTCAAGGATTAAACCTAGAACCGTCGTGTTGACAGTCGGCAGTTCTCTCACTCGACCATGGAATCGACGCCCGTAAATAACTCGTCGGAATGTCTATTTAAAATAGACACCCGCCACCACTTTTATAGTGCTCAAATCGCCTGTTCGTAAACAAGCAAACAACGAGCTTAGCATTTTCAGCCAATTAAGTAGCGGGTGAGATTATTTATGACAGTGCTCTACCCAAAGAGGGGGGCTTAAAATATATTTGTAGTCATCGACATACAGTCCTGTTTCGTTGTATCACAACTCATCAGTGCCGCTAGACTAGCATCTGTCCCAAGTCAAGGATTGAACCTAGAACCGTCGTGTTGACAGTCAGCAGTTCTCCCACTCGACCATGGAATCAACGCCCATAAATAACTCGTCGGAATGTCTATATATAGATACCCGCCACCACTTTTATAGTGCTCAAATCGCCTGTTCGTAAACAAATAAACAACGAGCTTCGCATTTTCAGCCAAAACTGAGATATGTGCATTTGAATATTATGTTTTTTTCTAAACAGTTCACCTCTTGTAGGTAAAAAAAAAGATACTCGAGCTGAGATCGAAACCAAAACCTTAAGACAATGAGTCAAGCAAAATAACAATTAAGTCAGCTTGACACGACTTTAAAAAGTGTTTTCAAACCTACTTATTCTTAACATGAGTAATCTGTCATGTGAACGATTCCATATGTGCAATGAAACATGACGAACAGATAAAAATCCGATTATCCCCCCCCCTCCACGTACCAATTTTTCAATCTTGATCCTTACCAGCACGTTTTTACGGGTGGAAATTGATTAAAAAGTTTTCTATGTGTCTGAGTACCTTATATACCAAATTTTAAGTCTGTAGATCAAAAATTCGTTGAGTGTATCGATTGAGAATTACTCTCACACATACATATTCTCACTTAGGCAGCATTTTTTCATTTAAACAAACATTGTTAAAGACAACAGACAGCTTATGTTTAGTAATACCTTTTTTATTTTTTCAATTTTTCTCATGATGTTTTTTTGTGTATCGATCAAAGGTATTAATAAATGTCCCATAGTTAAATTTTTCTCTTCGATACATGTCGCGATTTTTTGCTTTTCGTCTTTTGTCAAGACATCGTCAGGAGAATATGTAAGATTTGGTTGTGCTGACAAGCGGATGGTGGTTAGTGACAGCCGGATCGGTTAATGTGTGTGAAGCCGTTTGTGCCCAGTGGGGAGGGAGGGAGTGTCAAGTTTTGAGATGAAGGCAGGGTCAGAAAGGAGAAGGGGTTTACGATAGGCATTTTAAAATGTTTTAGCTAGATTGGTATGTAACCATATTTAGGACAGGTTTCTGAGTTCTTTTATATACAGCTGCTAAAATTAAAAATTTTTTAACTTTGGTTTCATGGTGTAATTTTTGTGTGTTGCTGACTAAAATTTCTCTAATTCGGAGGAGGGGGGGGGCAGTTATTTATTATTTTTTTTTTTTCGTAAATTTTGTAATATAGCACTTGATTCTACATCATGCATGGTAAGGTGATGGGTCGTGGTCGTTGTGTACAACCACGACCCATCGCCTTACCATGCATAATGTAGAATCAAGTGCTATATTACAAAATTTACGAAAAAAAAATAACTGCCCCCCTCCTCCGAATTAGAGAAATTTTAGTCAGCAACACACACACATACACATATATAAAAACATCTTGGTACACATTTGCGTTTACAGTTCCTTTGATGAAACATAAATTACCAACACCTTTAGCACTCATACAGCCAAATCATGCAAGACTGCGGGAACTTCACAGACTTCTTAATGCATTCTTGGTTATACCGTTCCGTGGTTCTTCGCCAAACATGTGGCTCTTGGTTGCCGAAGGAGATACAAAATCGAGACTCATCTGAAAAGATCATACACCGCCATTCGTTTGCAGTTCAGGTTTGATGAGCAATTGCCCATCGCAGCCTCTTCAACATCTGCTTCTTGTTAAGGAGCGATTTGGTGGCAACTATACGATTTTGGTATACTGGTTGCCAGGAGCCTTCGGTAGGTAGTGCTTCTCGAAACGTCGGCACCAGAAGCCTCTTTCCATGCTTCAGTGATGTGACTTGTTGATTGAAATCGACTTTTCTTTGCCACCTTGTCCAGTGCCCGGTCTTGTCTTTCGGTGGTGCTTTTCTTTCATCCACATTTCTTGCGATTGCTGTTGGAAACCCCCTCAGCACCTTTCTGGAACACTTTGGTCACCACCAATCTTGAACATCCGACTTTGATTGCGATTTCCATGTGCGTCTTTCCTTCTGCCCGCAAATCAAAGATACGCTGCTTCTCGGGCAAAGATATGTCTTTAGAGCGATTCATACTTATACCGTATTATTAAACCGCTTTCAAAAATTTTTTCAATAATATTTATACATTTTTTTGAGTTTAAGATTACTCAACGACAAAATGTTCTATTAAATTGAAACGTTGACTTTTCTAATCTTTTCTAATAATAAAGTACTCATTGTCTGCCGTATGCACCTCCTCAAATGATTAAAAAATAGTTGCAATTGTTATTTAAATATAAAATATCTCGGCTGTACAATTTACAAGCCGAAAATTATCCCAAACGAAACGAATTTACATATGTTCTATTATTTTGACCAGCACTAATATGCAAAAATCAATAAAGGAAGAAAATGAAAATATAAGACTATATATTAATATATATAGATTTATTCATTTATTCAAAAAAGGGTATACATCAAATTGGGGTGTTTGATAAGTGATAACTCTTTATGCCATGATATTAAAAAGCTCAATCCTTCTCGTTAGAAAAATAGAGATGCTAGGTAACATAATAGGGATGCGACGACTAGCAATAGTGGCATTAGGAACGAAATAAAATATTGAGGCTGACTGAGCGAATTATATTGATCTCTGTTCTATAGGAGGAGTATAGTTTTTACTATATAATGCAGGTAGGTATATAGCGTATCTGTCATATTGGAATACAAGTGTGTTGACAATAAGGGTACTTAAACTTTCAAGGAGAATATACGGTAAGTTACTTGAAAGGGGGTGCTCGTTTAATAATTTGTGTAGATGGGTTGCAGCTATGGAGGGGGTATATATGAAATAGGGGGTTTATGCTATGCCAGTATATTTTAGAAGGGGTATCTGAAATTATAAACAGTATTTGAAAGAAATATAAATTATTAGGAATAATAGTAAGATAATTAATTATACAGGGTGCAGTATGTAAGGAATTTTAACTTTATAAGGTAGAGAATAAACAGACGGTATAATAAGGGGATAAAAATACAAAGGAGTATGGGGTGAGTAAGCCCCCATATATATATATATATATATATATATATATATATATATATATATATATATATATATATAGTCATCCACATACAGTACTGTTTCGCTATTTCGCAGCACATCAGTGCGGCTAGACAGGCAACTGCCTCAAGCCAGGATCGAAACCCAACCGCCCAAATGAAAGTTAAGGCTTCTCACCATTGCGCTATACGACTGCTGCTGTGTCCTCCAAATGTCTCCGCTTGATTTGTTTACACAAAGGGCGTCACTTAATACGCTAATGGCAGTTTGTATATCACTTCCCAATATGCTCAACCCAAGATAGGGAGCATTATATATATATATATATATATATATATATATATATATATATATATATATATATATATATATATATACAGGCAGTTTGTATATATATATATACATGGCAGTTTGTATATCACTTCCCAATATATATATATATACATGGCAGTTTGTATATCACTTCCCAATATGCTCAACCCAAGATAGGGTGCATTATATATATATATATATATATATATATATATATATATATATATATATATATATATATATATATATATATGAAGAGGGTACCATTAACTGGAATCAAAACTAAAACGTTTAGGTCTTCATCTTTGTGCCTAACTGCCTAACTTCCTAGAAAGGAAGTAAATAGAATTAGAAAATATTCTAAAATCAACGAATTTATTAATTTTCAGTACTTAGAAGGGAAAGAAATGTACGCACGCATAGATGAAACATCCTAATGAAAATTGACCCTCCCCGCAACAAATTGTGTACCATTACTACTCAAAGGAATTAATCTTTTTCTCCCTCAGTTCATACATCCGGGGCAAATGCCGATTAAGGAAATGCAATCTCTGTAGGATTTTCATGTGTACTTTTTAGTTTTAGCGAAACATAGATGCATACAGACATTTGCCCTTTATTTAATAGACCAATAAGGCTACCCTTCCCACTATTCCCCACTATCCCTACTCCCGCTTTTTTCTTCACCCAGCCTATTCCTCTCTCTGCAAACACACACGTACACACAGACAACTCCTTTTTATAAATTTCTCATGAAATAAGTTGGTATAAGGAAATATTTTTTTAAATTAAAACATCAGAATTACTTCCCTAGTTGTGAATAGTTTTTTTCGAAATCAAAACTATTATTCATCTGAGTTAACGCCGATCAATAAAATATCAAGCTTGTGAGTATTTGTTTTGTCGTTTTTTGTTTGTTTGTTTGTTTGTTTGTTTTTTCGTTGTTTTTTTTTCGTTTAGCCGGACATACACACATGTACACAAACAACTACCTTTTATATACCATATAATAACGTTTTTTTTTTTTTACCTATTTTGAAAAATGACCATTTTAGTTATCAATTTTATCCCCTATTTTTTTTACTGTTATACCAATATTGCATTTATTTAGAAAGGGATAAGATATTCATAATATTTGATAATAGTTGATGCTGGGTAAATCTGCTCGACTTGTAAGAGGGTTAAAGAGAAAAAACACATAAATAATTAAGATAAATAGTTCTCAGTGGAAAGATTTTGAAAAGCTACATAAAATGTCTACCTGACGAGAAAATAGATTAATCAATCCGCGCACAAAATAAGTTTAACAAGGTGCGTTCCTTGCTTTTATGTTTATTTCTTATCTACTTAAATCTAGTGTGTGTGTGTGTGTGTGTGTGTGTGTGTGTGTGTGTGTGTGTGTGTGTGTGTGTGTGTGTGTGTGTGGTTATATTTCGCCATGTGTTTGAGCGTAAGTATGTCCGTGTGTGCAGTGTTCATGTGAATACGCTCGTTGGATAGTTAGATGTTGAGAAGTTAGGAAGCATTTTTGGGGGATGAATTATTCTTCTCCCCCCCCAAATAAACCTGTTTTCTTTCAGCCAATATAACAAGGTTTTTCTCAATGGTATTACAACTAAAAGACTCTAAAGCAAAGTGAGTGAAGAAGAAGAAGAAGAAGAAGAAGAAGAAGAAGAAGAAGAAGAAGAAGAAGAAGAAGAAGATTTGCTTTGCTGTGATTGCTTTTCCTGGTTGCTGACTGACAGGTTAAATGTTGCACCAAATTTTGCTACAAACGTTTTAATCTGTTTTTTTTTTTTTTATTCCCTACAATGCTTGATGAGTAAAAAATAAATAAAAGCAGGAAACGTTCATGAAAAAAGCAAAACAAGAAAGGTAGTAACGAGATGTAAAAAATTAAACATATTGTGGGGGGGGGGCTATTTTTTTCATTAATTGTGATATATTTATATTTCTACCACCTCCAGATTTTTAAAGTGTTTTGCTGCTCCCTTACTTGTTTTGTGAAATTGGTCACAATTACCGTGTAAGCAACAAGATCAATGAATTTTAGTTTTCAGAATGATTGCTTTTCAATAGTGTTGGGACGATTAATCTGAATCAGAATCAGGAATTAGAAAAATCGGAATTTTTGTGGGTATCGGAATCAGTATCGGAATCGAAAATTTTTTAGCCTAATTTCCGATTCCAAAACGATTCTTTTATTTTTTCTTGACAATAAAATAATAAAACAAACACATATACAAATTTATTTATATACTAGAAGCTATTGATTTACACAGAAGACTAAGGGCCACAAAATCAGTTATAAGTTCCATTCTCAAATTTAACATTGATTCTCAGAGTCTAATTTATTTCTTTTTATTGGTCAATTACTGTAAGCTAAATAAACATTCGGAGAGTTAACTTGCCTATTCCCTTGCTCTGGCCAAGGTTTTTTGGTTTCGTTGGCGGGTGGATACTGTCGGTGTCTGACATCAGCTTTTTCTGAAATGATTAACATTTTATTGTATGTTTTCGCTTTGGACACAAGTGAAAAATATGGATGCAAATCTCAAAATCTTAGATAAAATACATAAACGAAAACATACATTTACAAGTTTTCCAAATTAGAAGGGAAATTATATCTATATTAAAACGTATGCACAAAAAAGAAGAAAGATTCGGGCATTTATTACTGTAACTAATAGAACAAAAAGATATGAAAAACAAATTTATAACTAATAGAACAAAAAGATATGAAAAATAAATTTATAACTAATAGAACAAAAAAGATATGAAAAATAAATTTATAACTAATGGAACAAAAAATATATGAAAAATAAATTTATAACTAATAGAACAAAAAAGATATGAAAAACAAATTTATAACTAATAGAACAAAAAAAGATATGAAAAACAAATTTATAACTAATAGAACACAAACGATATGAAAAACAAATTTATAACTAATAGAACAAAAAAGATATGAAAAATAAATTTATAACTAATAGAACAAAAAGATATGAAAAATAAATTTATAACTAATAGAACAAAAAAGATATGAAAAACAAATTTATAACTAATAGAACAAAAAAAAATATGAAAAACAAATTTATAACTAATAGAACAAAAAAGATATGAAAAATAAATTTATAACTAATAGAACAAAAAAGATATGAAAAATAAATTTATAACTAATAAAACAAAAAAGATATGAAAAATAAATTTATAACTAATAGAACAAAAAAGATATGAAAAATAAATTTATAACTAATAGAACAAAAAGATATGAAAAATAAATTTATAACTAATAGAACAAAAAAGATATGAAAAATAAATTTATAACTAATAGAACAAAAAGATATGAAAAATAAATTTATAACTAATAGAACAAAAAGATATGAAAAACAAATTTATAACTAATAGAACAAAAAAGATATGAAAAATAAATTTATAACTAATAGAACAAAAAAGATATGAAAAATAAATTTATAACTAATAAAACAAAAAAGATATGAAAAATAAATTTATAACTAATAGAACAAAAAAGATATGAAAAATAAATTTATAACTAATAGAACAAAAAAGATATGAAAAATAAATTTATAACTAATAAAACAAAAAAGATATGAAAAATAAATTTATAACTAATAGAACAAAAAAGATATGAAAAATAAATTTATAACTAATAAAACAAAAAAGATATGAAAAATAAATTTATAACTAATAGAACAAAAAAGATATGAAAAATAAATTTATAACTAATAGAACAAAAAAGATATGAAAAATAAATTTATAACTAATAGAACAAAAAAGATATGAAAAATAAATTTATAACTAATAGAACAAAAAAGATATGAAAAATAAATTTATAACTAATAGAACAAAAAGATATGAAAAATAAATTTATAACTAATAGAACAAAAAAGATATGAAAAATAAATTTATAACTAATAGAACAAAAAAGATATGAAAAATAAATTTATAACTAATAGAACAAAAAAGATATGAAAAACAAATTTATAACTAATAGAACAAAAAAAGATATGAAAAACAAATTTATAACTAATAATCATTACCAAAGGCAAGACTCTTCTACCCACCTCCATAAGTTTACTTATATTTTAACTTATTTTAAAGTGTCATTTTAGTTCAAAACAAACTTAGTGTCTCTGTTAAGTTAGTATAAAAATGGCTGCCCCATAAGCTCTGCACAAGGACCCTTGATAACCTCTCCAAATCGAAAAATAAACAAACGCTGATAGAAACACATCAAATAAATGTAAACAATCGAGCGGAAATGTTAAATTCTCTAAGTATTTTGTTTAATTTTCGATTTTTGAGTGATTAGATGAGATTAAAAAGTTAAACTGGACCAGAAATGATTATCATTTTACATTAAATTTATGTACAAAACTGCTTTCCTACAGAAAATTCTAAAATAATTGTATTTTTTCTTTCCACCATGTCATCATCAAAAGTAGATACTATTTTTGAAATGTGATTTAGTTAAAGGTGGTAATCTATTTGCCATTATTAATATTTACTCACTAGGAATAGTCACATACGCCATCATCAAAGAACAACTTGTGGTGTTCTCTGGAGTCTCAGTGACAACAAGTCTCCTCAGATTTCAAGTACTCTCCACTTCTTTCGATAATCTTTGCAGATGAATTTGCGTTATCGCAACAGCTATTTACCATTGATTTCTCATTGGCAAGGACCATTGGTCATCACTGAAATTTGGGTGGCAACAAGCTTCTTCAAGGTCTCAGTTGTATTCATGCTCATCCAACAGAGGTTTGGGGTCCTGGATATGACCTTAAACTATATCCGATGGTGAGGGCCCCAGCTTGCAGGCATTAGGGAGTGTGGAGCCACCCTTTAATTGCCATTGCTCCCAGGTCCACTCTGACCCGGAGTTGTAGCACCTGTTAGGGTCCCAACTATGGGTTAAATAGAATACGACTTAAAAAACAAATATACTATATTAAAAAATCGTTCTTCAAAATCACCAGATTCGGCATTAAATAACCTGAAAAGGGTTGATATGCCGTAAAACAAAACAACCAACCAACCAACCAACAGAGGTCTGGCTAGTGCTTTCTCTCTTCGGTATTTTCATCCTCCTCGACCCTCTTTAACTCTTTGATATGGTGCCTGTTGATGCTAATATCCCCCTTTTTTGTATTGATGATGATGATGATGATGATGATGATGATGATGATGATGATGACGATGATGATGATGATGATGATTATTATTATTATTATCATCATCATCATCATCATCATCTGTATTTTTTTTTTTTTTACAATTCAATAATTGACAAAATCTTTATAATTGTGAGGAAAATATCACCATTTTTCTTTATAGATGAGAAAGCAGAAAAGAGTTAACAGCAACCCCTCCCAATGTAAAAAAAAAAAAAATTAAATAGTAACATTACTTATGCTATTGTCGGAATTTTCTGGGCAGTTTATGTAAAACTCCGAAATTTGTGAAACACTGAGTTAATGATTTCGCAGCAACTAACGTCATGTAAAAAAAAAACGTTTATTTGCTATCATTCCATTCATTAAAAAAAGTTAAATGTTTAGCTTCAAATCAAAATATTGACAAAAGACTGGCACATGGCTAAAACCATGTAAAACAGGGTCATGCATACACAAAAAAATTTTGAACACAAAAAATCATAAAAATCGAAATATTTTTGTTTGTTATCAGTTGCTTGTTATTCAAAGAAAAAATATTTATTCATGAAACTTTACAATGTGTGTGCAGGTTTTCTCTTGATTTGAATTTTAATTTTCTTAAAATTTCGTAAAAATTCTACAATTATTAATTGTATTTTTAACAACAAAAATAATATGGTATTGCTTATAATTTTCAATTGATTTTTCATTGAATTATCTTCCCAATAACCGAACTAATATATTTTTCGTTAAAAAAAAATGGTTCGTGTTTGTGCGAAAAAAAAATTACAACACTTTCGTTTGGAATCTCCTACAGAAGAATAAATGGTTCTTATTGCATCTTATATAACGTGGATCCCAAGAAACAAATGGGGCAAACCATAGTACATATTTGCATCCATGTCAAATAACCTTTTCCATGTATCATTGATGACTTTATGAGGGTGCATGGTTTATCACAACTTATAATCTCTTTATCAGATCAATGTATGAACCTTTAACAGTCACCCCTACCTCATTTCTTCTTCTTCTTCTTTTTCTTCTTCTTCTTCTTCTTCTTTTATGGGTAAAATAGCAAATTTTGTTAAATTAATCGTATAAGATGACACGTTTACAATAGGTGGATTGTGGTTCAACATTAAATAAACCAAAAAGCGTATACTCGTTATAAAACCTTTTGAATAATCTGATTTCCATGTCTGTATGGACATGCAGAAATTTTAATGTAATGTAAACAAACATCCCGTTGCTTGACTGCTCACTTAGGATTCCCCTGTAAAATTGGCCCCTAATCCATAGCAGTCCTATACAGCTCAGTGAGAAGATATCTTGTTTGACGGCATTAATGTAGTTTTCTGTCTCTTTTTCCTGTTTTTTCTTTCAATAGCACATACACACATACATACGTTTGAGACATGCACGAACTACACCCAGCATATGAATGTTGTTTAACAAACACTCTCACAAACACATTAATATATACTCTCTCTCTCACTAATAAAACAGTTGGGCTAACACACGCGCACACACACACACACACACACACATCTTCATACTTATTACATTTACACACACTTAACGCACAATTAATTCAGGGCAATTATTAAACAGAACAGATGAAATTTGGTAACATCAGTACTTTTGATATTGATACACAACACTAGATATCTTCTGATGCATTCCCCACCTTCTTTTTGCCTCTTTATTTATCAACCTCAAAGCCAACATAACGTTTAGTATATTCGAGCACCTGACTTCAGACATGTGTCTCATATAATGCTTATATATATATATATATATATATATATATATATATATATATATATATATATATATATATATATATATAAATGTAAATTTGGTTCGTTAAAAGTGAATAAAACCATATTTCTACGTTACCAATTTATTTGAAATTTTCAGACAACCCATCTTTAGAGTCGAGGGATGTTTTTATGTCATTAAAATGAATTTACCTCGCGAATTATTAAAATATTAAATAAAACATAAATATTTTTCGAAGTCGTTTCTGTGAGACTTGCCCGGTTTTATTTCTGGTAACTTCCATTTCAACTACTCTCGAATTACCAGATAAGTAAAAAAAAAACAAAAAAACTTACTCATGCAGAAAGTGATCCGTGTTGAAATAATAACGTTATTATTTAAAAAGCCATTCTTAACATGGGGAATGGAGGGTGTTTTGTACCTATTCTGTACTTTAACCTTACAATTGAATAAAAACATATCACAAAACTTTAATTAAACGTGGAAATACGATTTAAAAAAAAATAGCGTGGATCACTCTCTGCAGTAGCACACACACAAAAAAAAAAAATAAAATAAAATAATCCCATATTTTAAAAATTTAAATTCATTTATGTACTTACCAATTTTTTAATTTTATTTATGTTAAGGCTTTTCACTCGTGAAACATTACGTTTTAATTGTTTAGTTTCTTTTCACGGCATTGTTTACATAAAAAAGTTTGTTTCAACTTTTTCTAAACTGATTCATTTTTACGACATGCCTCAACGTATTATAAACACCCTAACCTCCTCATGTTAAAAAAAAAAAAACGCCCTTCCATAAACCTCGAAAGCCGTTCTTATTATGGGGAAGTTATTCCGAAAGCCGCTTTAACATAGGGAAGTTAGGGTGTTTATAATATGCTGGGGCGAGTCGTAAAATTAACGAAGTTGCTATCTATTATTTATTGCAAAAATTGCTTGAAATTTATTTATTTGAAAAAAAAAAATTACATTTTGGTACTCCTTGGGCGTTGAGTTCCATGGCGACTAGCAGAAAAAAATAATAGTCGCTCCCTTAGTCCCCCACCCCACCCCGCACGTAACATATTTTATTTACTGACGTTGCCGTAACTAAACGATTATTTGTCATATTTACAAACATTTATTTATTTATTTATTTTGAAAAAAGGTTTACTTTTTATGAATATTAAAAGAAAAATGGGTACTCATGAAGAGAATGATCCATGCTGAAATAATAACGTTATTATTTAAAAAGCCATTCTTAACATGGGGAGGGGAGGGTGTTTTGTACCTATTCTGTACTTTAACCTTGCAATTGAATAAAAAAAACATATCATAAAACTTTAATTAAACGTGGAAATACGATTTAAAAAATGGCACGGATCACTCTCTGCATTAGTACCGAAAAATGTTACTAAACATTTATTAATAATTTCTTACTTTTACAAACATTTGATTTTAAATTTCTTTTTAAATGACGACTTTTATCGACTTTTTTTAAAAATATCTCCCCCCCCCCAAAAAAAAATGGTGTTTATTCCGAAATCCGTTGTTAACATGGAGAGGTTGAGGGTGTTTATTCTGAAAGCCGTTCTTAACATTTGTGGAGGTGGACCTAATGTAAAAAAAATAAATAAATAAATAAAAAAACTAAATCATTTACTGATAGCTTCTCACTTTTACAAATATTTTTTAATTTACACGCACGGATGAACAAATTGTTGAATAGTGCGAAAACAAAACGTTTTTGTAATAAACTTCGAGATAATTTTTTGGGTAAATATTTACTTTTAGGTCCACCTCCACAATTTTCTTTTTTAAATGACGACTTTTATTGATAAATAAATTTACTTCTTCGCAACTTTTATTGATAAATAAATCTACTTCTCTGCCACGGGCACTGAACCCCTCCTTTTTTTTTTAATAGTATTTTCGGGTGGGTATGCTGACAACAAATATCAGTTAAATTTTGCAAATAGCCCCCCCCTCCAAAAGTGGTGTTTATTCCGGAAGCTGTTCTTAAGATGAGGAGGTTGGTGATTATAAGGTGGACCTAATCTAAAAAAAAAAAAAAACAAGTTTTTTATGCGCACATAAGCAACTCTTTTTTTTATTAACTTTTTTTTTAACTTTTTTATTTAAAAATTAGTAAATTTCAATGAATAGAATAATAAATCATTTATCATTAATATGTGTTTTTGGTTTTGTGTTGAATGAAACTTTTTTTTTTTTTAGTACAACAATAATGAACCAATTTAAATCTTCCGGCATGCATTTAAGGGTTACGAAATTATCAATAAATCATTTAGTTACTAAGCCAACGTCAGTAAATAAAAAAAATGTTACGTGCGCATGCATTAGCCTTGACTAGGGGGGGGGCTAAGGGAGCGACCATTAAATAATTATGCTGGTCGCCATGGAACTCAACGCCCAAGGAGTACCTAAAGTGGCACTTATGCACTTATGTTATCGTGCTATTTTTTAAAATAGTATTTTCATGTTAAATTCAAATTTTACAATATGTTTTTCTTTTATTAATTTGTTAAGTGAAAGTACAGATAACCCGGTCGGTTTCTAATGTGAGGAAAATCTAGCCCCCCCCCCCAAAAAAAAGGGGTACTCTGGATAATAACAAAACATTAAAATTGCCTCAGTCTCGAAAGATTTCTTCTCTACTGAACGAGGAAACAAACGGTGAAGTGTAGTTCACCTTCTGTTTCTCTCCCCCTCTCTCTTCCTCTCTTAATATCTCTCTCTATCCATCTCTCCCTTTCCCTCTCTCAATCTATATTTCTCTCTATATCACCCTCTCCATCTCTCTTTGAGCCCCTTTCTCTCTCTAACTCCCTCTATATCTCTCCTTTCCTCTGTCTCATCCCTCTCTGTTTTTAACTCTCCCCCTCTCTCTGTTTATCTATCAATCCCTTTATCTCTCTATCTCCTTCTCTTTCTCTATTTTCCTCTCACTTTCTCTTTTCTATCTATATATCTTCCTCTCTATCTGTCCATCTCTAATCCCTCATCCTATTTTAGTCTCCTAAATTAATTAAAGTGAATAAGGCATTGTCAAAACATGGATAAATCCTATTTTAGTCACCTAATTTACTGACTGTGAGAATAGAAGTTATTTGGAAATTACTGCTACCTTGAACAGCACCAGAAGTAACTGGTAAAACCTTTCTAATTAAATTGATTTTGGCAGCCATTTGGTAACAAAATGACATAGCCTTAGCCCTTGCTGCATGAGGAATACCTGCGACCTTGCTGCCAAGTAGAAGAATTATTTATTCTACTTTAAAACATTCAATTTTTCCAAAATCTCATGTTCGACATCTCCAAAACATCCAATATGGGGAAAAATATTGCAGAAATGCAAACTTATTGTTTAGGATGAATGCACAATGATACGCAAAAAATCACTTGAGGCTCTTGGTCGATCCTTGCAAGATTTGCGTGGCAATGTCAGACCATTTGGGAATGCAGTAATATTGCTTGCAGGAGATTTCAGACAAATGTTACCTGTTATTCTTCAATCAACACCAGCAGATGAAATAAATGCTTTCCTCAAATACTCTACTTTTTTGTTCCATGTGAAGACATTAAACTTAACTCAAAATATGCAAGTCCAGTTGCAGACTGTTCGATCCGCACAAAATCTTTTGCATCACTTGTGGGAAATTGGGTACGAAAAAGTGCCAGCTGATCAGAGTTAAGGGCAAAATTCTGTGACTTTTAACTTCTGTAATTTCTGTAATTTTATTTCATCAAAAGAATAGTTAGTTTAAAAGGTTTTTGCAGATATTCAAATTATAAGAATTCCATTTGACTGAGTGAATGAGCTATTCTTGCAGGTCAATACAAAGATGCCCATGAACTTAACGCTATTATTCAATGTAAAATTCCAAGTGAGGTAGTCAAATACAAATCCATCGACACTGTTGTGAAAGCAGATAAAGTGGTTAATTATCCAACAGCTATATTTGCCAGGGATGCCACCGCATGTATTGCAACTGAAATTTGTGTGTACTAATTATCATGTTGTGAAATATAAACCAATCCAAGCTTTGCAATGGCACATAGCTTGCAGTAAAAAAAAAAAATTACCCAACAATATCATAGAAACAACAATCTTAACAGGACCTTTCACAGATGAATATATCTTCATTTCATGCATTCCTATGATTCCACCGGATGCATTCCATGCATTCCTATGATTCCACCGGATACACTTTAGGAAATTGCACTTTCCAATTTTATTGTCATTTGCAATAATCATCAACAAAGCACAGGGAACAATCTTTACAATTGCGGGCCTTACAGTTACACACTGACTGTTTTTTCACATGGACAATTTATGTTACGTATTCAAGAGTCACCAAACTGGAAAATCTCTATATCAGCTAAGAAAATGGAACAACAAAAACTGTGTACCCATGCAAAATGGAAAATTAAACCTATAGGAACCATGCTTTTTCTCATTTTGGAACTTTTTCCATTGCGCCAATTTGAGCCACAGCAACACGTGGCAGGGTACAGCTAGTATATATATATATATATATATATATATATATATATATATATATATATATATATATATATATATATCTGAACGTGTGTGTGTGTGATCACGAATAGGCTCCTATATGGTTGAGTATTTTAAAAAACTGATTACATATAATGATGGAAGATGTATCGAGGATCAAGAATGGGCATGTTTGATCTGGCAGAACGGTGGTTCATCAAAATTGTGGGGTCTGCATTCGCGCCTGGCCTCCAAAGTATGGAAATAAAAAATGAAAAAAAACGTTTCCAAGGGTTTTTGATATAGATGTACATAATAATACTTTGATAAGTATGTTTCAACTTAAATAGGGATGGTATAATAAAATTGTGGGGGTCTGCATTCGCGCATGTACTCCATGGAAATATGGCACAAACTTTAACAAAGACTTTTCATATATATTTTCGTAAGTATACTTTGATAATTATGTTTCAGTTTGAAGAAATATGGTATAATAAAATTATGGGGTGTTCGTTCGCGCCTGACCTCCATAGAATGTAAATATGTCACAAAGTTTAACAAGGTTTTTTAAAAGGGGTGAGGGTTCACAATAACACCTTAACTTCAATCTTAATTCACGTTAGCTTTTATTTATTTATTTGAGTTGAATCATATTGTGTCGAATAAATTCACCTCATAAATTCACGTTCTTATTAAAGTGAAAGCCAAAAAAAAGTCGGAACTTTAGACAATTCTTGGCACGAATTTTGCATAACTTTGTTTTTTCCTTCTCCACTTGCACGTGGCACTCTTTCGAAAATAGATAAATAATAAAAAACATAAGAACTTACTCGTGTCAAAAGAAGGAAAAAATCCTGCTCACGTGATTACCTGTCGTTTTAAAAACATTTAACCTTCTTATTTTCATTTATATATCTGTTTAAGCATTTTTGTCATTGTACTAGATACAGTTGATTACAATCCTTTCTGCGTGTTCTTTACATTACAATAGTACAATACTGAATCCGACGGTGCAATACTACACCGTTCAATACTGTAAAACTGAAACGAAGCTGTTCTGCTTGAAAAGGGCGCCATTTTCTTCTTATTCATATTTATATTGATTCTTTGCTTTAAAAAACTAAAGTAATTGCGTGTTTACTTTTTTAATATCCCATTTTGCTGTTTCGGATTATTTTACTAAAGTAAGTAAAGCTTCATTATTTTTCAAAACTGTTTTTGTTTCTTTGTTTTTCGATATTTCGTCGATATTATTTAGTAAGAGTGTTTAGCAGAAAAGCCAACAAACGACTACCCAAAAAAATAAATATACAAGAAATAAATATTACCACAGTCAATAAAAGTTCAGTTCATGTTTTTTTGTTTTGTTTTGAAATAGTTTTTAATGCTCTTTACTTGAAATAATTTCAGCGAACCGAAATTAAAACGAAATTTGAGGCGATAACTACTTAAATGAATTTTTATATAATCTACACATGCCATAATCGAATATTCCTCAAGCACAAAATAACCGAAAACATTAAAATATGTTTATAAATATTCCTTACGTTGACAGAACTCTCTTAAATTGTTAACACAGAATGCTCAGGTGCTCCGCATTCAAATTGAAAACGGGTCTCTCCATTTCAAAGTCGCTGCCATTTTGATTTTTTTTTTAACCGGTTGATATAAAAATATATATTTTCGCGAAAATAATCTTTACTTTCAGCATATTTTACTTAGGGTAAAATTTTTGAGTATCAAAACCTACCTCTTTACAACCCCTTCCTTTTTCTAACCTATCATACTTTCTTCAATCACAGTCCATTTTCTGTAGGCTGTTTTGGAACCCAGTCAGCGACGGATACTTCTGCTAGTATATATATATATATATATATATATATATATATATATATATATATATATATATATATATATATTAATGGAAATCAATCAAGATAAGGCATAAAGTCACCTGACGCAAGAAACTACAAAAAATTACTACTACCAGGTAAAAAAAAAAATAGCCAACGATAAATGTTTGATGCATAGATTCTAATCCAGAAAACAGCAATTCTAGCTCCTTTGTTAGAAACATCGCTCATGTTGTTATATATATATATACCAGAAGGGAAAGATTAGCTCAACTAGTGTAAATTTCGAGAGCGTCTCATTTATGTGCATTTTAAGTGCATCCTTGCAGCAAGCGAAATGTACTTGGTGTACCCGACGATTCAGGAAATGAAGGTTAAGGTTAAATAAGCCGGGTGTAAATGTTCATGACGTAAGAAGTTGGTTCACGTGTTCACCCAATTCGAATTTAAAACAATGTTTCGAAGTTTATGTCTGGGAGGGGAGGAGACAACCCGTGTCAAGAATATTAGCACAAAAAGTGAATTTCCTCAGGACTGCTATCCATCAACAAACGGTTAGAGAAGAAATATCCATAATGTAAATCTCACATGTCTGTTTAAATGTATGTATGCATGTATGTATGTATGTATGTATGTCTCGCAAAAACTTTCGACAGAGGCAACAGATTTTTCCGAGAATGGTATCGTTTTGAACCTTGATCCTTTGGACGACAAATATCGAAAAATTGGCTAAAAACATTAATTCCTTCACCCTCAACTAGGCACTTTTTTACAAGGAGGGGTCGTTTTTTCACCAATATTTCGCAAGTCATCGCCTCTTTTCGATTGACTAGCCTTAATTTAAACATTCGTCATTTCGGTTTGGCGATGAGCGCAACAACAAAGACGTCACGATTTTTTAACGTTCTTTTCTTCGTTTGTGGTACGGGTTCGAGCCTGCCTGCTTACTACCCCTTTTTTTTTCTTTGGGCTCGCAATTTTCCTTCTTTTTTTTTTTTTTTTTTTGCTCAACCAACACGCTTATACACACCTCCACTTTCTTTTCCGCCTTTGCGTCACAGGTTCAAGACTGCCTGACTACTACGACTTTTTTTTCTTGCTTAACACACACCTACAAACACCCGGTCTGTTTAAATGTATGTATGTATGTTTGTATATCTGCCTAAAACTTTCGACAGAGGCGATGGTTTTCAGGAAATCGGTATCATTTTGAAGCCGACCCTTCGGACGACAAATATCGAAAAATTGGCCAAAAACATTAATTCCTTCACCCTTAACTGGGCACTTTTCTACAAGGAGGGGTCGCTTTTTTCACCAATATTTCGCAAATCATACCTTCTTTTCGATTGTTTTTCACGATGTTTTTCTCCTTCGCAGTACGGGTTCGATCCTGCCTGTCTACTATCACTTCTTTTTTTTTTTTTTTATTTTTGCTCAACGCACACCTCCAAATCCCCGGGCAACACCGAGCATCCAGGCTAGTATATTATAAGTTGGAAAATAATTTTAGACATTTTTTTGTAAGAATAATCCTCAGTCTCTTCACGTTTTTTAAAGAACATTCCAAGCCAATAAAAAACATTTAAACTGCCAACCACCTCTCCGTGTTTTCGTGCAAGAAGTTTATTCGTCTTAAGTTAAAAGAAGATCAACCCCATTGGATGATCCAACTATACAGATCACCGACCACACGTGGGGAGAAGCGACGATGGGAGGAACGATGATCAGACAAACACGTATGTAGAAAGATTTTATTGTAATTGAATATCAGCAAAAACGCACACCAATGTGGTTGTGTGGAAAACTATGTGTCTTCATGTTCTTAGATGTGCGTCCATCGTGTAACGTTAAAGTAATCAAGCATTTTAAATCTCGTTGGTATTGAAACGTTACAATGGAATGTTGGAATAGAGGAAGCGAGAGTTACGCGAGAGTTACGCGGCTGCTCAAAGTAAACACAACGTTTCTACTCTCCTGAAACATTATTACTTTCTACATTCTGAAAGACAAGAAAAAAAACAATTGGATTCTTTTACTTATCACCATCATTAAATTCACTTTTACATTCATTTTTACATGCTGGCATGTGGTGGACAGCTTTTAGAAATTGACTTCTAAACTAACCTATCTCTGGCCATCTCTCTTCCTTTTGAACCCATCATTCTGACGCACCCCTCACATCTTTGCCTCTCTATCCACCGCAAACCCCTCATAACTTTGAGTATGTTCGGGTAGCTGACTTCAAACACGTGTCTCACACAATGCTTAAATATTATTTTCTGTATTGCAAAGGACACAAGTTCGATCCAAACAAGAAAAACATAAACAGCTTCTCCTACTCATTAATATTAATGTACACTTATTAATCACTTCATTCCGTGTTTTCCTTGGCCTTTCCTAAATAACTGATCTTACTACCAATATCTACTATATCTATATCTACTGACTCAAGAACTCTTTTAATGTGACCATACTTCTTTATACTGTTGAGATTAATATACTTTCCTGAAGTAATCAGATCTACGCACAATTTTCTATTGAAAAGTTTGGCACAAGACCGAGAAAGGAAGTAATCATGACGAACTAATGCAACTTATGTTAACCTAGCTATTTGCTACCTTCTCTCACTAAAACACCATATTTATATAATAGATCCTTCGCTGTATAAATCCTTTTTCAATCACCTTAAGAAATCATACCGTGGCTAACCTACTTAAAATCCATATTTTTGCTAATATATAATGGAGTGAGGGGGGGGGATAATAAAAATTCTATTTCAAGGTAAACATAAAATCCATATTTTTGCTAATATATAATGGAGTGAGGGGGGATAATAAAAATTTAATTTCAAGGTAAACATAAAATCCATATTTTTGCTAATATATAATGGAGTGAGGGGGGATAATAAAAATTTAATTTCAAGGTAAACATAAAATCCATATTTTTGCTAATATATAATGGAGTGAGGGGGGGGGAGATAATAAAAATTCTATTTCAAGGTAAACATAAAATCCATATTTTTGCTAATATATAATGGAGTGAGGAGGGATAATAAAAATTCTATTTCAAGGTAAACATAAAATCCATATTTTTGCAATATATAATGGAGTAATGGAGTGAGGGGGGAGATAATAAAAATTCTATTTCAAGGTAAACATAAAATCCATATTTTTGCTAACATATAATGGAGTGAGGGGGGATAATAAAAATTCTATTTCAAGGTAAACATAAAATCCATATTTTTGCAATATATAATGGAGTCAGGGGGGGGATAATAAAAATTCTATTTCAAGGTAAACATAAAATCCATATTTTTGCTAATATATAATGGAGTGAGGGAGGGGGATAATAAAAATTTCATTTCAAGGTAAACATAAAATCCATATTTTTGCTAATATATAATGGAGTAATGGAGTGGGGGGGGGAGATAATAAAAATTCTATTTCAAGGTAAACATAAAATCCATATTTTTGCTAATATATAATGGAGTGAGGGGGGATAATAAAAATTCTATTTCAAGGTAAACATAAAATCCATATTTTTGCTAATATATAATGGAGTGAGGGGGGAGATAATAAAAATTCTATTTCAAGGTAAACATAAAATCCATATTTTTGCTAATATATACTGGAGTGAGGGAGGGGATAATAAAAATTCTATTTCAAGGTAAACATAAAATCCATATTTTTGCTAATATATAATGGAGTGAGGGGGGGGGGGGGAGATAATAAAAATTCTATTTCAAGGTAAAGATAAAATCCATATTTTTGCTAATATATAATGGAGTGAGGGGGGTAATAAAAATTTCATTTCAAGGTAAACATAAAATCCATATTTTTGCTAATATATTATGGAGTGGGGGGATATTAAAAATTCTATTTCAAGGTAAACATAAAATCCATATTACTGCTAATATATAATGGAGCGAGGGGGGGATAATAAAAATTCTATGTCAAGGTAAATATAAAATCCATATTTTTGCTAATATATAATGGAGTGAGGGGGGGGGATAATAAAAATTCTATTTCCAGGTACAAATCAAATCCATATTTTTGCTAATATATAATGGAGTGAGGGGGGGAGATAATAAAAATTCTATTTAAAGGTAAACATAAAATCCATATTTTTGCTAATATATAATGGAGTGAGGGGGGGGGATAATAAAAATTCTATTTCAAGGTAAACATAAAATCCATATTTTTGCTAATATATAATGGAGTGAGGGGGGGAGATAATAAAAATTTCATTTCAAGGTAAACATAACATCCATATTTTTGCTAATATATAATGGAGTGAGGGGGTAGATAATAAACATTCTATTTCAAGGTAAACATAAAATCCATATTTTTCCTAATATATAATGGAGTGAGGGGGGTTGGTAATAAAAATTTCATTTCAAGGTAAACATAAAATCCATATTTTTGCTAATATATAATGGAGTGAGGGGGGAGATAATAAAAATTTCATTTCAAGGTAAACATAAAATCCATATTTTTGTTAATATATAATGGAGTAAGGGGGGGGAGATAATAAAAATTTCATTTCAAGGTAAACATAAAATCCATATTTTTGCTAATATATAATGGAGCGAGGGGGGATAATAAAAATTCTATTTCAAGGTAAACATAAAATCCATATTTTTGCTAATATATAATGGAGTGAGGGGGAGAGATAATAAACATTTCATTTCAAGGTAAACATAAAATCCATATTTTTGTTAATATATAATGGAGTGAGGGGGGGATAATAAAAATTTCATTTCAAGGTAAACATAAAATCCATATTTTTGTTAATATATAATGGAGTGAGGGGGTTGAGATAATAAAAATTTCATTTCAAGGTAAACATAAAATCCATATTTTTGCAAATATATAATTGAGTGAGGGGGGGATAATAAAAATTCTATTTCAAGGTAAACATAAAATCCATATTTTTGCTAATATATAATGGAGTGAGGAGGGGAGATAATAAAAATTTCATTTCAAGGTAAACATAAAATCCATATTTTTGCTAATATATAATGGAGTGAGGAGGGAGATAATAAAAATTCTATTTCAAGGTAAACATAAAATCCATATTTTTGCTAATATATAATGGAGCGAGGGGGGTTGGTAATAAAAATTTCATTTCAAGGTAAACATAAAATCCATATTTTTGCTAATATATAATGGAGTGAGGGGGGAGATAATAAAAATTTCATTTCAAGGTAAACATAAAATCCATATTTTTGTTAATATATAATGGAGTGAGGGGGGGGGGATAATAAAAATTTCATTTCAAGGTAAACATAAAATCCATATTTTTGTTAATATATAATGGAGTGAGGGGGTGGAGATAATAAAAATTTCATTTCAAGGTAAACATAAAATCCATATTTTTGCAAATATATAATTGAATGAGGGGGGGATAATAAAAATTCTATTTCAAGGTAAACATAAAATCCATATTTTTGCTAATACATAATCGAGTGAGGGGGGAGATAATAAAAATTCTATTTCAAGGTAAACATAAAATCCATATTTTTGCTAATATATAATGGAGTGAGGAGGGGGGATAATAAAAATTCTATTTCAAGGTAAACATAAAATCCTTATTTTTCCTAATATATAATGGAGTGAGGGGGGGATAATAAAAATTCTATT
The DNA here is from genome assembly GCF_053919585.1 of Euprymna scolopes. Lineage (NCBI taxonomy): Eukaryota > Metazoa > Mollusca > Cephalopoda > Sepiida > Sepiolidae > Euprymna > Euprymna scolopes. The sequence goes on along the minus strand of NC_136505.1, from coordinate 83,399,194 downwards.
TCAAGGTAAACATAAATCCATATTTTTGCTAATATATAATGGAGTGAGGGGGGATAATAAAAATTCTATTTCAAGGTAAACATAAAATCCATATTACTGCTAATATATAATGGAGCGAGGGGGGATAATAAAAATTCTATTTCAAGGTAAACATAAAATCCATATTTTTGCTAATATATAATAGAGTGAGGGGGGGAGATAATAAAAATTCTATTTCAAGGTAAACATAAAATCCATATTTTTGCTAATATATAATGGAGTGAGGGGGATAACAAAAATTTCATTTCAAGGTAAACATAAAATCCATATTTTTGCTAATATATAATGGAGTGAGGGGGGGGGATAATAAAAATTTCATTTCAAGGTAAACATAAAATCCATATTTTTGCTAATATATAATGGAGTGAGGGGGGATAACAAAAATTTCATTTCAAGGTAAACATAAAATCCATATTTTTGCTAATATATAATGGAGTGAGGGGGGGGGATAATAAAAATTTCATTTCTAGGTAAACATAAAATCCATATTTTTGCTAATATATAATGGAGTGAGGGGGGATAATAAAAATTTCATTTCAAGGTAAACATAAAATCCATATTTTTGTTTATATATAATGGAGTAATGGAGTGAGGGGGGATAATAAAAATTTCATTTCAAGGTAAACATTAAATCCATATTTTTGCTAATATATAATGGAGTAATGGAGTGAGGGGGGATAATAAAAATTCTATTTCAAGATAACCATAAAATCCATATTTTTGCTAATATATAATGGAGTGAGGGGGAGATAATAAAAATTTCATTTCAAGGTAAACATAAAATCCATATTTTTGCTAATATATAATGGAGTGAGGGGGGATAACAAAAATTTCATTTCAAGGTAAACATAAAATCCATATTTTAGCTAATATATAATGGAGTGAGAGAGGGGGATAATAAAAATTCTATTTCAAGGTAAACATAAAATCCATATTTTTGCTAATATATAATGGAGTGAGGGGGGGATAATAAAAATTTCATTTCAAGGTAAACATAAAATCCATATTTTTGCTAATATATAATGGAGTAATGGAGTGAGGGGGGGATAATAAAAATTCTATTTCAAGGTAAACATAAAATCCATATTTTTGCTAATATATAATGGAGTGAGGGAGGGGGATAATAAAAATTCTATTTCAAGGTAAACATAAAACTCATATTTTTGCTAATATATAATGGAGTGAGGGGGGTTGGTAATAAAAATTTCATTTCAAGGTAAACATAAAATCCATATTTTTGCTAATATATAATGGAGCGAGGGGGGATAATAAAAATTCTATTTCAAGGTAAACATAAAATCCATATTTTTGCTAATATATAATGGAGTGAGGGGGAGAGATTATAAAAATTTCATTTCAAGGTAAACATAAAATCCATATTTTTGTTAATATATAATGGAGTGAGGGGGGGGGATAATAAAAATTTCATTTCAAGGTAAACATAAAATCCATATTTTTGTTAATATATAATGGAGTGAGGGGGTGGAGATAATAAAAATTTCATTTCAAGGTAAACATAAAATCCATATTTTTGCAAATATATAATTGAATGAGGGGGGGATAATAAAAATTCTATTTCAAGGTAAACATAAAATCCATATTTTTGCTAATACATAATCGAGTGAGGGGGGAGATAATAAAAATTCTATTTCAAGGTAAACATAAAATCCATATTTTTGCTAATATATAATGGAGTGAGGAGGGGGGATAATAAAAATTCTATTTCAAGGTAAACATAAAATCCTTATTTTTCCTAATATATAATGGAGTGAGGGGGGGATAATAAAAATTCTATTTCAAGGTAAACATAAATCCATATTTTTGCTAATATATAATGGAGTGAGGGGGGATAATAAAAATTCTATTTCAAGGTAAACATAAAATCCATATTACTGCTAATATATAATGGAGCGAGGGGGGGATAATAAAAATTCTATTTCAAGGTAAACATAAAATCCATATTTTTGCTAATATATAATGGAGCGAGGGGGAGATAATAAAAATTCTATTTCAAGGTAAACATAAAATCCATATTACTGCTAATATATAATGGAGCGAGGGGGGGATAATAAAAATTCTATTTCAAGGTAAACATAAAATCCATATTTTTGCTAATATATAATGGAGCGAGGGGGAGATAATAAAAATTCTATTTCAAGGTAAACATAAAATCCATATTTTTGCTAATATATAATGGAGTGAGGGGGATAACAAAAATTTCATTTCAAGGTAAACATAAAATCCATATTTTTGCTAATATATAATGGAGTGAGGGGGGGATAATAAAAATTTCATTTCAAGGTAAACATAAAATCCATATTTTTGCTAATATATAATGGAGTGAGGGGGGATAACAAAAATTTCATTTCAAGGTAAACATAAAATCCATATTTTTGCTAATATATAATGGAGTGAGGGGGGGGATAATAAAAATTTCATTTCAAGGTAAACATAAAATCCATATTTTTGCTAATATATAATGGAGTGAGGGGGGATAATAAAAATTTCATTTCAAGGTAAACATAAAATCCATATTTTTGCTTATATATAATGGAGTAATGGAGTCAGGGGGGATAATAAAAATTTCATTTCAAGGTAAACATAAAATCCATATTTTTGCTAATATATAATGGAGTAATGGAGTGAGGGGGGATAATAAAAATTTCATTTCAAGGTAAACATTAAATCCATATTTTTGCTAATATATAATGGAGTAATGGAGTGAGGGGGGATAATAAAAATTCTATTTCAAGATAAACATAAAATCCATATTTTTGCTAATATATAATGGAGTGAGGGGGAGATAATAAAAATTTCATTTCAAGGTAAACATAAAATCCATATTTTTGCTAATATATAATGGAGTGAGGGGGGATAACAAAAATTTCATTTCAAGGTAAACATAAAATCCATATTTTAGCTAATATATAATGGAGTGAGAGAGGGGGATAATAAAAATTCTATTTCAAGGTAAACATAAAATCCATATTTTAGCTAATATATAATGGAGTGAGGGGGGGATAATAAAAATTTCATTTCAAGGTAAACATAAAATCCATATTTTTGCTAATATATAATGGAGTAATGGAGTGAGGGGGGATAATAAAAATTCTATTTCAAGGTAAACATAAAATCCATATTTTTGCTAATATATAATAGAGTGAGGGAGGGGAATAATAAAAATTCTATTTCAAGGTAAACATAAAATCCATATTTTTGCTAATATATAATGGAGTGAGGGGGGGATAATAAAAATTTCATTTCAAGGTAAACACAAAATATATAAAGAAAAACAAGTACTGTAGACTCGAAACCAAAAATTAAAAATTGTCAGTTTAATAGTATTTCTCTTTCTTGGACTGAAAACAAAACAGATATTACACTTTGATTATAGTTATAAGGCCAGATTCATTTACCTGCCTAACACCAACCAAAATTAGACGCGCATCAGATTAAAATGTGAATCTAGCGCCCCTGAAAAAGAAGACACTGTCCCAACTGCAAAAATCGCTAAAATTTACTTTAATTTTTTTTTTATTTACTTTTATTCACTCCAAGAAGACATATTGCCACTTGGATATAAGAAGCTGTTATTTAGGATCATGTTTACACGGGACTATGTGGGGAGTTGAGCAGCGAGATCTGTTTGCATTACATTTAAATTTCTGCGTGTTAGTACAGTCATAGAAGGAGAAAACAGGTTGGGAATTCTAAAGTCTACAGTCCGAGGAAAGAAACTATTAAAGAAGAAGGCTTTCTGGCATTTAAGAACCTGAATAGTGAAGAGGTGGGATTTTGCTGCTTGACGGGTTAGTATGTCGAGGGGGGACAAGTGCTATGAGTTCATCAGAGCACATTCCATTAAAGTACTTGTAAAAGAGGCACAGGAATGCAACATTGCAGCGATAGGACAGGAGTTGGGGGTTAATTGATAGTGAGGGGTCTATTGGATTGGAGACTTTTTTTGGCGTGAGTAATCACTAAAATATCATATTTATTCTTTAGGTTACATTCTTTAAAAAAAGCTTCAAGGCCAGATAAAATCATGATTTGCATTTTATATTTCGCATGTCATTATTCACTGTTAAAGCTCATATGTTCATTCATGTGTGAAGCAGTTCATGTCAAGTTGACAAATAAACAGACGTTGAAATCATTCACAAGAGATTATTGTGTTTGTTCCACAGATCACGTGAGAGTCGCTATGTGAATTTTTTAATCTTTCTATTTTTAAATTCACTCAAAATAATGCAAATATGCAAGTAATTTATGATGCAGGTTTGTTTAAATCCCTAATGTGTTAGCATTATGTGAGAAAATAAACAAAAGAAAGACTAGAAACGTCTCTCACAGAAAAGTTGCTGCTCTTTTTGTAGTGACTGAATCGAGATGTGATTCCAACAATGCTAAAAGTGACTATTTGAATAGCCACCCTCTTTTTACTCGACTTCATTCAGATATGCTCTCCTCTTCACTTACAAAAGCAAGTTGGAGTTTTCACAGGAAAGTGTTAACTCAATATTTTTCAACCAATAAAAATCGTTTTAAACACCAAATCTAACAGACTTGTGCAAACTTAGAAACTCTTATAACAAAAGGAAATAATCAGAGTTCTTCAGACATCAAACCCAGCACATTTTAAATGACGCAAGAACACTTCAAACACTCAGACATACAAGTTTCATCACTTTGCACATATCTACACATGCAGTAAAAAAAAAACTGAACCAAAACACACACAGTGCCACGCTGCCTAATACTCACATTGTCTATTACTCACACATTCATATTCACATTAATAAATATATGTAGGCATACGCAGTCCAACCTCTTGTGTCTGATATTTACTTTTTTTACCAAAACATGAGTTTGTTATAATCTTTCATAAATTAATATTTCTGACTAAAATGATTTTTATCTTCTTGTTAACTTATAAATGTTTTGTTATTTAATAATGTTTGTCTTGATTTTTCAGTTGCAAAATGCTATTATGTTAAATTAGCACTTGCTATCTGGTGACCCTAATGTTCCTCAATGTTTCATTTATTTCCATTTTAATATGCTTCATTTTATTCCTTCGCGTTAACAATCTATAAACGATTCATATTAAATATTGAGGTACCAAAGCAAAGTTGTGAAGATCACTGAGCCAATAAGTCAAACAGGTGACTGCACTGTGAAACAAACTGTCTGAAGCCGTGATCAGTCTACAAATGTTCAAACAATTCAAAGCAACGTTGGGTGCATCATTGCTGCTGATTTTGGATAGTTACCTGTGTACATAACCATCTTCTCACTTTCATTAACTCGTTTTACATGGTTTTAGCTCTGTGATAATATTTTGTCAATATTTTTAACCTTTTTTTTCATGAAAATCGCTTCAGACAAGGCATGACGCCATTTGATGTAAGAAGCTAAGAAGAACTAAAGATGATAAGCGTAAAGACAGAAGATGCTTATTGACCTTAGTTTTGAAAAGAGCAAAGCTATATGTAGGATGAAAACAATCAGCAGGAAAAGAATTCCACAAGCTTGCAGTTCTTGTGAAGAAGCTACTTAAATTGGAAGCTGTATTACAATGAGGTATCAAAACCGAATTTGTGAAGACCACTAGACCAATGAGTCAAACGAACTGAAACAAAGGAAACGGTGACTCAATCAGATAATTCTGAAGAACACATGACATAATAATATTTATAGAAAATACTGAGACTAGAAACACCACGTTTGTGAGAGAGAGTACTAGAGAAGAATGGGTAGAGCCAATCAAATTACAGATACATTTCTGACCTTTATCAAGAATCCTTAAATGACACAGTGAATCATCAACCTAAATATGGCAACAATACTCCATACAATGATTGTAGATTTGTAGAGACAAAGAAAGTGTTTGGAGCGTTAGAGAAAATCGATCTTATGATTAAAATAAATACGACCTCTTATTCACGGTGGTTCTATAAAGAAGGCTTTGCTGAAACTCATAGAAACTGTAACTGGAATGACTTCAACTGAATCATTGGATGATTTTTTTTTTATCAATTAGGATCACTGCACTAATGCACTATGGAATAAGCTGCCACAAGCTGTGGCGATCCTGCAAATGTCTGTACAATTCAAGGCAATGATGGATGCATTGTGACTGCTCATCTTACACCCATGCATGACCCTCTTCTGCTTTACATGGTTCTAGCCCTGTGCCAGTCTTTTGTCAATATTTTGATTTGAAATGAATTGAATAGAAATATGAATGGCTTCATATTCAATATCAACAAACTTTCCTCTCTTCAAGAAAAATTTCCATTAGCAGAAGTTCCCATTTGTGGAACTTATTACTATTAGACTGCTTCTCGGCCACTTTTTTTTTTTTTTACATGGGGGTCACCACTTATCAAGGCCCGAAGGCCACTCAGGGATAAACATTATTGCGTGTACAGTAATCAATGAAATAGTATTGTAGTAATCATTAGTGTTGGAGATTTGATAGAGTGTCTCACTTAAGGGGGCGGTTTGTCAGGAGTTTGTTTATGTTGGACTTGACATCCAAGTTGTAGTCAGGTGGGAAACAGGCAAGCGGCAGAGAGTTCCACTGGCATGCAGTTCTAAGAAAGAAGCTTTGCTCATGGAATCTACGCTGGGATTTAGGCACAGATAAAGAGTGGAGAAAATTATTGACAGTAGTTTCAGCCAGACGGATGTTTCTAGTGAAAGATTGGCGAGGGGGGACGAGAGATTGGAGCTCAGACGAGAACCTGTCATGGAAATAACGATAAAACAAAGACAGGCTTGCAACGTCTCTTCTTTGGGAGAGAGGTTGCAGGGAAGAGAAAAGGGCATCCCCCACTAAGCCACGGTCTATTTTGTACTCTGTCAAGGCAGGATAGGCTGTTTTTAGCAGCTTCTGCCCAGATGTGGCAGCAGTACTCCATCCTTTGACGTACTTGGCTTTTATACAGATAGAGAATTGCATCAGTAGTGAGATATCTTCTGGAGCGGTAGAAGGATCCCACCATTTATCCAGCGACTTTGGCAACAGACCTGATGTACATGTTCCATTTCAGATCAGGAGTAAAGGTCAAACCAAGAAGCTTGTCAAAACATGGAGCCTCCCCAAGACGAGAGCCATCCATCACAATTGATGCCAGATTGGGATCAGAGCGTTGATGATATTAAGATAGAAGCTTGGTTTTGGATGCATTAAAAGTGACCAGCCACCTCTTCCCCCACTGTACCACGCGCTCAAGATCAGAGGAGAGAGAATTAGAGAGAACTTTGTCATTTACGGCCTTTGATGTGTTGCCATAGATGATCGTGTCATCAGCATAGATGTCAACGAATGATTTAAGTATGTGTTTTGGGAGATCATTGATGTAGATCAAGAAGAGAGTTGGGCCCAGGATGGACCCCAGAGGGACTCCAGCATTAATACTGTGGGCTTCTGATTTCTGCCCATCAACCACTACTCTTATGAACCTATCAGAGAGAAATGATTTAATGATTGAGAAAACATTTCCAGTTATACCGTAGCTGGAAATCTTGTGAAGTAGGCCCTTATGCCATACCTTATCGAAGGCCTTCGATATGTCAAGAGCAATTGTCCTGGAAAGGAAGCCTTTGTCAAGAGATTCACTAATCCTATGAGTTTATTCCATTGATCATTTTCAGTGCTCTCATAATATGCTTTATCTTTCAACTGACAATCATTTCATCTCATTAACTCTTATCGAGTAGCTTCTGGCCTTGATAAGTGTTGACTCATTATTAAAAATAAAAATGAACAATTCACCTATCTATTACAAACCTCGTTCATTCCATTCATCAGTTTCAATTTTCTTATAATATTCATCATCATTTAACCACTGTTCTCGAGTGGCTTTCTAGTCTTGATAAGTGGTGACTTCTTAGTAAGAAAACAAAAAAAGGATTTGGAAGACGGGTAACTAGGTCAGGTTGAGTGATCAAAACCAATGAAATGATCTTCGGTGTGAAAGTATTCAAGGTGTTCTAATCGCTACTAAAAAATACAGGTGAGATTTCTTTTTTCCACAGGTGTGGCGCCATCCAGACAACAATATGTGCGAGATAATTCAGTTTCAAATTACTTGAATGACAAGAAGGCCGAACGTGCATAAACTTTCAATGAAAGCAATACTTTTTTTTACTGTAGTCCGTATATATCATGCAAAAGTTTATTTTTAACTTTTAGTGGCGAGAAGGTGGGGCTCATTCTTGGAATTATTTCAGAATTGTTAATCCGATTGAGATGAGAATAGCGATCTTTGTTAGCTTTATAACAACCATGTCATTTCATGGCATTTTCTATCTGTTGTGCTCGGAATGAGGATTGTGTCTTGAATTGTTTAGACTTTGAAAACAATATTTCTGTAGTTTTTTATGGGATGGGGGTATTGTTTTGTTTATTATATATAGCAGAAGCTGAAAGCTTTGTGATATACTGAACATCAAATGATATGACTACGTAAGGCCACCACTATGAGGCACAGGCTCCGTTGGTTGGGGCACGTCCTCAGAATGGATAAGAACAGACTTCCTCAATAAATACTGTACTCAGAGCTAGCTGCAGGAAAAAGACCTAAAACAATACAAAGACCAACTCAAAACGACCCTGAAAAACACTGGATTTGAGATTCTCACCTGGGAAACAACAACCCAAGACCGTTATATATGGAACAGAAAGGAAAAGACTGGTGAATATTAAGAGGTAGGCAAGAAAAAATCAAGCAGAACGGCCCCACCTCCCACCAATCTTCGTTTGCTTCCTCTTCTCATGCAGATTCTATGTTTGCTCGGATTGCTCTGAGAAGCCATCTGCGAGCCAAACACTAAAAGAGGAAATTCTCAGATACGAGAAATCAGCCGACGACTAGCACAGTAACCCAGTATTGCCTGAGAGAATGGACAACAAAATAGATGCATTTAAATGCGTGTATAACATCTTTCTTTCCTCCACACCACCCTCTCTCTCTCTCTCTCTCTCTCTCTCTCTCTCTCTCTCTCCCTTTCTCTAGCAACTGAAAAAATCGTGGGTAAATACTACATAACTAAACTATTTAACCCGTCAAAAAAAGGCAAAAGTTATATGGAATGAGTGCTTTATGTCAACTTGATATTGGAATATGATTAAATCTGTGCTCAGTTCTTAATCAAATACTAATCAGAACAAAGGTCCATACAAAATTTTAGCCAGATCGGTACAGTAGTTTCAGAGAAAAAGTGGAATGGACAGGCAGACAGATAAAGAGAAATATAATATAGGTAAAATAAAAGAAAGGTAAAATTCACTTAAAATGTTCTGCTGCTGTTAAACCTCAAATTAATAATAATGATGATGATGATGATGATGATGATGATGATGATGATGATGATGATGCACAGAACTAGCCCGAGAGCTAAAAGGGATTTGGATGATGAAGAAAAAACCAAGAATACTGAAGCTGCATATCTACAAGTTCTCCATCCCCTCACTCATCCCCTCCCATTGCCCCATCACCGCCCCCCCCAAATGTGATACCAAATAGCTGAGAAGGGTCAAGGAGGATGGAAAGGTCGAGGAGAGAAAACACTAGCCAGTCCTCTGCTAGATGTGTGTAAAGAGAACTGGGACCTTATGGAGGCTGATTGCAACCCAAATTCCATTGAAGACCAATGGTCACTGCCAACGAGAAATCAATAGTGAGTGGCTGGAGCAATAATGCAAATTCATTTGCAATGGTTATCTAAAGAGTACTGGAGATCTGTGGAGGCTTGTTGTCACTCAAAGTCCAGAGAACATCACAAGTTGTTCTCAAACAGAAATCTTTGATAATGGCCTATGTGACTATTTCTAGAGAGTAAATAATAATAATACAGTGCACGGTTAACAATAAAAATAACTGAAATCTTAAGAGAACAAGGCTGATAGCCATTAGTCGTGTGCTCTCATGTAATGAATGAATGCGTGAATGTAGGATTGACATGAAATTCTTAAAGATAAACTAAAATGACCGAAAAATAGGCTGAAATGACTTAAATAAATAAAAAGTAAATGACTTAGAATGACTTTAATGAACTTAAGGATGAATTGAATGACCTTAAGAATGACTTGAATGCTTAAAAAATAACTGGAATCCTTCAAAAACAACTTGAATGATCTGGAGAATGACTTCAATGGCTTTGAGATTGACTGGTTGTAAAATGGGTGATCATTTTACATTAAATTAATACAGAAAAGTGATCCCCCACTTTATATAACAAAGTAGAAACATAAGTACAGCATGTAGTAAGAACAGATACTATACTTTGATCTTGTGCCTAATTTGCTCGGTGGGGGAGCAAATAAATACCCTTTTCTTGGCCTTTTGGCCAAGATCAAAGTGTAGTATCTGTTCCGGCAGATACTGCAAGCTATGACTAGCTATGACTAGCTATGACTAGCAAAGACCAGATGTGGGGGCAACCCCACATGCCTGACCATTAACCAGCTCCCATTTCCCACCTCTCGGGAGCTGGTCCCCTTTTTCCCTTCCCCCTCCCTTCACTCCTCACATTAAAAATCGGCCTTGTGCCTAATTTGCTCGGTGGGGGAGCAAATAAATACCATCTGTTCCGGCAGATACTGCAAGCAAAGACCATATGTGGGGGCAACCCCACATATAAGTTATTGGTCAATGTAGGGGCAACTCTTCATACCAATTGTCACTATCCAGCTTCCCTACTCCCCGGGGAGTTGGTCCCCATTTCCCCTTCACTCCTCACATTAAAAATCGGCCTTGTGCCTAATTTGCTCGGTGGGGGAGCAAATAAATACCATCTGTTCCGGCAAATAAATACCATCTGTTCCGGCAGATACTGCAGGCAAAGACCATATGTGGGGGCAACCCCACATAAAAGATGTTGGTCAATGCTTTCCATGGATAATTGCAAATATTCACAAAATAAAGATTACCGCATATATACGATCCCTCCTATCTTGTTTCTATCTTCATCATTCTTCCTATTACTGTATACATAAAGAATATCTTAAGTTCATTTCTAAGCTAATGTCTTCATGGCAGCTTTTTTCTGGATATATAAATTTGATTTTTTTCTCTTCCAATGAGACTGAAGAGGTTCTTTCTTTTGTCCTTATTAATTTGATGATGTAATAAAGTTTTATTTCACTTTGAATTCTTATCTTTTATTTCTTATATTAATTGCTCCACTTTTCCATGTAGAGTTTTTACTATCTTGATATGTTTCTTTGTTTAAAGAGTAGTTTTACCTTTATCAATTTTATTTGTTAATCTCTCTCTCTCTATATATATATAAGAAACCTGTTTGTCTTTCTGTCTGCCTGAGGAACGATCTCTACCAAACTCCTCTGTCAATTTTTGATCTACAGACTTGAAACTTGATATATAGAGGACATGGAACAACTTTGATTTAGTCTTTAACTGATAAAAACAGCTGCTAAGGAGTAAAAATTGAAAAAATAGAACTTGACAGATGTAAGTCGATTTAAAGTGCTCTTGTACACATACACAAATATACATTTATATGTTAGAGTCGGTTCATATTTAAATATTTCCTATCCATCAGATGATAGCTCAAACAGTAACGATCAAGGCTTGAGTGTTAAATATTTTGGTTTCATTCTAACTGATTTGATTCCAAGTCGGTGTATTTCACGACCAGGCAACGCTGGGCAACCTGCTAGTATATCTATCTATCTATCTATCTATCTATCTATATATATATATATATATATATATATATATATATATATATATGTGTGTGTAAAGTCTGACGAAGTTACTGGATCCTTAATACGATTCGGTAACCGAAACATGTGTAACTAAGCAGATAAAACTAAAACGGTAATAAAAAATAAAACATATATATATATATATATATATATATATATATATATATATAGAGAGAGAGAGAGAGAGAGAGAGAGAGAGAGAGAGAGGGGGGGGGTTCTTAGCAGCTGGTAAAAATTACAAGTTTTCTGGGCAAAGACAAAGAACATAAAAAGAAAACAAGAATAATAAATATTAGTCCTATGGCGGTGATGACTCCTCACTTGGCTAGGGTTATAAATTACGATGTAAAAAAGAGAGTGGGTATACAAGCAGTTAAGTGTCATATTCACTATATATAACTCTCCTTTCACAAAGACTTTTCATATTGGCTGTCTAAAGGAATAGCTCAAACTATCAGAAAGCATTATTACCCTTGATTAGTCCTTAATTTACAAAAGAAAGCCTAGCCCTCACCCTTACACGTGTAAGGGCCTATAAAAGATATTTACTTAAATTTTTTTGGAGGGGGGGATTCGCCTATTTGAACCTGGAGGATGGGATCCTAACCTGTACTTTTCCAATGATCCAAATTTCTGTTGTCAAAGTTCTATTTTTACCTATTTATTCACTTTTGACATCTTCACAGGTGCCATTTTTACCGGTGCCATTTTTACCGTGCCATTTTTGCCAATGCCTTTTTTACCCGTGCAATTTTACCTAAATTTGAGTACTCTAAGTAGGGAGCTGAGTATTAAGATGTCTGTTTATTTTATATTTAAATTTCTGTATGTTAGTGAAATTCCAAAATTTAACAGTTTAAGAGAAGAAACTCTTAGAGTAGAAGGCTTTCTGACAGATATGAACCTCTACAGTGAAGGAGTGGGATTTTGTTGCTTGTAAGCTGAGGAGCACAAGGTCTACGAATTTGTCAGTGCACATTTCATTAAAATACTTGTAAAATAGTCACAGGGATGAAGCATTATGGTGATGGAACAGGGGTTTGAGCTTGGTTGATAGTGCAGGACCTGTTAGATTGGAAAATCTTTTTTGAACCCTGTGTATGGAGGAGAGATTAGTGGTAAATGCAATTGTCCAAATGTGGTAACAATACTCCATGCACGGGCGAATGGTTACTTTGTAGAGGTACATATAAAATGTACCTTTGTCAGTAAAATGTACATACTTTGTGGTGCAGGTAGTTTTTTAGAACAATAAAGAGAGCCTACCTTCTTCGCAGCAAGCTTGATTATTTATTAATGATTCTATGGTTGCTATTTCTTAGAAAGGGCGAAGATCACCATTATATACTTCTGGTGATCCTATTATGTTAAATTTCCAATCTTGTTAAATGAAGAAAAGAGATTTACTTTTCATTGTTAATCCCCATCAATCAAAATCAGGGGATTTATTCTTTATTTCTTTTGGTTTGGCTGCAATCATGAAGTTTAGTTTTCTTTCTTTTTAATTATTTTCTTTTTCTAATACCTTAAAAAAATCTTTCCTATATTGTTCTGTGTTTCCCAGCATCCGTTTGGTTGGTTACTATCCAGCCTTTATTGATCATCTATTGATTAGTAAGATTAA